>NC_143264.1:74441822-75041822 GCF_984573655.1 Nuphar pumila | reverse complement strand
GTTAACTTTTTATGTAGCTGTTGCTTAGTTTGATTATTTGGATTTGACAAAAATTTTCATGTGCAATATTTGTACACGTAGTAAATCTTTGTTACTCTTTATCTTTTGTGTTAACCAAACTTGTATGGTTATTGAATAACTAGCTTGCTTAATTCTCTGACATGAGACAAAAGGGAAAAAATGGAAAGCACAAGAAGTTCATGCTCACACACAAACTGTAGAACATGACTCTCCTGAGATGGCTCAAGATAAGTCAGCACATGACTTGGTTGGAACTCAGCTGTCATGTATGTCATGTTTTCATAAGATGGTTGTATCATGGGTTAGATTATGACCCAGGCAGAGTCAAAGGATTCTTGGTGAAAACTGTCAACTCTTGACAAAAGATGAGTTCGCCTTGACTTTCTTGATTGTGGGGGAGCCTGATCCAAGTTGACTTAGCTGAGTAATGGGATGACCCAGCAAGTTTCCTACGGTGCTGATTTGTGTCGGGTCAGGTTCACTACACATCTTTGTGTGAGAATTGTGTAATGAGAGCGTGATCTGATGTATGACAGATACTGTATATCTAATCCGGATCATTATTTGATGATCTCTAGATAACGTGCCAACTGCTGATGCCTAATAAGTTGGTGCTTGCTGCATTTGTTTGACATATCACTATTCTTTTCCTTTTCAAACCTGCAATTGTTCGGTTAGTTTATTGCTGTTACAGTCTTTATCTCAGATTCTGAAACTTCAAATTCTCTTTTGATTTCTTTCCTTTTTCTTTGTTTTGAGAATCCCCTATGCTTTTATATTTTGCAATATCAGTTTCTTGTCTCAGAATGGTATTTTGGTCACATTTTTTGTTTTAATCTGATTTAGCATTGTTTTGTCAACTACTACTGTCAGGCCCATGGTCAAAATTTTGTTGCTGCCATTCTGGATGTGCTGGCTGTTGAAATGAGGGGATCAAAGGGCTTTACAGGCATTTCAATCCTTGGCTATGTTGCTTCTAGTCAGGATCCCATCAACACCAAAGCATTCTCTCAATTGCTTTTTTTTCCTTGTCCATCATTATCCTAAGGTACTTATTGGGCATGAGATATGATCATGGGTATCAGATACAGTTATTATTTTGGCTGAAATTGATTGGCATGCCTTTGAATCAATGTCTATAACTTGGTTCTTGCCTTCTAGTGAGTGGTCTTATTCAGTTCATTTTATTGTGGTGCTTGTGTGGGATGTTTGGTGGATTAGATGGTCAAATTAATTTTGAAAATGGATTGTTTGGTTGATTTGAAATTGTTGGTTGACATCCATGATTGATGAGGTGCATACTCCATAAGTTTGATCTTCACCCTAGCACCTGAAGACCTGATTGAATCGGCCTGGGAGTCTGGCAGTTAAAAATTTGTCTGGCTTCAGGCCCATCAGAACAGATCAAATTCTAAAATTTGCAGCCGTATACTTTTATTTTATTTTATTTTTTTGATAACTGGGAGTAACCACCTCTTTGGTTTGGTCATCCTGTTATGGGCCAATAAGTGCCACATCAACCGTGCCCCTGTTTCAGTGTGAACAGTGTAAAACTCTGTGACTGCTTTCCCTCTGCCCACCGGGGATAGTTTCCCGTTGGCTTTTCAGCCTTGCAGCAAGGGTTGCACATTCTAAGCCCTGTTTCAGTGTGAACAGTGTAAAACTCTGTGACTGCTTTCCCTCTGCCCACCGGGGATAGTTTCCCATTGGCTTTTCAGCCTTGCAGCAAGGGTTGCACATTCTAAGCATTGAGCTATCGATGTCATTCAACTTGAATACCTTAAGCCAGCCGAACTAGCAAGATGTGTGCAGCCCTTGTGGGTTTTTTGCAGCACTATATCATGCATTGCCATTTTTTTTCAAACTGATGTTTAACTAACAGACTTCTATCCCTTCAGATAAGAAGCGCCGCAGCCGATCAGGTTTACCTGTCCCTCTTGCAAAATGATTCTCTAGTTGCAGAGGACAAATTGGAGGAGACACTTGAGGTTGTTAAAGAGACTTGCTGGGAGGGACCTTTGGAAGAAGCCAGACGTCAAAGATTAAAAGTGCGTGAGTTGGTTGGTTTGGAGACTCCAGATCATGCAAAGATAACACACTCCACGTCCAACTAGAAAGTGAGTCCCAATTGTTGATCAGTATGGGACCTTCATGTTTTAAAGCTCTATTTCAGGTTGGTAGTCTAATTTTATTTAGTAATTTTTGGTGTATGCATTTTTCTGAGTTCATGAAAGTATCCCGGGCCCTATCATTTTCATTTGTGTATTGGATGCCCAAATGATCTACCACTGAGAATTTCTGACATCTTTTGGCATGGAAATATGTGGTGGTGTTCATCTAATAGGCCCAGAAATGCAGTGAAGGAATTTCTAGAACTATGAGATACCTTTTTCATTCTTTTTCTTTTTCCTGTGGGTAAGTTCTTTTTCTTGTGCGTATCGTGTCCCCTTATATACTTGTCATATTGAAAACTTCATAAAAATGGTCATATCCCCGTATCCATGTGGCATAGGTTGGTATGGTCTAGGGCTGTATTTTGGTCGGTTATACCTTATCCGGACCAATGTTCCGAACCTATTAGACCTGACCCCACTTGACCTCATCTTAATAAACCTGTGGGTTCGGATCTGGTCTGAAATGTAGACCCATCCCAGAAATGGAGCGGTTCTTGGGTAGAAAACTTAAAAGGACCCAATTCTTACTTGGGCTGGTTTTATCGCCTGATCTGAGCAGTTCTATGCAATTTGCACCCGAACCTGGTTTGTGCCAGAACCTGTTTTACCCAGCCTGCATATGAGCCAACCCAAACCCAAACGGATCCATCACTCAAACCTGGTTTTGTGCTTTAGAATATTATTTTTTATATGTTTTTCAAATTACAAGTGTTTATAATGGAGTTTGTTAATATATGACTCTGTTAAAAGACAACATCTAACTCAGCTCAAAAAATGGTGTGTTTAAATCTTGGCCTGTTTATGTGCGACTCTGTTTATACAAAAAAACCCATATGGATCTACAATTTCATACCAAGAACTGAACCCGAACTTGAATCAAATTGGGTTGGGGTGGTGTTCAATTTTAAAATGGATTTAAGATGTGACCCGTTTATGTAGAACTTGATTGTTCCTGAACCCATTGGCCATACTGCCATACAGGTCAACCATTTTAGTCATACTTAGAACTGGGCACATAATGTATGTTAACTTGATATGGCAGGAGATATCAATATGCAATTTTTTTTTGTGAAAACTAAGATGTGAAGACAAAATTTTTAATTTTATCTAATATATAAAATTTTTATTAACTTCGCCTGTGTATAACTGTTTAGTTATACACTGCCGGTCCCAAGCCCGGATAAAGGAGGAGGGTTGCGGTAGGCCAGTGGCAGCCAACATAAAAACTTAGTCATACCTTATGAATATGAACCAATATGAGAATTTTGTTGGGCGCGTTCCCTTCTGAGCTACGCGTTGTACTCTATAGGCTCGGAGGCAGTGATAAATGGGCAAGGGTTGCTAGGTCGTCGCCCGGAAGCGATGCGTCACACCGGTGCCTGGGTGTGGTGTCAAATAGGCAATGGTTTCCTCACTTTGTTGGACGGGTGGGGGTAAAAAAGTTAGTCCAAGACCATAAAATTATGTTAGCCACTTGGAACATAGGGTCTTTAACTCGTAAGTTGGTAGAGTTAGTAGATGTTATGTGCAGGAGAAAGATTGATATTTTATGTCTACAAGAGACCAAATGAGTAGGTGAGATGACAAAAGTGATAGAACCTTGGAGATATAAGATTTGGTATACAGGAATAAATAAAAATAGGAATGGAGTAGAGATTGTTATGAGTTGTGAGTTTATAAATAATGTAGTTAAGGTCCGTAGGAAGGGTGATAGGATTTTACTTATTAAATTAGTATTAGGTACATATATTATTAATATTATTAGTGTTTATGTACCTCAAGTAGGTTTAGATGATTCCATTAAGTGTCAATTTTGGGAAGATTAAGATGGAATAGTACAAGGGATATCTTATGGAGAAAAGCTTCTCATCGGCGGTGACCTTAATGGACATGTAGACATTAGTAGGGATGGATTTGAGAGTATCCATGGAGGCTATGGTATAGGAGAAAGAAATGAAAGTGGAGAAAGGATTTTAGATTTTGGTTTGTCCTATGATATGATCTTAGCAAACACTTGGTTTAGGAAGAGGGAGTCTCATCTAGTAACATTTAAAAGTGGGGTTAATACGAGTCAGATAGATTTTTTCCTACTTAGAAAGAGAGATAAAGGTTGTTGCATCGATTGTAAGGTTATACCGGGAAAAAGTGTAGCTACACAACATAGAGTCTTAATTTTAAATCTTAGAATTAGACAATGCCGTAAAATGGATAGACATAGGATATAGCCTAGAATTAAGTGGTGGGCACTGAAAGGAGCTAAACAAAGAATGTTTGTAGAGCAGGTAGTTAAGGAAGTTGATTGGTGTCTCGAGGAGGATTCAGAATCAATGTGGAATAAGATAGCGGGTGGCATGAGAAAGGTGGCTAAGGAGGTATTGGGTGAGTCTAAAGGCGGTGCACCGTTAGATAAGGATACATCATGGTAGAACGAGGATGTCAAATTGGCTATTAAGGTTAAAAGAGAGTGTTATAAAAATCTAAGTAAGAGTCGTGATAATGAGAATTTGGAGAAGTATATGATAGCAAATAAGGAAGCTAAAAAAGTAGTTCGAAATGCGAGGGATAAGGTATATAAGGAGGTTTATGACAAGTTGGATACCAAAGAGGGTGAGAAGGATATTTATAGGCTTGCAAAGATGAGAGATAGGAAATCGAGGGATCTGGGTATGGTTAGATGTATCAAAGATGAAACACAAAGGGTTGTAGTCAAAGATAAGGAGAGATGAAAAGATTATTTTGATAAGTTATTTAATGGAAGTCATGCTCAGGATCTTGTAGACTTGTCCATTCATTTTCATGAGATGAATCGTGACTTCATGCGCAAGATTCAAAAGAAAGAAATTGCAGAGGCTCTGAACAAAATGAAATCAAGAAGGGCAGTTGGCCCAGATGGTATACCTATCGAGGCTTGGAAATGCTTGGGAGAGAAAGGTTTAGAATGGCTGACAAATCTTTTTAACAAGATTTGGCGGACAAATAAGATGCCTAATGAGTGGAGGAAGAGTACTTTGGTGCCTCTATATAAGAATAAGGGTGATATACAAGATTGCACAAACTATCATGGTATAAAACTCATGAGTCATACTATGAAACTTTGGGAGAGGGTGATTGAGTCTAGGTTGAGGAAGGTTGTCATGATATCGGAAAATCAATTTGGTTTTATGCTTAAAAGATCAACTATGGAAGCTATACATCTTCTTAGACAACTTATTGAGAGAAATAAAGAGAGGAACAAAGATTTGCATATGGTTTTTATTGATTTGGAGAAGGCATACAATAGAGTACCTAGGGACGTTTTCTGGTGGACAATGATGAAGAAAGATGTTTCTCTCAAGTACATTAGTATAATTAAGGATATGTATAAAGGAGTAGTAACCAATGTTCGCACTTGTGGAGGGGTGACAACCAATTTTCCTATAACGGTTGGGTTACATCAAGGATTTGCTTTAAGCCCTTTCCTATTTGCTATAGTGATGGATGAGCTTACGAGATCAATTCAAGAAAATGTGCCATGGTGTATGTTGTTTGCTGATGATATTATTTTGATTGATGAGTCTAGAGCTGGGGTTAATGCTAAGTTAGAATTATGGAGACAGACATTGGAAGCAAGAGGTTTTAAGTTGAGTAAGAGTAAGACAAAATATATGGAATGTCAGTTTAGTAAGCATCGAAGTAGTGATGAGAGTGTAGTGAAGCTTGGTGAGCAAGAAATAACAGCGGATGATTGTTTTAAATATTTAGGATCTATCATTCAAAAGTATGGAGAAATTGATGGAGATGTAAATCATAGGATAAAGGTTGGGTGGATGAAATGAAAAAGTGCAACTGGAGTATTGGGCGATCGTAGAATGCCATTGCGGTTGAAGGAAAAGTTTTATAGAACGACTATTAGGCTCGCTTTACTATATGATACGGAATGTTGGGCTGTCAAGAGACATCATATTCAAAAAATGAGTGTAGCTGAGATGCGTATGCTTAGATGGATGTGTGAAAATACAATAAAAGATAAGCTTCGGAACGAGGAGATACGTAAGAAGGTAGGCGTTGCACCCATTGAAAATAAGATGAGAGAGAATCGTTTACGGTGGTTTGGACATATTCGGCGAAGGCCTAATGATGCTTCAGTTAGAAGGATGGAGAAATGAAAAAATATATTAATTAAAAGAGGTCGGGGTAGGCCTAGGAAGACTTGGATGGAGATGATAGGAAAGGATATGAATGCTTTGAACCTCATTGAGGACATGGCATTGGATAGAAATGATTGGAGGAGAAGGATTCATGTGGAAGACCCATAATGATTTTCTTTGTTGGTTCATATCGCCGACCCCAATTGTTTTGGGATGAAGGCGTAGTTGTTGTTGTATATGAAATTTTTATTATAAAAGTTCTTATTTAAAGGGAAAATTTCAATCATACACTTAAACTTTGGGTGATAATTGAAAACACACTTAAGTTTTCATTATTGTTAGAAACACGCTCAAACTTTTTCATGGTTAACTGAAAAAGACCCAAGGTTTGCTTCCGTCAAAATTGCCACTGAATGTGTACTATAATTACCAAAACTTACCTGTGTTTTTTGCACTTAAAGGTGTGCTTTTGGAAATTTTCTATAATAAACGATATTGTTTTAAGGGTAAACATTAACTTTATCCTATTAACTCAACTTGGGTTAGTGATAACCCAAATTAAATGAACAAAAATGCGTTTGTAACTATCCTAGGGTGTTTGTAACAATATTGAAAACGGGCATGCTTTTTTTTATTTAGGGTGTCGGTGTGTCAAGCCACTTCACCCAAACGCAGGGACCTAGTGCCCATGTGACAGATGAAAAGATACGGCAGGGAAAAAAAGCTGGTTTTGCTTGGTGGAACAATTAAGTGCTCTGAAATACAGGTTCAAGTCTTGTTTTTTTTGGTTAAAAAATACAGGTTAAAGTCTTGAGCAAAGTCAGTATCGGTGACTATGATACGTATCGAATCGGCAGAAAATCAATACTATACTAACCTGAATAGGCGATTTTTAATAAATATAAAAATACTTAAAATTAAAATTTTAATATTATTTTAATGGTGTTAACACGTGTCATGTTCTGATTGACACGGAATATTTTTCAATTACTTTTTAGCTAATTCAAAATGATTCACTTAAGAATCGGTATCGACTGATTCACCTGAATCGTCGGCCAAACGATTCTGGGCCGATACCATACTGACAACATTGGTCTTGAGAGCATCCGCTTTATGAAAAGAGGCAGAAGAAAACCGTTCCCACACAGCTATGCCCCTCCCAGCCATAGTGACAAAAGTAAAAAACGGCAAAATATCAGCATTTAAAAACTCGGAAGATTTTGAAATTTGTCATAAGTCTCGCATTTTTTCTTCCAAACCTCAGCAATAAAAAAATATTAAAAAATGTAAAAAATAAATTTTATAATAAAATATTAATAACACATTTAAAAATAAAAAATCTTGGGGTTTTTTCACGATAAATATCTGCTAAAAACGTAAATATCATGATATTTGTCATGGTTTGAAAATCTCGGGAGAAATTTCCGTTTTAAACTTTCAGGTAATTTCTCATGATATTATTGTGAGATTTATGAAAATCTCGCGATATTTGTCACAGAGCTCCCAACACCCCGGGGTACGGCCGTTTTCTTAGTCACGAAGCTAAAGTGAGAATAGGCATGAGCCCCACAAGTGCTCCACTCATCTAGTCATAGTAACTTGCGAACGTCACCAAGTTGAGGGGACATCATGAGTTCGAACTCCACAGGTGTCCTTTGCCGCAAGGTGAAAGCTGTTTACTCTCTGGTGAGCAGGGGGACCTCAAGGGTTTTACAAACCAGAGGCCAGCCAATGTGCGTTAAGTGATTTGGAGGGGGGTGTTGCCTTGGCCTAGCCGAAAAAAAAAAAAAAAACATAAACCCTACACTACTCATCCGTCCAATTCTCTTAATTCTTGCTTCCTCTTGCACCACATAAAAAAGGTAATAGGAGTACTTTAGTGGTGCAACAACCTTAAGAGTTTGTTCTATAATTACTTCGATTTGCCTAATTTAGTGCTGGCTTCTAAGATAAGCAGTTTACTAGCTAAATTGATAAGAGCGGCAGGATCCATAGGCATACTTTAAATCGGTGCTTGCTAGTTACAACCTACTAGTGGTAGTGGGTTCACTAGAATCAGTAGATGTGAAACAAGTTCAAAAGGAAGAAAGCACAATGTGAAACCACTAGCCGCAGCAGAGCACCATGAAAGATCCAAAGGAATAAAAATGTTGAGTCTATGATCATGTAGTTATAAAGCAGGTGTGAACGCCAAGCCAAACAGGTGGTGGCCAAAATCAAGGGAAAGCAACAAATCTATAATGCTTGTCCGTCCTCAACAGTTAGAAGGATTCTTTATATAAAAAAGAATATGCTCTTGATGCGTACAGAGTCTACAGCCAACTGCCACATGTATTGAATCCCTCTCGTTTCACACACTCATCATTGCCGCTTTGACAGCCTTGCAATACCATGACTAGTGTCACCTAAAGAAGCAAGCATTCACTAAGAAGTATAGGTTGACGTGTCCTACTGCAAAGACAGCTTCATCTCCCCTGCCCTTAATGCTGCCTAGTGTCTTGGGATGCTACAAAAGAGAGAGAGACATGGTCACGGTAAATGGTTTGGTTGCAACCCGATACCCGGTCCCAATCCGAGTCTATTAAGCGGGTTTGGTAGCTAAATATCGATCTAATTAATAATTGAATCCTAGTTTGGTATTAGGTTTTGCATTCAAACCCGAACTTAAATCCGACTAAAAATCTGACCCGATTAAGTGTAAATACTGGATTTTAAACTGGTTGAATCTGGGTTTGGTTTTATATTTTTTTGTCCAAATCCAAATTTGATTAAGCTAAACCCTATTAAGTTGGATTTGGTAATTCAAACTGTTTACATCCCTAGTCACATTCATATTAATATCAGTGCGATATATATATATATATATATATATATATATATATATATATATATATATATATATAGAGAGAGAGAGAGAGAGAGAGAGAGAGAGAGAGAGAGAGAGAGAGAGATCTAACCATATATCCTATCCAAATTAAGCAGATTGGGTCTGATTTTGAATCCGAATCCAACTTAAGTCGAGATTTGATATGAATCAGTACGATGTTAGATCCAGTGAAAATCTGTAAAACAAGTGTACTTTATAGTTATAAGGATCCAAGGGAAAGGAGATAGTTTAGACCTTAGAGTCTTTAGACCACCTTTTGACTTGTATCCAGTGCCATTTGCCCAACCGATTTCACAACCATACCTGAAAAAACAGGACCACATATATGTTCCGTAGCTGACCCGGATTTGGATGTGAACTTGCCCATATCCAGTAATATGGGTCAGATCTAGATTGGGACCCCAACCCACTTGCACCCCTAATATTCACCTAAGATGGGAGTCACGTCAAAGGGTTTATTTTCATTGTATTGTTAGTTTGGGTTTACAATGAAAGTAATTTGACTCATGTCCAATCCCATAACTACCAGTGCAAGAAGAAATATTTATATAATAAGAAAAAGAAGGTTCAGTCCAAGGCCGTACCTGTGTTTTATGGGGCCGGAGGCTGAGGGAAAAAATGAGCCTAGGAGTTTGGGGGCAAGGCTTCGGAATTTTTTGAGCCCTTATTAAAAATGAGAGCCCTAAAAATAGCCCCCTATTAATAACAGGAGTTTCGAGGCAGCGCCTATTAATAATAGGAGTTGGGCAACACCTTCAATTTTTTTGGTGCCCTTATTGAAAATGCAATCCCTATTAAAAATGAGCTCCTAATTTATTTTTTTTGCCCAAGGGCCCTGAGGCCCAAGTCTCATTGGCCTCTTGACAGGTCCGGCTCTGTCTATCATTTATTTACCATAAACTTTTCATCTTTTTTTTTTTTTTCCTTTTAGGCTAAGCTAAAGAAAAACTGGGTTCTCATTTATCACAACCAGTTGGGGTGGGCATAGGGACCACCCGGCCAGCTAATGGATAGAGCCGTTGACCGGGCCCAACTCATTTACTATCAGGCCGGGTTTTGGTCCCGTTCTTAATGGAGAAGGCCATGATCTGGCCTGGGCCAACGTGAAGCAGGCCGTTTGGGCTGACACGGGCGGACTCAAATAAGACTATTCTTATACAAAACAATCTTATCCAAGTATCTATGCAATTAATATGATTTGGTGTAATTAATTATCTTTTTCTTAAAATTAGTGTAATTAATTAGGTAATTAAAAATAATTGGGCCGGTCTGCGGGGCAATCGGGCTGGCTTGGGTCCAGCCCGCTAATGGATCGGGATGAGTTTTAGCCCGGCTCTTGATGAACCCTAGCCTAAAATCTTAGCTCAAACCCAGCTCATGGCAGGCCAGGTTAGCTTAGCCCATCGGTCAGCCCAGCCTGTTGCCCACCCCTACGACCAAGATGGTACGAAGTATGCACCCAGCCGACCCTAGTGCAGGTCTTTCTGAGAATTTTCTGATAAAAACAAAAGTTTTTAATGCTGAGAACGATATTTGGGACTAGTCATGTCATTTGACTAAATAAAAATTAAGATAGAAAAAAGTTCGTCCCTAAATAAAAAAAAAATCTAAAAAATGTATGAACATTCTAGCCATGTCATTTGACTAAACCATGTCGGCTGGTCAATTTTGGGACTCGGAGAGATTAAAAAAAATTAAAATATCAGGTGCTGAGCCGACAAAGATTTAAAAAACGAAAGAAAACGAGCTCAAGTGGTAAATAAAATAAAGTTGAACTGTTTTACATAAATAATTGAGAAGTTGGGCCATTATATACTTACAATACAACCGATTTGAGTGTAGCCTCCATTGATCCGAACTAATCTGAATCTAAATTTTGTGCAGTGGACCTCAATCTGAGCCTGAATCCGAATAAGATTGATAGAATGAATCTGGAACCAAAATATGTATCGTGACATGACTGGATCCGGTAAAAGAAGACCAAGAACCAAGGTATTTTTTCCATGTAAGTTGTGCAGAAGATCAGATTTATTGGAATTGATCAGTATCCGGAAATAAAGTGTTGGGTTCGAATCGGAGGTCCAACCAAACCGGATCCATTTGTACGTGACACGGTGTCACATGTAACCCGTCATTTAAGCAATATGCACATATAATAGTGGTCATGCATGTGACCATGGTGTATTATTATGCATACATGCACGCATGTGCATCCATGTATGCATGGTTATTCGTCATTACTTCATTAATTCACCCATTGAATCCCTTTCACTCATTAATTCATGATCAAAGGAATCAACAAGGTATGCATTTGTGGGCTGTTGGTCGCCACCTTCATCAAGTCAACTTTCAACGAACATAGGTGATAAGGTCTTCACTTCTATCTCGTCTCAAAATTCTGTCTTTAATCCTCCCTTTCATTCTCCCACAGGTTTTGATTTCATCCAAACCTTCATTCTCGTTTCATTTTTTGTGGGTGAGGCTCCATATTTTTTTAAGATATTTTAGTTATTTTACTAACGGAGATCCAGCAGGGCCGTACCTGTGTTTTATGGGGCCTTAAGGCAGAGGGAAAAAATGGGCCCCCTATTAATAGGGGAGTTCTAGGGCAGGGCCTCGAAATTTTTTGAGCCCCTATTAAAAATTGGCTCTCTAAAAATAGGTCTCCTATTAATAGTAGGAGTTTGAGAGCAGCGCCTCAGAATTTTTTGAGTCCCCTATTAATAGTAGGAGTTCGAGGGCAGCCCCTTCAATTTTTTTGGGGCTCCTAAATTTTTTTTTTGCTGTTTTTGGTCCCCATTAAAAATGGAATCCCTATTAAAAATGGGCCCCCAAGTCTCATTGGCCTCTTGACAGGTCTAGCTCTGGGATCCAGGATAGGACTGAGTGGGGCAGGAAAAAAAAAGTGTAAGTTCATCCTCGCCTTCGTCCTTGCACGAGTTTTGATTTTAACCTCCATCCCTCAATCTAAACGAAGCGAGGCAGGGTAGGGTCCCATTTTCCCCCGGTCCAATGCCATCCCTAACCAACATACCACCGTGGGGTGGCGGTGGCAAAATCTGACACGACCCACCAACCTGACCCGCCAACCCCCTTCTTAGCCGGGTTCGGGTTTGGCTTAAACGGATTCGTGTCGTAAACAGGTTGACCTGCTTAACTCGTTTATTAAACGGGTCGGGTTCGTGTTAGGGGTATGCCAACCCGCCAACCCGGCTGACCCGTTTAATAAACAGGTTAAGCGGGTGGGTCAACCCATTTACCCAAACCTGACCCACCAACCCATTTACTCATACCCGACCCGCTAACCCGCCAACCCGTTTACCCAACCCAACCCATTTATTAAATGAGTTAACCGTGTCATGTCGGGTTCGTGTTTGCCACAGCCGACACGTTTAATAAATGGGTCCGGTTCTTGTTGAGGTATGCTGACCTGCCAACCCAACCCGATAGACACCCCTACCGTGGGGTCACCACGTAGCCAGTAGGATGGTTACGAGGGTACTGAGATAAAAGCACAAGATCAAACCTCCTTGATAGTTGTATGTACCTTTCAGAGGTGGGCCACTTAAGGCAGGGTGGTCGTCAGGCCCCACATGAGGTTTGCCCAACTCTGGCGGGGTTCCTGGTCATAAAGAAAAACTTCCAACCAGCAAGTACCCTAAAAAATAAATGAAGTCTAGAGGTCACACGTAGATTTAAGGGTGGTTGGCTATGACTTGTTGGGTACCATCAGACCCAGTTCGAGTTAGGGTGCGTGAGCCCAGTGGGACTCGGTGAACTTCAATGGACTGAGCTAGCCTAGTACGCATCACAATGCATTTCATTAGTTGACCAGTCGTTCATGAGAGGGTCTTGTGCATGCACTTGGTCAAGTGTACAACTATCGACCTTAGTAGGTTCAAGTTACTTGACGTATTCATATCAACGTGATGCCCATTTGAGCAAACCAAGTAGACCCATCAGGTTATGACCATGCAATCTGTTTTTTCGACTTGGGCTTGGTCCAGAATCATATATACGCCGAGTTTCAGCCATACGCCCTAGGTTAACTCAATGGTGTTCCAACTGCTATGGATCTGAACCTGAAGCACCCGAGTCCTAGTCGAGCCTTGAACTCAAACCGAGTTCAGTAAACCCTAGGTTACCGTGGCTGGGCCATCAACATTGACTATCGGCTGACTGGACAAGGGGAGGTTACAATTTTTTGTTGGTTTGTGGGCAGAGCCTCTTGTTTTCACAATAATGACAAACTTATCTTGAATTGGGAACGCAAATATTTGTCCTATAAGAAAATTGGAATTATTTATTGTGATTCCACTTTTCTTATGTCGAAGAATACTTCCCCAACCCAAACTCATGACCTAAAATTAATATCACGAAATATTGGGATCCACGTATAGTTCTCCTCTTCTATCTTCCACTGATTTTTTTTTCTGGATCTTCAAAATTCCTAGAATTAGTAAAAAGCGCTAAAAATGGCAAATTTGTGTGCCACCAAAAGACTAGGACCTTTCAAATTCTCGATTTTCTTGAACTTTTATATCTAGCAAACCAGAAAATCACGGTTTTGGTTGCATACAAGTATGAAATATGCGTGAAAACTGATCCATTTATAGAGAGAGAGAGAGAGAGAGAGAGAGAGAGAAAGAGAGAGGGTTTCTTTGGTAATGACTAACAATTGCCATGCAAACTTGTTTCTCTAATACTTGACTTAAAAAACTTGATCTAGCAGTAAAAACCCAGTTTTATGGGATCCTTCTATATATATATATATATATATGATAACTATAGTGCATTATGATTACAACCATCGCATACATGCATGATCATTACATGTACATGCTATAAAACCCAGCAACCATTTCATACATTACATGCATGATCATTACATATATTATACTGCAAACCTCCCATACATGCTATGATCATTACGTGCATCTTCCTAAGTTTCTAACCATATTAAAAGGGACATATAACAAAACCCCACCATAGGCCTATACATGGTGCCCATTAGCTAGCTTACTGACAAGGGCTAGTGCATTGCTAGTCACTTGAGCCACACCCACAATCTCCTTCCTCACCAAGGCCCTGACCCTGCTAGCGCCCATTCCCACGTCTGCAAACCCATCCATGCAAGTATTCTGGTCAGTCATAGCAGCACTCACCCAAGTCTGCACGTTGCTCATGTGCCACCTGAACTGGGTCTGGCCCAAGTGCTTCACCTCGTCGATGGACTGACCCAGCCGATACACCGAATCGGTCAACGTGGTGATGCAATCCTTGATGGCACCCTTCTCCCGAAGGGTCAAACCCGTGCTGGGTGCGGTAGGATGAGAGGAGAGCCTGGTCACGAAGTCGGTGGCGGTCCTCGCCCGGGTTAGGCTGACGCTGAGCGCGGCTTGAACCAGTTGGCGCGGGCTTTGCCGCACGGCCGGCGCATAGATTGACAGGGATTGGATGCACAGCTCCGGGAAGCGCGTCGCCGAGCACGACGACTTGATGAATGCTAACGACGGTACAAGATTTGGAGATGGTGTTACTGTTGGGAAGGCAGATGCTGATGAGAAGAGAACCAAGAGGAGGAGGGGAGCAACGACACTAATTCTTCCTTCCATTCTTTGAACTCTCACAAATCTCAGATATGCTCTCGATGGTATGGCATGGAATGTGAGAGAGAGACGCTGAGTTTATATAGAAGTAGGTGAAGGTAATTATGGCTATAATTGCGGTGATAAGTGTCAAAAGTAACGTGTAGATAAAGCAAGAATATAGGGAGTCAACTTTTTCATTAAGAAAAATTTACAAGAAGGCGGTCTGATTTTGACCTATTTGCAAAAAGCTGATCAATCTTTCAACAATTGCATTTGACAGCCTCAGTTAAGATAATATCTCTCAAATAACCGCTACGGTGAGAGATGGAAACAGTCAAGTGACATACAAAGTTACCTTTTTACCCTTATCATTGAACTTCACCATTTGCCAACTATTTTGACCTGTACCTTGTACATGTCTACAATCTCTCTTTTCTCTCTCTTCGCCTCCCTTTCCATCCCCAGATTTAACCTGACATTAGGTCTTAAGATCTGAGTTTGGCTGGATTATCAAGTCTCCACCACCATTGAAACACAAAAAAAAAGTGGTGGTGGTGGTGGTTGGATTGAATCGATGGAAGGAAGTGCAAAGGACAAAGTAGAAAAAACTCAACTGTGCAGTCGTGGGCTTTTTCCGGCCTCAAATCTTGGGCCGGAGAACAAAGTGGGAGCTTAGCCCGTTGCTACCTGGATCAGGTGGACTGAATCCATGGTGGTTTAATCGAGACAGTATGGCGAGGATTTTCTTGAGTCGTATGATCGAATCCCACTCAGAAGGGTTATGAAATCCATTAGATAAAAACCAACAAAGGTGGGTTCGACCTTTTTTTCTTTTTTGAGAAAGAGAGAGATTACAGGAAATCTCTGACTGCAACTCTGGCGGTTTAACCTTCCAATCCGACGATCGATCAACCACCCATCGAACTCTCTCTCTCACACACACACGCACACTCTCTCTCTCTCTCTCACCACTGATTTGGACAGGGAGGAGAGAAAAATGAAGGGTGACTGGATAATTTGAGGGGCAAATGGATCATTTGGAGCGGTTATTTGAGAATTACACCCAAAACGTTAGGCTTCAATCATAATTTTCGAAAGATTGAGCGTGCGTCTGTAAATAGGTTAAAAGCTGAGCGCCATTTTGTAAAATTTTCTTTCATTAAAGAAGAAAATTATGATTGCATGTGCGGACCGTCCGATAGTGGAATAGGGCACCCAAAAATTACTGATGACCTGTTCAAAGGAGGAGGACCAATCGCTAATAGGGCCCACTAGATGTCCTTTGAAAAAGATACCTGATGTACAAATGGTGTAAAATTAACCGTGGCACTTGCTTTTACTTTATGGAGCAATATCAGTAAGGTGTTCACATTATATGCCATAGTAAACACTTAAAAAGTTTTTTTCTTTTTTTTTTTTTTTGGGGGGGGGGGGGGGTAGGGGGAACTTGGTTAAGGGTGTGTTTGGACTTTGGATAGCATGGCCAGTTTTTAATTCATGGTTTTTTATTTTTTTTTAATTCAAGAAAAAAAACCCTCCATCACCGACCCCCATATTGGCTGACTTGTGGTTGGTAAAACCTTTGTGGTCTCCTCTACCTACCAAGTATAGTACACCTAACTTCAACCTTGAGGCAAGGAGAGCCACCCGTGAGTTTCGAACTTGTGACTTCCCTTCGGCATGGTGACATTCATAAATCACCTTTATCAAATGTAAGTGATATCCAATGGTTCCTTGTGAAGTTCTCTCTCTCTCTTTTTAATGACAAGATGAAACCACACTTGGGATCCAAGACCTAGTTACATTCGTCTTAGCTTTCCATACTTACGGTCGCTGTTCTTGTTTGAAGAGTAAGGGAAAACAATTTCCCTTTTTTTTTAGAAAACAATTAAACAATAGACTTTTTTTTTTTTTGCAGTTTCAACAATGTTTTCTCTGATATGGTTGAGGGTAGACTGGTTTGCCGAGAGTGGCGTGCCCTAGCTTTCTAGAAGCAGCCGCAATCGTTTTTGTTGTAGTTTTTTAATGTCCAAAAAAATGCAGCTATGCTTGACAAAGCTTTCACACTGTGTGTTTGAATTGGATTCTAATATCACATGGGATGAGTTGGATGCAGATCATATGTGGACCCGGTGAGACCCCATAAGCAATGTTGTCAGTATCGGTATCAGCCCTGAATCGTTTGACCACCGATTCAGCTGTATCGCCGCCGATACTGCTACTCAAATGAATCGTTCTGTATTGGCCTAAAAAGAATTAAAAAAAAAATCACGTATGACACATGTTAAAACCATTAAAATAAATTTTAAAAATAGTTTTTGTATTTTTTTATATTTTATTATAAAATAGCCGATTCAGGCTTGCGCCGCATAACGTTGCCCATAAGTCTTACCGAGTCCATTGATTTCTGGCTCTTTTGAGTTTAGAGGAAGGGCCCCCCCACATGCTCCCCTCCACAAATCTCACCTCTACCTAATCAGGAACTTTAAAAGATTTGACTTATTTCGTACTGAATCGGCTCAAAATCGTTTTCCTAAAGAACCGGTTTAATGTTTTTAACATTTTAGTATTTTAAAAGGGGTTTAATAATTTTCGAACATTTTTTTTTTATTTTTAATGACATGTTCCATCTGATGATTAAAAAAAGTGACTGTTTCCGATCGATTCGGTTTCCCTGAATCGTTTGGGCAGAAACTTATTCTGACAACATTGGGAGGAGGTGCATGAAAACATGCTTCAAGAATCTACGTCACAAGGACACGACATTTAGGGTTCCATCCAGGGGACAAGACACATACGTGGATACGTCCTGTGACATGCTATGACACCCACAATGTTATTTTATAATTTTCCATAAAATCTAAGAGTTTTTAATAATGTTTTCAATAATAGTTAATGTTTTACATATTAAGATATGAAAATATATTCTTTATCAATTAAATAATAGCGAGAATTTGCATCCTCATGTCATGTCTCTTAAAAAAATTATGAATTCGAATCTTGTTCCCGTATCGAATCTGCATGGTTGACATAGCCCAGAGTCTAGACAGAGTCCACCCAGGGTAAAGTATGCCATTTTTTGGTTGATACTGGTAAATGGGATGGGAAATCTACGAGCAAGGGATTCAGTCCTTCACCTAGTTCACGTTTGTGTGTCACGGAAAGTGGTTGTTTTCTGCGGAAACACATCGATGGGAATGTGTTACCGCGGAGTCCACAGTGACAACACAAACAGCAGAATCCACTGTTTCTGCGGAAAGCCCTCGACGGGCGTGCCAAAATACACGCTGGATGTGGGTTTCGTGGGCAGCCCCCACGCGATTGGTATGTCACCTGATATAAGATGACCATGATTCAAAACCCCATATGGGACATCCATTGCCATAAAGTTGAAGCTGGGTGTAGTCTCTGGTGAGCAGGGCTGACCTCAACGGCGTACCAATGTGCCCTTGGTGATGGGTTCTTTTTTCTCTTTATCAGAAAAAAGAAGAAGAAGAAAGTCAAGGCCTGGGTCGTAATCTCCGGGCTGATATATCGTGCCCAGTTGAGCAAGTGACCCAGCCTACCTTGCGTCATCACTGAGTAGAATCCGTGTGGGAAAGGGATGAGAATGGGACCACGATTGGGAAAACTTTGTTTCCCATATCCCACCATTAATGACAATAGTCAATGGCACCACCAATTGTGACAACAACTTTGGACCAATAAATTCAACCCTAAATTTAAATACCAAAAAAGAGCTGTTGACAACTTCATTTGGGGACAAGATATTACACTCTTAAAAATTGCAACTTATGATGAATCTCTCTCTATAGTGTAAAAAATGGGGAATTGATGAGTAGAAATCACTTATATATATATATATTTTCAATTTTTTTGCTACATGGTTTGTTTAGTAAAGAACTTATTTTGAATCATGTGATTATGACAAGTAATTAGGTTTTTAAAGAGGTAAAAAAAATCAACAACCACAATGTGTCAAAATTTCATAACTCAAAAGATCATATTTTTACATCAGAAAAGCAAGATCCAAAGCGCAATCCTTAGCAAACAAACCATGCTTCTCATTAGTTCTGTATCTTCATTAGAAGCCAATATTTACCCCTCTCTATATAAATTAATGTTGTAAGTTTCCAACCATTTATTTCTTGTAGACCCCTTTGTAAAACATATTTATATATGTTTTTTACTTAATCTAAATGCATAGATGAGATCTCTATGCTTTGTTTAGTAGAAAACATGTATTGGTTTGCATATTTTTCATGTTTGTATATGTTTTTAGCTTAAAAAAAATTAATAGTTTTTATTACACCCAACACTTGATTAACTAAAAATCAAGAATTCTTTTTAAATTGATTAGATCTAAAGCATGGTTCTTAGTGACAATTTTTCTTTTTAATTATAACCCGAAGAAACCGCATCAGACACAAAGACCTGGTCACGCCGGCTTAGCCTGCCATACCTACGGTCGTCGTGCCAACAATGTAAAACTTCGAGGCTCGGACCCTTACCTCAGGGCAAGTAATCATTTATCTCCCGAACACTTTTAGAAAACATATTTATATGTTGTTTTTGAACTTAATCTAAACACTTAGATGTGATCTCTATGTTTTATTTAGTAAAAAACATGTATTTAGTGAAAAATTGCGGGTTTTAATCAAAACTCGAGTTGAGCCCGGGTCTAGTATAAAATTTCACAAACTATACCCGAATCCATGTATTAATCGGACTTTGAGTCTGGACCAGGCCAGGTCTTCTTATTCATCATCATATGTACCCGGACCTTATAGGGTTTGGTATGGGTCAGATCCGGCCAAACCCGACCCGTTGATAGCCCTATCTGGTAGGAGCGACTTGTGAATGTCACCAAGTTGATAGGACACCACATGGCTTTACCTAATCTGGCTAGTCGGATAAAGATCGAGTTAGATATCTGATGCCAACCCGATCCATTAACATCTGCAGGTCTAATTTGATGGAATTCACATCCCTAGGAGTACGGCCATTGTTTCTTTTTCTTTGTGTGGACCTACCAAACCCGGAACATTTCCCCTCTACAAGTCTCCCCTGGATCTGCAAGTTCAAAACTCTTATCAGAAAAGGAGTGTGAAAGGGAGACCTGATTTTTTGCGGGTCAATCCAGAGACGGACCCACATTAGGACTCGTTCTGTATCGGCCAAAAAATAATAACAAATATTGCGTGTCAATCAGAACGTGACACGTGTTTAAACCATCAAAGTAATATTTAAAAAACATTTAAAAAATTTAATTTTTAGTATTTTTTAATATTTAATAGTCGATTCAGGGGTGAATCGTATCGATTTTCTGGCGATACGATACGTACACACCCGATACTGATAACATTGCTCTCATATATTGCATGTCGGCTGGCTGCAGATCAGGTGATTTGTCAAATTCACTTTGGCAAACTGATCTGACATCCTCACCGTCCATAATTGTGATCAATGGTCGACTTCCAATGATGGTCATGTAGATGTTCATCCCTGGTTGTCTTGTGCATTGTTGTGAGTATCATTGCGAATCAGCCGATCGATGAGAAAGGACCTGATTCAGTTTTTTTTTTTTTTAATATTTTAAAAAACGATTAAATAATTTTAAAAATGTTTAAACGTTTTTAATATTTTAATGACACGTGTCATCTGCTGGTTAAAAACCAGCCGATTCAGCTAGATTCGGTCCAGAGTATGAATCGACCGATTTTTCTGAATAGTTTTGAAAATCGATTCAGGCCCAACATTGGTCTTGTGCACCTACAGTTAAGGCTGGTAGGCGAGCTGAACGAACCCATCAAGGTTTATTTATAGCCAGCCCTTGCTCGAGCTCGTCTCGCCTAAATCGTAATTTGAACCTGGGTCGCCTGTATAATAGGATTCAGAGCTAGACAAGCCTAACCCAATTTAACTTCATAAGAAGAAAAAAAATATCTTTTTTTAAAGATAGGACCACAATGAGAAACCTCGCACGTCTCCCGCGCTGGCTCTTATGTCACTCGTACGAGTCAGGATCAGGTGCCATCACATGGCACACTGCAAGTGCCTTCCCTCTATCAGGTTTTGCGCCCCACAACTGACAGACTGTCATCCAAAGATAGAGGGCATCATGTCACTTCAAAGTGTGCCATGTGATGGCAGCTGATCCTGGCCCCGTTCGTATGCCACGTATGTTTTTAATCTCTCTCTCTCTCTCTCAGAGATATCCATCCAATGTGACATGTAAGATAATAAAATGTTTGACAATGTAGGGATGGAATCATAAATCAGACCCAATCCATACCCGATAAAATAATATTTTTTATTTTTTTTACATTGAAAATTTGGACTCGGGTCTGGTGTTAAATTTCATAAACCATACCCGGTTCTGTATACTAGTGGAATTCAATGGGTTTAACCTTAATTTTCATCCAACATCTTTACTACCAAACCCAGAATATCCTATCACATCTGGGATGGGTCGGGACCAAATCAAATCCAACCTGTTGACACCCCTTAGTCTTGGGCTAGTCTGTGGCTTGGGTCATATAAGAGAGAATGGATCAAGTAATGCATCAAATCACCGTTTCACAGTGTTGGCGTCATCAACAATTGCATCCAACAACACTATTCGCTCTACAAATCAGTGGGCTCACCAATTTAGGGCGTGCTCGTAGTTCGATTCATGCTCGACTTGTTAAGAGCTTGTCTGAAAACCTGGTTTACTGAAAACTTGGTTTTCCAAAAACCTGGTTTTGGTATTTGATTTTGGATGACACTCCCAATTTTTCACCAAAAATCCTTATAACAAGTAATTTTTGGTAAAAGCTAATGTTAGGCCCTCTCTCATGTGCATAAATTTTACTCTATGGCTTAAACTTATAGGCACTATATTTCTTTTTATATCATCTCTGACAACCTTCAGAACTCTGTTAGCTTCCACTGATAGAGCCATTCATAAGCAATATATCACAATTCTGCACATTACATTGTTCTGTCCATTTGAATTTTGAAACTCACAATGCCCTTTTGAATTGATTAAGAAATAAGTCTGTGAGCTTATGAATTGTTAAATAATCTGCTAACTTGGAGCTCACCTGGGATTGATATTCAGCACGTCAAGGCTCAGCTGGATCATGGTAAGATGGTGTAAAGGGGTTTCAGTTGGATCCAAAATGTCTAATTTGGATTTATCCTCTCACCATAAGTGGGGAAGAGAGTCCGAAGATACCCTATGTATATGCTAGGGATGCAAACAGATTCGGATCCTGAGCATCTAAATATATGAAGAGTTGGATCCGAAACAGCTAAAAATTGCAAAACATATCCTGCATATGACCCATTTGAATTATGCTCAGGTGACTACCCTTTTGTTTTAGATTTATACCTTATGCACCAAGGCTAGACCAAGCATGAGTAGGGGTGTTGGCACTGGCAAAGTGAGGAATTTAAACTAGGGTGGACACAAATGCACTTTAAAAAATAAATTTTTTTATGACAATAAACTATACTAACAAGTGCAAAGAAATTAGTGTTCAAAAATTAACAAAGGAACTTTAAAAACATAAAGAATATGCAAAGAGGTGTGAAGAAATAACACTGATAAAAGATAAATTGAAGCCCACAAATGCACATAGGATGTACCTTTGGTTAGGCAGACCCCTACCAGTTATACAACATACCATTGGGATTGGAAGTTGCAACCTTCCAACACAAGGTGACGTGCACTAACTACTCTTGGCAGACAAGTGGAAAAGCCTCAACAAAAGAAAACAAAAAAACCCATCAGAATTAGAAAACTCACATAAATCTGGGCACATCCCAAATATTAAAAAAACACAAAATATAAAAAAGAATCGCAAATCAGGTAAAAATAAAACCAGAAATGATATTTAGAGAAGATGGTATGCCAAAATACTTAAAATATTGGATTTTTACCTCATTTTGAACAACTAAGAAAGAACAAATAATTAACTTTTCCCATATGGGTGTCTCAAATTATATTAGAAAATAAACAAAAAAAAAAGAAAAAAGTCTTGCCATCCATGAACCACCCTTTATCTGAAGAAATATAAGCCTTTGTTATAATCAGATTTAAATCAATGATAATCTGCCCAACTTCGAAAAGTATGTCATGCCTGTTTGCACTGTCAAGTGGTCGACTGGCGAGACACAAGGGTGGAATTGCACTTTATCGAGAGAGAGAGAGAGAGAGAGAGAGAGAGAGAGAGAGAGGCTTGAGCCTCCGGGATTGGACGGTCACCCATCGGGGAGTGGGGCACGACACCAGTGCTCACTCTGACCTGGCAGTGCCCCGAGTTAGGATAGGCACTGCCCACATGGTTGCTGAGTCCATTATCCCTTGGGTATTTTTTGGGTTAGGGTGGGCACATGCCCATCCCACATGCCCACCCTACCCATAACTGGATGTTAGTCATAGTGGATATTTGGGTCACTTTGGGCGAATATTGGAGCGAGTATTGGGCCAAATAAGAGTTAGGCGGATCACAAGGAGGTATTGAGTGTAACAACCCGAACGATTTCAAACCAAAAAATACCACTTTTTTTATAAATGTAATACTACAACGGTCTCATAAATGAACTCGTTTCAACCATACCAAGTACTAGACGGCCTGCTTGAGCACAAGCACGAGTGTGTCTTACCCTCTTAGTACCAGATCCAGTAAGAAACCATCCATTAACAATTTTGATTGAACCATTACATAAAAAAAATTATTAATATATTAAGTTCTTTATCATTGACTTCGCCTTAATTGAATCAGGCTCTAAGGAGTCAGCCAGCACATGCACCGACATTTAGTAGCTTCATAGAACAAGGTTCGAAGTTAAAGCATCTAGCTGATAAAATTCTTATGTTATTATTTTAGGAATAAGAATAATTTACAGTTATATAAAATAAAGTAAAGCAAAATGCAATAAAGTAATGTGAACAAGAAATTTATATTTCATCTTAATTTTTTGGTCTACCTGGGTATGACGTAGACCAACCTGAAATAGGCTGACTAGCTTGAGTGTTTATTATGCTAGGTAATTTATTATGCCCGAGTAGCCCTCTGAATCATATCTCCTAAGGATGGAGCCCAAAACCGAGAGAGAAAACGATCACTCCAAGAGAACTCTACCAGTGTCACAACGATGATCATGATTACTCACTTTTGTAGAAGTACTCGAGAACTGTCACCTAGGACAAAGTGGCAGTCCTGGTCCTCCTAATCTCCCTAGCTGGAGGACCTGGCGAGGAAATACCTCTCGCAAGTCAAATTGAAGGGTCCAAAGAATTTCATACCTTCTACCCTTTCTAAGGTAGATCACTACCAAGCAACTGGTTAAGTATACCTCGACGAAACAAGGTATACCGAGAAGGGCTATCACATGGTATTTTTAACTTAGGCTATAGGTAACATATGCAACTACCATTTAGGCTAGTGCACTTTTCATCTCATTGTTCCCTCTTATGAAACCATTATTATCTTAATTTCATTAAGCACACCAAGTGCTCATCAAATCCTGTGTGATATCACACTTTCTATATGTATTTATAAATACCATATATTAAAATCATAACATGTATTTTCAAAAGTTCAGAATCATGCTAACATGCCATTTAGCAATCCACTCATGCAGTATCATATTATTTCTAATATTCTAGGATAAATATGCAACAATATCACATATACATCATTATGCATCCGCATCTATGACCAACATGAAACAACATTAACATGCTCACTATTCATTTTTCACATGTTTTGCAGTTACAATCATGCTCATAATCGATTTATCATAAAAAACACATAATCAAACTGCTATAATTGAACAAGTCTACAAATCTCACTTGCAACATATATAAAAATAATAAATCTTACCATTAACTCTATCATAAATATTTATCAGATCAAATATGATTCAAGCACTGAATTTATGAAAAGTTTAAAGAAAATATCAAAACATAATCAAAGTCATTAACTCGACTTTGCCAATAAGAGCTCCTATAAACCCTTACTAATAAAATCAATATGACTACAATTAATATTTTGAACTATTAAAACTCAAATCATATTAAATCTAATTAAAATATCTATGGTAGCATACTCATTAAAGAACTCATTATAACTGACCTGTAACTAAAAATACATAAGTCTTTTTTTCGATCCAAGCCCCCATAAGCCCGAACCGAAAAGGCTTACATATTTTTAATTACGTTCATTTGTAATAATGCTTAAACAAGATGAATGCATATTACTTAAACTCAATTTATGCCATACAAACTACCAACAATTCACATCTCAAACCCTGTGGGATGTCACACTTTCTGCATGTATTTACAAATACCACATACTAAAATCATAAAATGTATTCTCAAAAGTTTAGAATCATGCTAACATGCCATCTAGAAATCCACTCATGCAATATCATATTATTTTCAATATTTTAGGATAAACATGCAACAATATCACATATACATCATTATGCATCCACATCTATGTCCAACATGAAACAACATTAACATGCTCACTATTCATTTTTCGCATGCTTTGAAATTATATTCATACTTATAATTGATTTATCATAAAAATCACATAATCAAACTGTTATAATTGAACAGGTCTATAAATCTCACTTGCAATATGTATAGAAACAATAAATCTTACCATTAACTCTATCACAAATATTTATCAGATCAAATATGATTCAAGCACTGAATTTATGAAAAGTTTAAAGAAAACATCAAGATATAATCGAAATCATTAACTCGACTTTCCCGATAAGAGCTCCCATAAACCCTTACCAATAAAATCAATATGACTACAATTAATATTTTGAACTTTCAGTCTTCAAATCATATTAAACCTAATTAAAATATCTATGATAGTATACTCATTAAAGAACTCATTACAACTGACCTGCAACTAAAAACATATAAGTCTTTTTTTCTGATCCAAGCTCCCACAAGCATATCTGCATCAATACAGATCCAAAACGAGTGAAACAAGATTCTAAATACAAGATCAAGATGTGTAGATAATTGTAGTGATTTTATTTAGATTTTTTGGATGTGTATTCATAGAGTTGTTGATTTTTTTCTAAAACTGGTCGAGAAACATTTATCAGACATCATAGCTTTAGATTTCTTAGAAAATGATTTTGTAAAAAGCCTTTTTAAGATTATAAAACCTTTAGAATTTGATTATTTTTGTTTTGATCTAACTTAATACAGGTTAATACATGAATAACATCATAAAGAATTATATTATGATTAAATGCTTCTGATTTTTTAGAGAGAAAAAACACCCAACTCATGCGAGTAAAGTCATCAGTAAGCAATAAAAAATATCTACAATTGTTTAAGGATGGAGTGTTCATGGGACCATAAAGATTTGCATGAACTAACTCAAGAGGCTTTCTGGCTGTCCACGCCTTTCCGATGAAAAATGATAATCGATGTTACTTCCCATATACACACCCTTCACAAACTCCATCACTGCACATTATACTAGGCAACCCCAAAACCATATTTTTGGTTCTTAGTATTTTTAGCCCATTATAGTGTAAATGGCCATACCGTAAGTGCCAAAGATGCGACGACCCATCTTCTTTGCCAATCAAGACAACATCATTCACGTGTGTGAATTCAAGAGGGAACATTCTATTAGGTGCCATCTTGACTCTTATGAGAGGTTCACTGTCTATTTTCCTTTTTCTAATTTCACATAATCCATCATAAAAGTTAAGTGCATAACCATTCTCAATTAATTGTCCAACACTCAATAAATTGTATGATAAACCAGGTATATAATAAACATCATGAATCATCCTTTTATTACCTGATTTAACATTAACTTCAATTGTTCTTTTGCCTTCACTTTGCACTTGTTTGTTGTTTCCAAGCCTAACATTCATTCTCATGGATTCATCAATATTGTGAAAGTCTTTTTTCACCTGTCATGTGGTTACTACAACCACTATCTAGAAACTACATATTATTAACCTTGGTTTCAAATTGAGCAACAAAAAGATTATCTTGTTCTTGTTCTTCAACATCATTGACCTGCTTCTTTGTTTTCTCCCAACACCTTACTTCCACATGCCCGTACTTCTTGCAGTAATAGCACTGTTTGTCTTTATAACTCGACCTTTGATTGCTTCTATTGTATCGACTCATTTCAAATCTCCCACGACCACGACCATGATATCTTCCTCTTCCTGCATATTTACTCTCTAAGGTACCTTCGCTACTTGTTTGCTTGTTAAAAATCTCTACCTTGGCCTGAAATGCATGTTCAATGCTTTTTTCGGTTGATCTGTTCAACCTAGCCTCATGTGCCAAAAGAGACCCCATTAATTTGTTAATAGAATAATTATTCATGTCCTTATATTCCTTTATAGCTGTGACGACATGGTCAAACTTTGGTGGCATATTTTGTAGGATTTTTTCTAATACCTTTTAATCATCAATTATTTCTTCGAATGTTCTTATTTGATTTACAATAGTAGACATTCTAAAAAAGAAATCTTGCACGAATTCATTTTCTTTCATTAGCAGGGTCTCAAAATCTCTATGGAGTGTTTAAAGTTTTACAGTTGTTACCTTACTATCTCCATGATAGGCTTCCTTCAAAATAGTCCATGCTTCATTCGACTTGATGGCTGCCGCAATTCGAGAAAAAATAATTTCAATCACGGCTTGCTGCAAAACGAGAAGGGCCTTAGCATCCCTTTTACGCAACTCTTTTACTTCACTTGCTGCCTTTTCTGTTGCCTTTGAGCTTTGTGTCTCTACAAAATTGTTTTCAACTAAATCCCAAAGATCTTGAGAGATGAAAAACGTCTTTATCTTAATACTCCTAAATTTATAATTCTTCCCATTAAAAATGGGTACCAAGGCATGTGAAAGATTTATAGAGTTCAAATTCATACCATTAGACATCGTGAATTACACTAAGTAATTACAAACCGACTTGAAGATCCGGTTTCAACAACGATCTTCACAATGCTCAAACACACCCAGCTCAATCGAACCTGAGACCCTGATACCACAATGCTGGTTTAAACTGAGAAACCAACAGCAACACACTACATAATAGTAACTTAGTAATGGAAGAGGTAAATACTAAAACACTTCTTAGTATAAGATAAAACTTAGATAAAAAACACAAGGTGAAAACTACACACCGTACAGGGCACAAGACTCACTATTTATAAACGTCCTCTTTCGTCTTCCTTATTCCTTGTGTGGGTCTATCGGTTGGAACAAGATCCATCTGGACCTTCTGGATTTGGATTGATTCACTAATACAGACGACGTCACCTGATGGGAAACACCTTCTTAAACCGCATTTGACTGCCATAGATCTTTGAGGAGATCCAATATGGACATGCAGATCAAAGTATGAGCCAGCCCTCATTCATGTAACGGATCTCAAATCCTCATATTTTGAGCCCCAAGGGGTTTGACGTAATGGGAGGGGGCCTTGGCTGCTAGACAAGTGATCAGGGTTTCACTCCATGGGCGTCAGCCCCTGGTATATAAGAAATAAGGTCGAGTGCATTATGTCCCTTTCTCGTGGAGAGCACTGCATGTCATTGTGCAAGGTTACATAAGACTTGTGCCTCCTTGAAAAAAGGAGAGTAGATCTAGTAATCGGGCAGTGCTTAGCAAGTTATTTTGGCTTGGCTCGACTCATCCTCCATGTTATCCCATACCCCTATTAAATGTAACGATGCAATTTGTTTTAATCAAATCTGACCTTATACTTAACATGGACACTTTAACAATAATGGATCGTTGGATTATATATGTTTTTAAAATCACAAAATTTTGTGTTTTGTCAACTATTGATTTTTTTAGTAGTAAAAAAATCCTGCACACAAGTTGGATTTTGACAAATTAAATGCCCATCTTCACTAAATGAATGATGTAGATCACATTTATGGAGCCCAATTTGATCAAACCAACTTGCATCCTGCACACAAGTTAGATTTTGACAAATTAAATGCCCATCTTCACTAAATGAATGATGTAGATCACATTTATGGAGCCCAATTTGATCAAACCAACTTGCGTGAATAAAATCCCAAACAAGGGTACGACGATAGGGATGACACAAGGATAAGTGAAACTAATTTACCTTAAAGGTAGCACGCCTCCTGCACTGGATCTCATGCCTTAATATCATCTCTCTCTCTCTCTCTCTCTCCTAGAGATATCTATCCAATGTGACATGTAAGATAATGAAATGTTTGTCAATGTATGCACGAAAACATAAATCAGAGCTAATCCATATCCCCAAAAACTAATATTTTTTTTTGTCTCTTACATTTAAAATTTGGACTCGGGTCTGATGTGAAATTTCATAAGTCATACCCGGCTCTGTATACTATTAGAATTCAATGGGTTTGACAGCCGAGGTAGTATCCCATGTGGTAAGCGGGGTCCTGTGCCAAGCTGAAGGCCAAGGTTCTAATCCCTCTGTCACACGGGGCTTAAGAAATAGCTGGTAGGGGTCTGCGTAACCCCAGCTTGCCTTTCAAAAAAAAAGAACAAAAGAATTCAATGGGTTTGACCCTAATTCTTATGGAATATCCTTCTTTAACCATTGAGACAAAAGTGAATGGGGTGCGTAAAATCGATGAGCGAAGACTTAATGGATTAAATATTCTCCAGTTAGGGTGTGTTTCAAATTCGAGACAAATCCTGCCTGGGGACCGGTTAGTCCCCATACCCGACTGTGCCGTGCTTGAAATGCACATAGGTGCTGGACAAATGGCCCAACTGGGACTGTTTTATCCTGAAATTTTGGGATGGAAAAGTCGGACCCTAGCCAGATAGTTTGCATGGCCACATATCACCTGATGGAGAACTCCCTCTTAATGCACGTTTGACTGCCATGGATCTTTGAGGGGAAGCGATATGAACATGAGATCAAAGTATGAGCCAGACCTCATTCAAATAACGAATCTCAAATCCTCAGATTTGAGCTCCAAGGGATTTGGCGTAATAGGAGGGGGGCTTGGCTGCTAGACAAGTGGTCAGGGTTCCACTCCCATGGGTGTCAGCCCCTTCATATAAGGGGCAAGTGCATTTTGCCCTTTTTTAGTGCCGAAGCAAGGAAACTCCCTATGGGCAAGGGGTGCACCACAAGTTTACACCATCAGAAAAATGATCATAAGTATGGTGTTAAAATCGTGTTGCTGCCTGTTACGATTTGCAAGAGGCACCATGTTACGATAATACGATTTGCAAGTCACGATTTGCACATATCGTGTGACGATTTGTTTGATGCGATGCACATATCATGTGACGATTCACATGATGTGATTGCTAGGGTTGCAACGATTTGTGACCATCGTCATATCAACACTGAATATAACGTGGTTCGGTCGATATGACCTACATCCAAGAAAGACAACATCAGCTATTATTATTTCTCTCTCTCTCTCTCAACATGCGTCTCCTTACACCTTCCTTAAATACATGAGCCTTTCTTAATTACATTAGGAAACCTTTTTCATGATCAATATGGTAACTTGCCAATATTGTGATAAGATAAACCAAATCGACAGAGAGAATCCTGAGCCCTTGGGTAACCACCTTCCTTCTTTCATCACTCCCCCTCAAGTTGGTAGGCAGATATCAAACTGCCCTAACTTGCCATTGAGGTATTGAAATCGTTCTTGGCTTAAAGCCTTGGTGAAGATATCAACCACTTGTTCATTTCCCCTAACATGAGGAGTATGAATAGTATTGTCATGATTTTTTTCCCTAACAAAATGGCAATCAACCTCCATGTGCTTTGTCCATTCATGAAACACCGAATTCGCGCAGATGTGTATAGCGGCATGATTATCGCACAATAGTGGCATGGAATTAGTTTGGTGAAATCCCATATCGATGATAAGAGATCTTACCCATATTAGTTCGCATGTAGCTTGAGTCATTGCTCTATACTCAGCTTCGACACTTGATCGGGCAACAACATTTTATTTTTTACTTTTCCAAGTAACTAGATTTCCTCCAACATAGGTGCAGTAGCCAGACGTCGATCGCCTATCTCTCGGATCGCCAACCCAATCTGCATCCGAGTATTCAACAATGCCAATTTTATTATTCTTTGAGAATAAAATTCCTTTTTCTGGAGTGCCTTTCAGATAACGCAAGATTCTATGAGCCATTTCCAAATGATGTTTCTCTGGTTTATGTATAAACTGACTGATAAGGCTGATTGCGTAGGTAATGTCGGGCCTGATAGCAGTAAGATATATGATACACCCCACCAGCCTTTGGAAGCCGGATACATCATTAAGCATTTCTCCTTCATCTTTAGAAATTTTGCTATTGACCTCAATAGGGGTAGTAGCCGGCTTTGCTCCAAGCAACCCTATCTCTTTAAGTAGGTCTAAGACATACTTCCTTTGGCATATAAAGATACCTTTATCAGAATGGGCTAGCTCAATGCCAAGGAAGTACTTCAGACGTCCTAGGTCTTTGATCTCAAATAATTGATTTAAGTGATGTTTGACTTTCTTCATGAACTTTTGATAATTTCCTGTAAGTATGATATCATCAACATAGACAAGAAGAATTGTGATACCTTCTTTTCGAGAAGCCACAAACATGGTATGGTCAACATTACTCCTTTTGAAGCCAATGTCGTGGAGAGTTTCACTCAACTTGGCAAACCAAGCACATGATGACTGTTTGAGTCTGTACAACGCATTGTTTAGCTTGCATATTGTTTTCTTTTGACCGATTATAGGCTCCACACTCTGAGGTAGCTCTATGAGCACTTTTTCATCGAGTTTGTTATGTAAAAAAGCATTTTTAACATCAAGTTGATGGGTGTCCCAATTCATGTTTGCTGCTGCAAACAGAAGTAGCCGAATGAAATTCATGTTTGCAACCGATGCAAAAGTCTCATTATAGTCTTGACCTTCGACTTGAGTGTACCCCTTTGCCACAAGACGAGCTTTAAAACACTTTATGCTATCATCACTTTTATACTTTATCTTATAAATCCATCTGCAACCGACTGCTCTTTTTCCTTCTGGGATGTCGATCAAATCCCACGTATGATTTTTTCTTAAAGCATTCAGTTCTTTCTTCATAGCTTTCCTCCAATTTAGATCTTCATTAGCTTTATCAAAGGTTGTCGGCTCTTGATGAGAATAAACATTAAAAAGAAAACACTGATAGTGAGGCACAAGCCTTTCCAAAGATGTATACTTCTCAATAGGGTGAACAGCGGAAGAGGACACTTGATATGTGTAGAAATCCCTTAAACTAGCTGACAGTCTTGAGGTTCTTGTCGATCTTCTTAGCGGTATATGAGATTGACCATCATTATGAAGAGAACACTTTTTTGATGAAGCATGAGTCGCTTGGTTGGACCTTTCTTGAAGACGAAATTCAACATTCTCATCAAAAGTCACCACATGAAGGATTGGATCTTGAGATTCACTATGCGTCTCCCCTTGTTCATCATAAAATATATCAGTCATAACATCAAGAAAATATGGCTCACTTTCAACAAACTTCACATCCCTTGATATATATATTTTGTTTTTTATAGGGTCGAGGCACATTACAAGAAAAATGGCCATTAGCGACATATTTTTTCCGTCGCAACTTTATGGTGGATTAATGAGAGAAACAAAACCGTCGCTACAATCCATAATTTTTACGAAAATAGCAACAAAAAAACTTTTGCCGCCAAATCCATCGTTAATTAGCGACGACTTAGCGATGTTAGGTTTTTGTTGCAATACCCGCGGCATTTAGCGACCGATTTGGCAATGAAAGTTTTTTCGTCGCTACGTAGTGACGACGTTAGTGACAAAAATATTCCGTCGCTAACTAGTCATGTAAATTTGCGACGGAGTTGCGACGAAAGTAGGCCATCGGCAAATCCGTCGCTAAGTTTCTCGTAAATCCCTAATCAGAACCCTTCTTTCTCTTTCCTGTTTCGTCTCTCCCACCCGACGCACTCCCTCGGTCGCCGCCCTCTCCCGCCCGATGCACTCCTCAGCCCGCCGCCCACCACCCGTTCCTCCCCCGGCCCATCGCCCCCCGTTTTGCCGCCCGTCCCTCCCTCGACCCATCGCCCCCCGTTCCGCCGCTCGTCCCTCCCCCAGCCCATCGCCCCCTGTTCTGTCGCCCGTCACCCCCCGCCCAGCATCTCCCAGGTAAGTGGGTCATTTTTTTTTCTGGTAGGGGGTCGCCCCTCTGCCTCGTTCTTTTTTTCCGGCAAGGGGCACCTACCTTATTTTGTTTTTGGCAGGGGGTCGCCCCCCTGCCTCATTTTTTATTTTCGACAGGGGGGGGGTCGCCCCCCTGCCTCCTTTTTTTTTCGACAGGTGGGAAGACCCCCTGCCTCATTTTTTTTTTCGGCAGGGGGTCGCCCCCCCTGCCTCGTTTTTTTATTCGGGAAGGGGGGTCGCCCCCCTGCCTCATTTTTTTTTTTCGGCAGGAGGGAGGTGGGTTGCCTCATTTTTTTATTCGGGCAGGGGGTCGCCCCCCTGCCTCTTTTTTTTCTGGCAGGTGGGGGGGGGGGGGTGTGATTCCCTTCCTCTTTTTTTTTTCGACAGGGGGTCGCCCCCTGCCTCTTTTTTTTTCAGCAGAGGGTCGCCCCCCTTGCCTCATTTTTTTTTCGGCAGGGGGGGCGATGGGTCGGGGGGTGCCCGTCAATCACCGGGTTCTTAAACCACGACATCACCCCATGTCTGCCGCTCCGGGGGACGATCACTGCCTTCAGAGACCTCGTGCTGCAGTCGTACATCGCTGGCCTACTGACTGTCCGGCTGAACTCGAAAACCTGTTGGGACGAACGGAGAGGTGGTCGACGCTTGGGAGGCGTTCCACTTTGTCGGAATCCCGTTCGACTTCGATATTTATTCTAAATTTTTTCATTTTGGCAGAGGGTGACTTCAGTTTAACACAGTGTCTCTTGCAGATTTCTCAACGGATCCTGCTTGTGCCCCGCCACCCGTGGTAAGTAAGTGGAAAAAATAATGCAAAACGGGTAAATCCCATGGTGAGTAAGTGATGCAAGCGCATCACAAGTTATTTAATTTATTGAATGCAACAATTTACTGTTCACACACTCACTTAGTTGTTGATATCTAGGACTGCTTTGTTGGAGTTTGGAGATCATGCTGAACATGATTTTAATGTATGAGAATAGAAATGTTCTTATTTTTGGAGTACGGATTCCATGCTAAGCATGACAGTAGTTAGCTGGATATTGAAGTGTGTTTGCTGTGGGTACATGTTTGACATTTTTTTGATATGAATCTTTTTGATGTATTGCAATGTTTGATGTGATTGTATTCATGCTTGCATGTAGTTACTTTCAATTTGATTATGACTTATATGTGAAATTGTATAATAAAAGCATGCTTCAAATGAATGTATTGTGTTATGAATAATTTACACATGAAAATATTAAGTTATTAATGCATGCATCATAATTCTTGTGATTGTATGACATCATACATTGCATGATAAATTTGATATTTTCTTCATCATAACATTCTGATGATTCTCTTTTAACTGGTTAGGATACTATTCGTAACACCATACGACAAAATGACTGCAAATCGTGAATAGATGTACCGTAAGATAGTTGACAATAAGTTATCGCATGAATATATGGATGGTGTTGAAAGTTTTATTGAATTTGCAACGGCAAGTGTCAGTACAGTGGATTTCACAAGTCAGATTAGGTGTCCCTGCAAGATTTGTAAGAACAATCGATTTGTAGAACCTCATGGCGTTAGACATCACCTATACAGGAAGGGTTTTGTGAGTGATTATCAGAATTTGATGTTTCGTGGTGAAGAATTTAGAAACAATTTTGATGCACAGGTGAATGTGGTGCACGATAATTCATATATGGATTTGATATTTGATACCGCACTAACAAAACTGGGTTCTGCTATGAGTCCTAGTGAGTAACAACTGCAGTAGATGAAGAATCACCAAACGATGCAACTAGTAAATTTTATGATTTACTTAGAGATGTTGATGAACCACTTTGGAACGGTTGCGAGAGTCACACTATCTTGTCTGCAGTTCTTCAACTAATGAATTTGAAGTCTGAGTATAATTTGAGTCAATCATGTTTTGACCGTTTGTGCATGATTGTGAAGAGTATGTTGCCCAAAGATGAGAAATTGCTACAAAATTTCTATCGTGCGAAGGTTATGGTCAACACTCTATGTATGAGGTATAAAAAGATAGATGCTTATCCAAATCACATGTTGTATTTCAAGGATCAGAAAAACAACATATCATGCCCGTCATGTGGGCATCCTCGGTTTAAGCCAAAGACAAGAGACAATGGTAGCACGAGATCAAAAGAAGTTTCATACAAATCGCTCCGCTACTTTTCTGTCACTCCTAGATTGCAACGATTGTATATGTTTTCAAGGATAGCTAAACACATGAGATGGCATGCAAATAAAGTTCGACATGATGAAGACAAGATCACACATCCTGTTGACACGGAAGCTTGGGAGCACTTTGATCGTACTCATCAGAACTTCGCAATGGAAGTGAGAAATGTTAGACTCAGTCTATGTACAGATGTATTTAATCCATTTAGGGGTAGATCAACTTCATACTCATGCTGGCCAGTATTTGTAACTCCATACAACCTTCCACCAAGCTTGTGTATGAAGCATTTAAATCTTTTCTTGTCTCTATTGATCCCTGGTCCGACCTCACCCGGCCAAAATCTTGATGTATATTTAAGGTCATTGATTGATGAACTAAAAATACTGTGGGATGACAGTGTTACCACGTATGATGCCCACAAAAAACAAAATTTTAATATGAAGGTCGTCGTTCTATGGACAAACAGTGACTTCCCTGCATATGTTATGTTATCTGGTTGGAGCACACATGGGAGGTTGGCATGTCCGTACTGTATGGAGGATACAAAAACTTTTAGATTGATGCATGGAAGGAAGCCTTGCTGGTTTGAGTGTCATCGTCAATTTCTACCCAGCGACCATCCGTTCCGACGACAAAGGAATACGTTTTGAGCAGGCACAATTAAAATGGAAGGCCCACCCATAATATTGTCTGGCATAGAAATTTTAAGAAGATTGTGATACTTTCTAGATGTATTAACAGATGACCGTAGTCTGACGCCCTTCCATGGATTTGGGAAGAATCACAATTGAACAAAAAATCTATTTTTTAGGAACTACCATATTGGCCGACCCTATTGATACAATATAATTTGGATCTGATGCATGTGAAGAAAAATGTGTTTGATAATATGTTCAATATAATAATTAATGTTAAAGGAAAAACGAAGGATAATCCGAAGGCCCGTATGGATTTAAAAGTAATATGTAAAAGACCAAAATTGAAACTCAAAGAGTATAATGGCAAAGTACTGAAACCAAAGGCAAAGTACGTGCTTGGATCTGATTAAATAAAGCAGGTATGTCAATGGTTGTGACAGTTGAGATTTCCAGATGGATATGTCTCTAACATTGCTCGGCCTGTGAAGATTGACGATGGATAAAGAGCCATGATTGTCATATCTTTATGCAACAATTGATACCCCTAGCATTCCATGATATGTTAGGCAAACCTATATGGGGGGTATTGTCTGAGTTGAGTAGATTTTTTAAAATATTGTGCGCATCGAAAGTCATAGTATCTGATGTAAAGAATCTTGAGATCTCTTTCATCACTACTGTTTGTCGGCTAGAAAAGATTTTTTTGCCAACATTTTTCGATGTTATGGAATATTTGATCATACATTTTCCATATAAACTAAGGGTTGGTGGTCCTGTGCAATATCGGTGGATGTACCCATTTGAAAGATATATGTTTTTTTATATTTGTCTCTTCAATGACAAATATTTCAAATTTGAAATATATATTTTTGACAGATGCATGTTTGACCTCAAAAAAAAGGTTCGTAATAAAGCAAGAGTAGAAGACTTTATTTGTGAGGCATACACTTTAGAAGAGATTTCAAATTTCTCATCTATATACTTTGAACCTCACATTCTAACACGTTACACATGCCTGTCTCGTAACGATGATGGAGAACAAGTAACTGTAGCAGAAAACTGTTGATATTTCAACCACTTTGGCATGCATTTTGTAGTTGCCGATCAAGACTTTTGGCAGATCGAGAGCAAGACACAACACACATCTATATTCTTTTTAATTGCTCAGCGATCGACCCATACATCGAGTAAGTATATGTAGACGCAACACAATTCTAAATCCTTTTATGTTCTATACGTGCATACATGGTTCGATAATATAAGTATTTGTGGTTTGTAGACGATTTGATCTGAAGTTGCGAAGAGAAGTTTCACATCTCACTGATACAGAAGTACAAAAAGAATGTGAAACTAAGTTTGTCGAGTTGTTGAAAGAGTTGGTAAGGACGCTCACATAAATTGTGTACTTGTAAATAACACTAAGTTACTTAATTGGTCGTGATCACAATCATTGTTTATGTTTGTAGGGTCGTCATGGTGATGTTAAATATAAAAAAATATGTGATTTACAAAATGGTCTGACCAAAGTTGTGCAATGTTATAACGAGTACATCGTAAATGGTTATTGATTCTATACAAAAGACTATGATATAAACAAATCAATGATGAATAGTGGCGTGTGTGTCAAGGGTAGCAACTACGGTGAAAATGAACATGATTACTACGGTGTTATAGAGGAAATAATGGAGTTGACTTACTTAGGTATAAATAATAGGGTAACTTTATTCAAGTGTCATTAGTTTGATCCAACTACAACAAGAGTCGACAAATCCTCAGGCATTATGGAGGTGAATCATAAATCAAGGTTTGGAACATATGAACCATTCATATTAGCCTCGCAAGCTCAACAAGTTTATTATACCTCATATCCGAGTACAAAAAAGTCAGATAGAAATGAATGGTGGGCAGTTTGCAAGGTGAAGTCCAAACTATACCCTAAGTATGAACAGTTACAGGAAGACAAGTTAACTGAAGAGAGTGATTACTATCAATCAGATGATATCTATGACTTCTCTTATAGTCACGATGTTGCGCATGATATGCATGTCATATCTTCATTGGTCGATGAAACATTCATAGAAGAATGTGATCCAAATGATATACCAAGCGGATGGGCAAACAATAAAGAAGAAGATGAAGAAGAAGAATATGAAAGTCAAATAAGTGATGAGGAAGAATTTTCGAGCTAGTGAGCAAAATCTTGTAATACAAACCTCTATTTCAATGTATTCTAATGTTTTGAATGTATTGCAATACTTGATGTGAATGATTTGAATTATTTGAATGTATAGAAATGTGTGACAATGATTTAAATGATTTGAATGTATTGCAATACTTGATGTGAATGCTTTTAATTATTTTAATGTATTACAATACTTGATGTGAATGATTTGAATGTATTGCAATACTTGATGTGAATGATTTGAATGTATTGCAATGATTTGAATGATTTGCAGAGATTCCAATAATTTGAATGTATTGCAATACTTGATTTGAATTATTTGAATGTATTGAAATGTATTGCAATGATTTGTAGGTATTCCAATGATTTGAATGAATTGAATGTATTGCAATACTTGATTTGAATGTATTGAAATACTTGATGTGAATGATTTGAAACAATTTGAATGTATTGCATGACATTTTTTATTTGTTAGAATATGGTTCATGGAGCTTACAGTGATCGTCCATCCAGTAGTAGTCAGTCTCAACCTTCATCTTCACGGGCTCCTTTGATAGGTATATCATTTAACTAATTTGATGTTTGATTAGTTAAAATGCACATTCTGAGAATTTCTAATGTATTTTTTTATAGATGATGTTTCACCTGTACATGACCCACCTACACCGGTTGATCATACAAGTCAGGAGCCAATACAGTATGCAGGGTCTTCTCAGTCTGACACAAGAAGACTTATTCAAATAGTGTATATCGATAATCGACAGTAAGTATTTTGTTTTCACTTATTGCATATCTTATAAATATTGTATATTGATATTTACTATGTACCAATTCATGTATAGCATGAGGTTCAAACCACAAGAAGTAGTACGCGATATTAAGAATTCACTACTTCAACATCTACCAGGACCGATCGCTAAATGAAAAGAATATCCAAAAGAGGTGATAGACAGATTGTGGTTCTCATTCACGGTATACAGTTGTTTGTCATAGTTAATGTGTTTCATATTTCATTTTTTTATAGTCATGTCTACTAACTTTCTGAAAATATATATAGGCTTCGAATCACTTCGCGACTACGGTGGAGGAACATGATGCAAGGAAGGTATGGCAGAGGGTGGTTGTCAATCGATTTGCAGACATGCTGCACAATATGAAGACTGCAACAAAAAAAGCATTTGGCGGAATAGATGATCCACTACAGTGGAAGGGCCATGACCCTATTACTATCAGGAGAGATTATTGGGAGGGAATGTGCGACAAGTGGGAGGGGGATGCATTTCGAAATCGCTCTGCAAAGGCTGTACAAAATCGAACGAAAAGGCCCGAAGCCCATCTACACATAGGTGGATCTAAGACTTTTGGGAGCCATCTGAAGAAAATGGTAACTTATTAATATATAATATCAATTTTATAAGTATTGTTGCAAACTTGTTAACTAAATCTTTTATCATTTAACTTCGCAGGAAGCAGAAAAAGGAGGCATTGTACCATATAAGGATGCGTTTGTTGAAACACATAAACGGAAGACCACGGGAGACTTCGTATCAGAAAAGGCAAGAACGACAATGGTATGTATTTATTCTATTAATAATCATTGAAATATGCAAGTTATCATAATGTTATCATTAATTATTAATGCATACTGTAAACATTATTTTGTAGGAGGCATATGAGCAACAGATGGTAGAGTGATATGGCGATGACGCTACTCAACATCCATCATTTGATCCTGCAGCATGGGTGACTACAGCAGGTAAACCCAAAAAGGGTCGTGAGTTCGGGTTTGGGAGTAATACGAACACTTCACCAGTCGTTACTTCTTCCAGTCATGGCTCAAAGACTTCTCACATCAACATCAGCTCCAAGCATCTGACTAATTCTTGGGATGATGTACGCCATATCGTTAATGACATAATGCGTGACTACTTCCATGAAACAATTGCCGACGTTTTCCGGAATGAGTTCAACAGTTTTTTGCAGAACAGGGGAGCTTTGTTTGCAGGTGCCTCTCATGTATGAAAGTTTCATGTGATGTATTGCATGTCGTTAGATTTTATATAACTTTGATTGCCTTAACTTAGGTGCATTGCATATAATTTATTTTAGTATATTTTGTTTAACAATACTGACCTTTTATATAATATTTCAGTATAATATTTGTACTGCCTTAGAAGACATATGAGCATTATAGAATCACATATATAGTATTTTTACTGCCTTTGAACACATCTGAGCACGATAGAATCACATATACAAATTTTTTACTGCCTTAGAACACATATGAGCATGGTAGAATCACATATACAGTTTTTTGACTGCCTTAGAGGACATATGAGCATGGTAGAATCACATATACAATTTTTTTTGACTGCCTTAGAGCACATATGCATATGATATAATCACATATATAGTTTTTTGTCTGTCTTAGAACACATATGAGCATGATAGAATCACATATAAAGTTTTTTTACTCCCTTAGAGCACATATGAGCATGATAGAATCACATATACATTTTTTTTGACTATCTTAGAACACATATGAGCATGATATAATCACATATATACTTTTTTGCTTGCCTTAGAACACATATGAGCATGATAGAATCACATATAAAGTTTTTTACTGCCTTAGAACATATATGAGCATGGTAGAATTACATATATAGTTTTTTTTACTGCCTTAGAGCACATATGAGTATGGTAGAATCACATATAAAGTTTTTTTACTGCCTTTAGAACACATATGAGCATGATTGAATCATATATATAGTTTTTTTACTGCCTTAGAACACATATGAGCATGATATAATCACATACAGTTTTTTGCTTGCCTTAGAACACATATGAGCATGATAGAATCACATATACAGTTTTTTTACTGCCTTAGAGCACATATATATGAGTATGATAGAATCACAAAAACAATTTTTTTACTGTCTTCAGAACACATATGAGCATGATTGAATCACATATAAAGTTTTTTTACTGTCTTAGAACACATATGAGCATGATAGAATCACATACAAAGATTTTTACTGCCTTAGAACATATATGAGCATGGTAGAATTACATATATAAATTTTTTTACTGCCTTAGATCACATATGAGCATAATATAATCACATATATAGTTTTTTTACTGCCTTAGAACACATATGAGCATGATAGAATCACATATATAATTGTTTTACTGCCTTAGAACACATATGAGCATGATAGAATCACATATAGAGTATAATTTATTTCAGTATATTTTGTTTATCAATACTGACCTTTCTTTTCTCGTGTAGGTTGCTGGCAATAATCAGCGTAGTGGAGCTGAAGGGATAGATCAAGACAATGAACAAGAAGACGCACAAAATCTTGGCGATGATTAGATTCATGTGTTGAATTTGTTCTACCTTCTTTTTGTTTCAAAAATGTAAATGTTGAATTATAAATAATTATAACTTACGAATTTTATAGTGGATCGATTAATTGTTTTAGTTTCCTTTTATATGTATTTTGATGTGTACTTTGTTTTTTATTCACAGGAAATATAAATTGTATCACGAAATTTTTTCTCGATATTTAATTTTTAAATAATTTTTTTAATTTTTTTTCTTGTTTACGATGGATTACCGACAGATATATTCGTCGCTAATTACTATTAACGTTGAATGTAGCGACATATTAGCGATGACTATAAATCCATCGCAACACAAAAATCATCGTATGGTAACGATGGCCTTGCGACGAATGTTGACATTCGTTATTCCGTCGCAACTTAGCGACGAAACTGGCGACAGATACATTTTGTTGCTACTTAGCGATGGAATGGATGACGAATATATTCCGTCGCTACTTAGCATCGAAAAATTTATGATGGAAGCTATCAGTCTCTAATCTGACGCTAATCCGTCGCTAAGCTGTTTAGCGACATATTAACATCAGATTAGCGACGAATTTAGGTCGTCGCTAATCCACAGGTTTCTTGTAGTGACACTTGTATCCTTTTTGACTTATGGAATAGCCAAGGAAACAACATTTTATGGCCCTTTTTTCAAGTTTGTTTCTATCTTTTTCTAGAAGATGAACAAAACACTTACACTCAAGCATTCTCAAGTGAGAAAAATTCATTTTTTTGTTATGCAAATTTTTTATGGAAATTTTATCCTCAATTGACGTGCTTGGAATCTTGTTTATGACATAGCATGCTGAGGCTATGGCGTCTGCCCAATATTTTTGAGGCATATTCATATGAATCATGTAATCTCTTGCGACATTTAAAATATGTCTATTTTTTCTCTTGAAAATGCCATTTTGCTATGGTGTTCCTACACACGTTGTTTGAGGCAAGATTCCATGCTGCAACATGAATCTTTGCATGGATTCATTTACATACTCACTGCCATTATCAGACCTTAGCCATTTTATCTTGGTGTTAAACTGGGTAAATACCATCTCAAAATAATCCTTAAAGATTTGGAAAACTTCACTCTTTTGTTTCATAAAATAAATCCAGACTACACGAGAATAATCATCTAAAAAGATAATGAAATATCTATATCCTAGATGAGACACGATAGGAGTAGGTCCCCATACATCACTGTGAACAAGATCAAAAGGATGTTTACTTCTACTACTGGATGTTGAAAAAGATAATTTAGTTAGCTTTGCATAGACACAGGTTTCACAAGTATAAGTATTAATAGGTAAATCAAGAAATAAAATTTTCAACACCCTGTCCGATGGATGTCCCATCCTATTATGCCAGAGGCTATAGCTTTCTCCTTTCGCTGCAGAGCATAAAGCTTGAGGTTTTTTATTTAACAAATAGAGACCTCTATGTTCAATCCCTTTACCAATCTCCTTCATCGTTTTTGCATCCTGAAACACAACACCTTCAGCAGAAAACGTTATGATGCAGTTAAGGTCTTTAGTTAAATGGCTAACCAATACCAAATTGTTTGAGAGTTGGGGAACATAGAGAGCTTTTATGGGTTGTTTGGAATTCACACAGTTCGCATACTCGATACCTTGCACAGGAACTAAGTTTCCATCGACAATATATATAGGTTGCCTATCTGATATTTTTATATCATAGAGCAGGCTCAACTCACCCGACATATGGTCGGTTGCTCCACTATCAATCACCCATTTTTTTTTGTGAGAGTTTGCAACAAGGGCATGATGATTATACATACCTGAGATGCCACCTTGATCTTCTTCTTCACGACTGATGGCAAGGTTGGACTTGCTTATTTGCTGCAAAAGTTTGGCCAGATCACTCACTGAATAAGTGTCGGTTGGCTCTTTCCTTTGTTCTTATTTTTTTTTTACTGCCTGGTCGTCCGATAAGATCCCAGCAACGCTCCTTTGTATGCCCAATTTTTTTGCAATGAACACATTGCAATTTTGGCCTTCCTCTCAGGCGATCTCGATCAGGTGGATATGTTTTTCTTTTTTTAGCACTCATAGTCATGCTTTCAACACTCTTGGAATTTTCAGTTTTATACGCTACTTTCTCTTGAATCAAAAATTCAGATTTTACCTCGCTTCCCAATACTTGGCATCGAGTTTCCTCGCACTGAATAATAGCATAAATATTATTAAAGGAGGGCAGAACCTGAGTCATTAGGACTTGACTTCGCAATTTATCATAATCTTGACCGAGGCCAGCAAGTAACTTGAAGATTCTATCCTCCTCTTGATGTCGCTTTATAACTTCTGGATCAGTCGTGGTAGGACGATATTGAGCAAGCTCGTCCTACATGCCGCTCAAAACCTCTAAATATGTATGAAAAGGTTTACCTTCACGTTTATATTGGGATATATCTTGTTGTAACTGATAAACCCTAGCAAGATTATTTTGCTCCCCGTATACCTCTTTCATGGCGTCCCACTGATTTGTGGCCGTCTCCATAAACAGAAACCCTCAACTATAGTTGGGTCCATGAAATTTAGTAACCAAGACATGACTAGATGATTTGTTGATTCCCACTCATCATAAGTTGAGTCTTTTTCAGATGGTTGCTGAATTTTTCTGGTGACATATCCAAGTTTTGACTTACTGCTAAGAATAAGACTTGTGGCTTTCGACCAACTTAGATAGTTCTGACCATTAAGAGAGACGGTGGTGATTTTCAAGGTAGGATTTTGCTCTTGAACCACAACCTTCGCAAATGAGCTACTGGTTGCAGTTGTCCCACCCGATGTTTCCTGAGCGTTGGCCATGAAGAATGAGAAAGCTGACACATGTGTGGAAACGACACAATGACAAACCAATTATTGCAGCAACTGAACCAGGCTGATCTTAAACGCACGCTCTGATACCATGTTAAAATTGTGTTGTCGCCTGCTACGATTTGTAAGAGGCACCACGTTACGATAATACGATTTGCAAGTCACGATTTGCGCATATCGTGTGACAATTTGTCTGATGCGATGCACATATCGTGTGACGATTCACATGATGGGATTGCTAGGGTTGCAGCGATTTGTGACCATCGTCATATCAATATGGAATATAACGTGGTTCGGCCGATATGATCTACATCCACTAAAGGCAGCACCAGCTATTATTATTTCTCACTCTCTTTCTCTCAACATGTGTCTGCTTAAACCTTGATTAAATACATGAGCCTTTCCTAATTACATTAGGAAACCTTTTTCATGATCAATATGGTAACTTGTCAATCTAAGGCAATCTTAACAATAAAGATAGGGATAAGATAAACCAAATCGACAGAGAGAATCCTAAGCCCTTGGGTAACCACCTTCCTTATTTTATCATACGGCAGACATAGCCAACATGACTAAATCCCTTAGCCGGGGGTGGTTTTCCCATTCCTCATTAAAAAAATTCCACAGATTTGAGCTCCTCGCTACAGTCCAAAATGCCCACAAATCCATGAATTTAAAGTCCTAGGAGATCTGGTAAAAAAAAAAAACCTGGATCTGAAATCCGAGAGATTCAAACGCACCCTAACTTTCAGCTCTAAAGACCTAACTTTCAGCTCTAAAGATTGTGAATAAGTGTCGGCATTTACCACATGACTGGGTCTTTATACTCGTGGGCAGCTGCTCTTGTACTATCAGGCGTGTCACGACCACGCATAGTGATGTGATAGAGTACAAGGAGAAATTAAGAGTTTAAGACCACCATACCCCACATTGATATCAAATATCTCACACAAAAGTTTAGATAACAACTGTTTAATACCAATCACCAACCATTCTAACACAAAAATTTGAATGATATGTATAACATTGATATCAAATATCTAACACAAAAGTTTGGATAATAATTGTTTAATGCCCAAATAGGTACCAATCACCAACCATTCTAACACAAAAATTTAAATGATATATATAACATTGATATCAAATATCTAACACAAAAGTTTGGATAATAATTGTTTAATGTCCAAATAAGTACCATTCACCAACCATTCTAACAAAAAAATTTGGATGACATATATAATCACGACCGCAGATCAGGTGGAATCACATTGCACACTTTGAGTGTGCCGCTGCACCTGGCTGCCCTCCAACTGCTGTAGTGTCCCCCCAACTGACAGGCTATCAGCTAAAGATGCAGGGCGACCAGGTGTAGCGGAACACTCAAAGTGTCCAATGTGATTGCACCTGATCCGCTTTCTATAATCACCAACCATTTGACCGCCCCAACAAATGTGCGCTTATTATAAAAAAAAACAACCATTCTAACAATTGTTGTCAGCATCTCTTGTGACTGATTCTGATTTTCAATCATATCGGCAAGAATAGATACAACAAGCTGATTCGGCTTGTTTTTAAATGCTTTTAAAAAGAATGATCTACAATGTTTGTTAATATTTTCCTGATCATTTTCTGGTTAAAAATTGGCCGATTCAGCTAGATTCTGTTCAGAATGGGAATCCGCCTGAATCATTTTGAAAATCGATTCAGGGTCCCATACGATTAGGATAACACTGATTCTTACACGAAAATTTTGGACAATACTTCTCTTCACCAAGGCTTGCAATGCCATCAATTTTAAGATCGTAATCTATATTTGTTGGCCGCATTGTTTCCACATGTATTTCTGTTTTATTTTCTTCTGCAAATACTATACCTCCTTTTTCCTAGCCAGAATTTGACATAGAGGCATGGATGTGAATGGAGGAGGTTTTTACTGAGATCACAGTTATCAACTGTTTAAGAGAGTTTGGTAAGCTATCGCAGATCCGACTTGTTAAATGGGTAGGACCTGGCTTCAGCTTTTCAGACCTATTATATGTAAGACCTTTCCAGTAAGGAGTAGCTTGAATATGTGGAATGCAGTTGACACTTCACCCTCCTAGTACAAGGTGAGCAGATCCAGTGATTGGGGCTCAACATCTTATAAGTGTTCTCTCCCAACAACTGGCTACCACGTAGCGCCTGCCTCACTCCTTTAGGAGGGAGAACCACCCCTGTGCGCCCCCCTCCTATTCAAGAGGGCCGAACCAAACACCTTAATATGTTCGGCCTGATCACACAAAAGAAGGGGCTACTGTTACGGAGGTCACTCTGTATAGGATTTATTTTCATATATAATTCTAGTAAACAATGATTACAGTGGGTTTTAACAAGCATGTAAATATCCAAATGTCCATATATATATATATATATATATATATATATATATATATATATATATATATATATGATGCTCCAGTGGAGAAATGGGAAAATATATTAGTTAAAAGAGGTTGGGGTAGGCCTGAGAAGACATGGATGGAGGTGATAGGAAAGGATATGAATGCTTTGAACCTCAGCGAGAACATGGCATTGGATAGAAATGAATGGAGAAGGATTCATGTGGAAGACCCAGAATGATTTTCTTTGTTGGTTCATATCGCCGACCCCAATTGTTTTGGGATGAAGGCTTAGCTGTTATATACATATATAAAGTGTCGGCACTATAACAATAAGCATGAAAAGCCATCATCACTACCGGAGGCACCTGTAGGTCCCAAAAAGCCATTATACTTAATGGTTGCACCGACATTAAATTGCCATCTTGACATTTTACAAACTGTGGTAGATACAGCAACCGCAGTTATTTTATACTTTTTAACACTGCCCTTTTTGAGCCAATTGCCGTTGGTGGCATGACCAACACCATGCACCCGAGGGACAATTATGGTCCATTTCAGGCAGGTCTCAACATGGTTGAGACAGTGTGGTTGTAACATAGTAAAGCAGTAACAGGATAACAACACAACAGAACCAATAATTACAGAAAGAGCATCAAAGGCACCAAACTCACTCTTTCTCTTTTCTCTCTCCCTCTAATAGACCTGGCCATGTGTGATTCTAGCAGCAAAAGTGTTGAAGAGTGCCAAGGAATTGCTAGTCAACCTCTCAAGCTTCCTCATCATCCTCGTAACAGCAAACTGAAGTCTTCCCCTAATGGCGTCGAAGCCATCGATGCAGGTGTCCTGGTCGGTTAACGCCGCGCTCACCCAAGTCTGTATGTTGCTGATCTGAAACTTCAAATTGCTCCTGCCAAGGCGCCTGAATTCCCTCAGAGATTCCTCAATCTCATAAATAGAGTCCTCAACATTATCTATACAGTCTCTAATGGCCCCTGCTTCTCTTGCACTTATAGTCGACAACGGCATCCGGGAGATCGTCGCCAGTGTCCGGTTGACATGAAATAGGCTTACAGCCAGAGAAGTATGGGCTAGCCTCAATGAGCTCCTGTTGATCTTGCTAGCAAAAACCTGCAGGGAGTTGAAGCAGAGCCTGGGATACAGGGTAACAGTGCAAGAGGCTTTGATGAAATCTGTACTGTTCTGAGCATGGTTGAACATGGTAGCCCCATAGGCCAACACAAGATTTGTAGTAGTGAAGATGGTGATGGAGAATATGACTGCAGATCTGGAGAAAGATAGGAAATTCATTCTGTTTCTTCTTTTTCTCCTTTCACTGGAAGAAAGGAGAGGGTTTTATATTGTGACGAGGTACTTAGGGCTGGAATTTTCTAGCTTCTAGGTTGTCACTAGCAAAACTTGGCTAATATTTGTTTGAATCAATTGGTCGACCGACTGGACCTGCTTACATAGGACAGGGCTCATTAGTCATTTTCTTCATTTACTCCGCAGTGGGGTGGGTTGGTGGTATGTTGGGGGGTAACAAAACCTACTATTATGCTTCATTTTTTAGCGTTACGTGCGAAGAAACTACACTCGGGATCAGAGACCTGGTCATGTTTTTTTTAATTCGGAGAAACCGCCCCAGGCGGAGAGACCTAGCTGTGTTGGCTCATCCTGCCGTACTTATGGTTGCTGTCGACGTCGGTGTAAAACTCTGAGGGATTACCCCTCGAGAGTCGCCAAACTTCGACTCATACAGGAGGTGACGACGCCCATGAGATTTGAACCTAGACTGCCCGTCAAATAGTCTAGACCCCATCCCACTACTTCAAACCCCTTGGGTCTTAGACCTGGTCATGTTGGTCTTAGCTTGCTATACTTACGGTCGTTAATGTCTCGAAGGTGCAAGACTCCATGGTTGTTGCCCTCATTGACCACTAAGGAGCCTCCTAGGAGCTTTGCCTTGCAGAAGGGGGTGCCAACACGGGGATTCGAATTCGAGGTAGGGAGACCAGTCTATCCATGAGCTGGGACCATGTGGGTAACCCTTATTGGTTCATTTGCTACTAGTCCTACTTTGTCGCTATTGAAGCCAACTGCAAAGTCATACTTGGCTCATACAAATTAACCCAACTCAGTGCCTTGCCTAGTCTTGTCTTGACTCATGACTTGGTCCAGGTTCAGGAGATACAAAATATTCTCCTTTGACTCGGTTGGCATTGATTAATGCTTGGTTCGATCTGACCATGAAACAGTTCGAGAGTGACTTGAGGCATAACTAGGCTAGCTTAGACCTTGACTCAGCCTAGACAGCTTTTGCTTCAAGTCTTCATATGTTTGAATTAGGACCAGCCCTGTGGTTGTTGCATGATTTTGTGGTGGGGGTGGGGTGGGGGGGGGTCCTCTCGATGATGTTGCTGGCCAACTAGCTTTTACTTGAAGCAATAGAAAGGTAGGCATTAAAAAGATTTGGCTTCATCCTTATGTTTGGTTAGGGGAGTGTGTCGGTGGTGCTATTGTTCAACCACATGGGCCCAACGTGGGACTACCTCCACTCATACTGACAAAAACTAGACTAATTTCTCTTTTTTTGCCGGGAAAATATCCCTATAATCAGATGTTGCTGCTATATTACTTTGTATCTAAACCAGTCCACTGAGAGGGCGTTTGATTGCATAGACAGCACTGTCTGTGGGTCGCTGATGTCCATGCCTAACGCAAACATCGGATGCACGGAACACCTGCAACATGGCATCCTGTGTATCCAACCGGTAGGGATGGCAGTGGACCACCCTGTCTCTAAAATTTGACCTTCATCCTCGGTCCACCCCCATGGCGGGGGAGACTTTGGACATCCACCCCTGCCCCGTCTCAAAATATTAATCCCCGTCCTCACCCCTACCCCGCCTCGTCCCCCATCCCCACCCGGTCCCATCCCCATTTTCTTGAAAAGAATCCAGGTTGTAATTATGTTTGGTTGGTTTCTTCCCAGATTTCTAATAAACTAGACGATGTATCAAGCCATTCAAGTATAGAATTTGGAAAATGCATCTTCTAACTAAAGATCCCAGCGAAGCCGTTTCATTGTGGTATCTGTTTGATATTGCTCCGTTTGTTGATCTTTCATAATAATGATGCAAGCTTAAACCGATTCTACATGAGAAACACCATTTTCAAGGTTTGATAGTCTATCTTCTAAAAGTGTTCATTTTTGACACTTAGTCTTGTCAGCTCAAACATGATTTTCAGAAGATGTTGATTTCAAGTATTAAGATGGCCAGAAAAATTAAAAATTTCATAATGTTGAAGAAATGTTAGATAATCTAATAAAACTAATTCAGAAGAGAAAGTTAACATGTGATAACGAGGAAAACAATTCTGTAAATAGGTTATACAAAATGAAAGGATCACACAAGCTGGAAAGTTTGAAGAGCTTTTGCAGCACAACATAGGATTTGAACTGTTAGTATAGTAGGTGCTCACAACCAAGCTCTTGAAATAATTTTGACTATAGAAAGTTCAAGCAGACTGATACAAAAGAAAAGCATGATAGAAACTGGAGAAGAAAATCCTGAACCAAAGCTCGGATCAAGGGCTGATCTTCAAAATGAGAGCACTGCTTCTTGATTTCGATCGTGGCCTTCTCTGCAAACGAATCAACCTGATCCTCATTTAAAAGAGCAAAAGAGATTATCAACTTATGATCTATTTTCCCCATTCAAACAAAGCAAAAAAAACCATTTACCTTATCTCTCTCATCTGGACGGCGACTGCTCCGATGGATAAAACATAGGGTTAGGGTTAATAAGAGGAGTATTTATGAAAGTGGGTATTTTGTAATTGTATTTTTGATTTAGGGTATTTTAGTAATATAGGGCAGGGCGGGGCAAAGTGTCGGTCCATCCCCGCACGGGGATGAATTTTAACCTTCATCCCCGGCTCCATCCCGGGTCTAAATGGGGCAAGGCGAGGCGGGGCTGCGCTTTCCCCCATCCACTGCCATCCCTACCAACCGGATACCTTTTAGGTGTCCCAGGACTCCCCCTAGACAAGTGGTGTCTGGAACACCTGGGACAAAATCCCCCCTCCCCCCCCCCCCTGCCGCTGCAAAAAAGAAGAAGAAGAGGGGAACACCTGAAACAAAAACTTGACTGGTTCAAGACGACTCTGAGACAGGCAATCAAACACGCTCTATAACTAACACATACACAAGCATGTGTGTGTACAATTTCCTTTTATTTGGCGAAAAAAAAAAAGTATGTGTATGTGCACGCGCGGGTGGCACACATGCTAAAATGTGCATAATTTGGTAATTTTACAAAACATATCTTTCTCTTATTATTTTTACTTTTTGTTTTGATCGTTAATGTTTTACCTTTATAAGCTGTGAAAGTCGGTTTTATGCCATGCCCTTAATTGTAGGATTAGGTATTTCCATGTTTTAAATGAACGTGCTTGCTTAACACTGTATTTAATAGAGCTTTTTGGAATTGAAATGCAAATGACCAATTACCATTTAACCAGAGTACTCAGCCCTTCCAGATCTGATTAGCTGGACGGATTGGATCTGGTTTTGGTTTTTCGCATCCAAGTTTGATTACCAACGTATTGTGCATTTAGCAAACTGGATACATTCCATCTACCCCAATCCGGCATGTTTATATCTTACCCATGCAGCATGTCTATAGGCAAGTACAATATAATACATGAGCTACTTGGAGCATTTATTGGAACAAGGTATTCCCAACTCATCTCTCTCTGTGTAAGCCAAGATGCTGCTGCAGGTCATATTGTGGCCAAGAGTAACTTTTTTCAATAATAGGCCTGTAAGATAGATGAGGGTGGCCACACCTCTTTGTGTGGCCAAGAGTATCTTTTTTCAATAATAGGCCTGTAAGATAGACGAGGGTGGCCACAAGGGCTCTGCACACCTGGCTAGGTGGATACCCTTTGGATTTTTCAAGTTGAAGGACGTCAGGCCTAAGCTAATTAAGTAGGAAATTGTCCTCAGTGGGGCAGCGGGTACACTCATGGAATTTTACACTACAGACATTGACTCAGGTTCATGGCCAATGTTGACACCTCTTGGCCTGAAAAAATGACATCCTAACCATGACAGTGGTTCTTCACACTTAAAAAAAACAGGAAAAAGAAAAGGGATAGATGAGGGAGCAAATTATATAATCATATGGCCAAGCATGTAAGTAACTTTGGCAGGTTAATAGACTTCTAAATGTTTTGTTTGCAGTCTTTTTTCTCTTTTTTATGATGGAACCCTCACAGAGAACCAGGTCACCTTAATGGGCCTGCCTCCTTGCTATGTAAAAACTCCTGGTTGAGGACACAACCACCCAGCCTTGCATGCCAGTCTTCCTACCGCTATGAGTCTTCATAGTCACTTATGATAATTTGCCTAAACTTAAATTTCATACATCACGCAACTAAGTACAGTGGTAGGTGCCAGGTTCAGAAGTAAAACAGTATAAAGCATCAGATTTCAACTGGAAGCATAGATAGGTTAAAACCAGTGGTACTATATTGCAGGGTCCTTAAATTGTCCACTAGCTCAACCTCAATTATTCCTACTTATACCAGAGAACTCCAAATAGTGATGATTCCTTCCCCATCCCTCCAATAAAGATATGAGGTGCTGTTTGGATGTTCTTGGATTGGCAGTTAGATATGGTTATCCTCAGGGAGAAATGTCTAAGCCAGGGGTGAGAAATTCTGTGAGCCGTTTTGTATCAAATTTGCAATGGTTAACATTGCGAACTTAGATTGATTGATCTACATTCATGGCGTGTTTGCGTGCCTGAGAAAGTTGGGCCCCACCATGATAAATGCAAAGCATAGCCTTATTCTGTGACACAAAAATTGAGACCAGTAGGGCCTCTTTCTAATAAAGGGTGAAACAAACATGTTGGATGAGAAAGATGTGGTGGGACCTGCACAATAAATGAAAAAAAGCATTTTTTCATATCAGAATGGGTTTATACATCTCCTCATGGGCAAGCACTTTCCATCCAAAATGACCCTTCCATAGGAAACAGGCTTCCCTTGTGGTGGGAGTATAACAAACGCCCCCTTAGAACCTGTTTGTTTTGTTTCTGTGGAAAAGAAGACCCTTTCACGGGAAAGGGCACAAGCTTCTAACTAAAATCTCCCACCAGTTAAGCTTTACATGAAATCCTTTCATACGAGGGAGGTGCGATGGTATTTTCCCATAAAATGAGAGAGGTGGGAAACACAGGCTTGCACAGGACAACATGGCTCCCTTTAACTATCTGGTTGGGTGTTAGTTTCACCCATAGTGTGAAACACGTGCTAGCGTGGCACTTTCTCACAAAAACTTTTGAAACAAAGTCCCTTAAGGATAGTTTGTTCCATTCCCACCAATAAGAAAAGACTCCATGAGAAAGGCAGCCCATGACGAGAAGGCCATCCCATGTGTGAAAAAATGCATATGTAAATTAGGGGTGTCAACCCATCTGGTTTAGTTCGGACTCAAGTAGAACCAAACTTGGACCAATGTGCCTTAGCACTAGGGGTGTCAACAGGTCGAGTTTGGTTTAAACCCAGGTGGAACTAGACTTAGACCAAATTTTTGGGTATGGTATTGGGTCCGAACCTGGGTCTAATCTGGTCTACTATAAGAGAAACTATATATACCCATGCCCAATAAGAACTCCATGAACCAAACCTGAACCACAACAACAACAACTACGCCTTCATCCCAAAATAATTGGGGTCGGCGATATGAACCAAATAAGAAAATCATTCTGGGTCTTCCACATGAATCCTTCTCCTCCAATCATTTCTATCCAAAGTCATGTCGTCGATGAGGTTCAAAGCATTCATATCCTTTCCTATCATTTCTATCCAAGTCTTCTTAGGCCTACCCCGACCTCTTTTAACAAATATATTTTCCAATTTCTCCATCCTTCTAACTGGAGCATCATTAGGCCTTCGTCGAATATGTTCAAACCACCGTAAACGATTCTCTCTCATCTTATTTTCAATAGGTGCAACACCTACCTTCTTACGTATCTCCTCGTTTCGAATCTTTTCTTTTATTGTATTTTCACACATCTATCGAAGCATACGCATCTCAGCTACACTCATTTTTTGAATATGATGTCTCTTGGCAGCCCAACATTCTGTACCATATAGTAAAGCGGGCCTAATAGTCATCCTATAAAACTTTCCCTTCAACCGCAATGGCATTCTACGATCGCACAATACTCCAGTTGCACTTTTCTATTTCATCCACCCAACCTTTATCCTATGATTTACATCTCCATCAATTTCTCCATACTTTTGAATGATAGATCCCAAATATTTGAAACAATCATCCACCGGTATTTCTTGCTTACCAAGCTTCACTACACTCCCATCACTACTTCTTACTAAACCGACATTCCATATATTTTGTCTTACTCTTACTCAACTTAAAACCTCTTGCTTCCAATGTTTGTCTCCATAATTCTAACTTAGCATTAACCCCAGCTCTAGACTCATCAATCAAAACAATATCATCAGCAAACAACATACACCACGGCACATTTTCTGGAATTGATCTCGTAAGCTCATTTATCACTATAGCAAATAGGAAAGGGCTTAATGAACCAAACCCGGACCATACCCGGTAAAATAATATTTTTTTATTATTTTTACATTGAAAAATTGCAGGTCTTAATTGAAACTCAGGTTGGGCCTGGTATAAAATTTCACAAATTATACCCGAGTCTATGTATTAATTGAACTTTCAGGTCTAGACCCGGGTCTTAATCGGGTCTTCTTATCTGTCACCATACCCGAACCCTATAAGGTTTGGTCGGCCCGACCCGTTAACACCCCTACTTAGCATGTTGCTTCCATCTTATACTCTCTCACCCTCCATTCCCCTATGCTTTTCACAAACTCTTCCCGCTTCACCTTCTCCTCCTCCCCAAAGCTCACTTCTCCATTACTCCCTGCAAGTTCATGTAACTCAACAAGTTGAAGTTCTCATTCATGAAGATTCTTGAACTTGGCCTCTGTACATAAGCGAGCTTGGATAAAACAAACTCGGGATCCACCATTGACTTATTAGGTCCAACAAACTCGGGATCCAAAACCACCACAACTCTAATTTAAAAGAGTTCTTTGTTACCCCTTCGGATTCGGACCATGAGAACCAAATCAATACATGTTCCGAGACCGTGATCGGATCAGCATAGGCTCTCATGTCATGATATTGATGAAACATAAAGGATGAAATTAGGAACCTATCAAGCTTGTGTAGCACTAATGATGTTTTCTTTTTGGACTACGTGAATTTGGCTCCTTGCATGGGCAATTCCGATAGACTCCCATAATCTTAAAAATGAGGTAAAATTCTGCATGTTCCTTGAGTATAGCTGAGATGTACGTATTGGAGTCTTCAATTCATAAAATTATGTTGAAATCACCATCGACACACCAGTTGTTCGATATATTACCAACCCTTATATTGGGCTGTGCTGCTTGAGCTCACTCTAACTTGCCCAGATCGATCCAGATCGGCCTGATCCATATCCGAATGGTTGGGCGGAATGGACTATACCTGCAGGTTCACATTGTCCAAAAAATCACACCGGGTAAGGGAAAGTACCTGGTTCAGATCCTGCATCACAGGGTCGCTGGCGCGCGTGATCATGGTCCAGACAACCTTGGACGATGAAAACTTAATAGACACCTATGAGATCCATAGGATCATTGAGAGGATCCCGGTCCAGAATGAATTGAATATCTGAGTTTGAGTTGGAGCCCCATCAAGGTGAGAATTAAAAAAAGAAAAAAACTCGCCAAAAAAAATGCGTGAAATGATTAAGAAGATAGACTGGTTGCTGAACCGAGCCCGGGATATTGATGCCACATGTCAGCAGGTCAATAGCCAGGCTTGGGTTGTACTGATCGAACCAAATCCTCACCTTGAGGCCATCCATAAAAGGCCAGGAAGTTATTGGCCTCTTGAAAAGGCGTGAATCATGGGCCCCAAAAAATTGATCCTTTTTTCTTTTTTTGATAGGCAAGCTGGGTATAACGCTTGTGGTGTTTGAACTCAAGACTCCTCGGTTACGATAGTGCGACCTAAACATCAAGCCATCTCACTCAACGGCATCGTCGTTACTGCAGTAATTCAGGAAATTGAAAGTTCTGCTTTTGCTTTTGCTTTTGTTTTTGTTTGGTTGCTTGGTGAAACCCAAGATGCATGTCCAGAATGGACCTGTTGTACATCAATGTCTCATTCCAAAAATAAAGTGGGGGCCAAACCCCATTAACAAGTAGAACAATTACCATAGTAGCTATTTTGAACACAACCTATATACAGATTCTTTATTGCTATAATAACCAAAATATTGCTTGAACAACTCCATAAAATCTTTGATGCTTATCAACCTTTGTCATGCATCTTGAGTCATGCAAAAGCAGGCATTGTCAACAAAATGGCTACTTTGGCTATCGAAGGGACACATTTATTAATGCATAATTAATGCAGCATGACATGACTCTTTTGTTCATGCATATGATTTCTTTGCTAACACGACTCTTTCTTTAATCAGAAACACTTACATGGTTACCCTTCACTCCATGAAGGATTTGATATGGGTGATTCAGATTGCTAATAGACATCAATTGTTACGTGTTGAAATTTGCAAGGTTAGCATTAATAGGTGTTATAGTGATTAGTCGTTTCATTTTGTCATGGTAGTAATGAACAGGAAAATAATTAAAAAGAAAAAACTGATACCAGTTTCAATCAGGTTGGGCCACCAATTCGGCCATTTGTTCAGTAAAATGGGATAATCTAGGAAATTGCCTTGGAATACAATGCACTCTTTACAATCCTATGTTTTTAGGATGTGGGTGCATGTCAGCTGTGGGGCCCAAAATAACATGAAGGGCAGATCAGGTTCAGCAGCACACTAAAGTTTTCAATGTGATTGCACCTGAAGAGGGAGAGGGAGGGGCCGGGGTGGTGTTAGTGGGAGGGCATTCCTTGGCCTTGATTTAGTTAGACAATGTAAACAAAGATCGTCAAATATTCAATATGATTGGACAAGATCTATATTTTCGTTCAAGCAATGAATTCTACCTAACACCCCCAAGGAATTTGCTTTAGGGATCTTCTGGATTCTAAGGTTTCTGCAATCTGTGGAGCAGAAGTAAGTTTCTACCTTGGTTAAAATGAGGTCATAAATGGGCTGGATCCAATATAACGTATATTTATGTCCAAGTCCTACCAAGATTTGTTGGACCAGGCCATATCCTATGCCATCTTGTTCTGCCTCTTTTTTTTTAGCTATATAATCAGAAAGAAACTGCCGATTTTCTTGTTACTGGCAGATACTATCATTGATCAGATCTTGCTTACAGATGACCTACACGTAAAACCCTACTAGACACTCCATCATCAAGTGGAGCCCCTATCTTTGGCCTTGCAATAAGGGTCACACCCCAAGAGTATTGAACTTGTGACGTAGGAGCCAACAGCACGAGGCCCTCATTGAGCAATCATGGTCCAGCTCTTTTTGTGTCTCACACTATGACAACCTTAGGGCCTATGCTAGGCGTCTAGATCATATACCAACCATTCGGGAGGAAAATTGTGTGGATAGAACCCCTCACCCTTAGGGTCTATGCTAGGCGTCAGCTGATGAAAGAGGACACACCCGCAAAATTCGAACCTTGTGACTGTCTCAGCCCATGCTACCCCGCTAAGTCAAACACTTGGAGCTATGTCAGTGAAAATGATTGGCTAAACAAGTCCATGGGAGCATGTTTTTTTTTTTACTTGAAGAAATCACCTCAAGATCATAGACCTAGCCGTGCTGGCTCTCTCTGCCACACTTACTGTGGCTATCCTGGCAGCATATATGATTTTTTAGGTGGTGAAAATTTAAAGCATATTCTAATAGCGGTGAGGTATCTTATAACGGCGAGGTTGTTTTCACAGTGAGATATCTTATAACGGAAAACCAAAGATCTCGTTGTTATAGGCTACCTATAGCAGTGTTGTGAGAGGCGTACAACGCCTCAGAGGAGAAGCGCACACTCAAGGTACTGAGGCGTTTGAGTCTTGAAGCTCACGCTTCACAAGGGTGAAGCGCACGCCTCACAAGGGTGAAGCGCACGCCTCACGTTGAGGCGTGCTTCGCTTCTCAGGCGTACGCGTCATGTTACTCTTTTACCATTTTGTGCCAAAGTTCATGTTGTTTATGAGAATGAGTCTTCGTGATTTGGACCAAGTTATTGTCTTGTGAAACAGAAATTTCTGATTTGTTTGTTGTTTGTTCTGTTTATGAAGATATAACCAAGGCATGATATAAAACATGCTGAAGAAGGGTAACTGGTTTGTTGCTGTTAAGAAGGCATTTATCCCTGAATCAAAAGAGAAGAAACAAGGGGTCTCTCTCTCTCTCCCTCTCTTTCTTATAATGAAGAATCGAATTCTTAAGTTGATCTTTTGTTGTATCAGAAAGTTGGCAAATCAAAGCACAACTGGATCTTTCGAAAATCAAAACATTCCAACTCTTCTCCGCTGGAAGAAACCATCACAGTACTGACCGAAGATGCAAAGCATGCTGAAACTGTCACAGTACTCACCGAAGATGCAAAGTCTTCTGAAACAGTCAGAGTACCAACTGAAGAAGCAAAGTTTTCTGAAACCATCACGGTACCGATCGAAGAGACGAAGTTCGCTGAAACCGGCACTGTGCCAATTGAAGAAGCAAAGTTTGCTGAAGTAGAGGATGAACAGAGCAAACATGCGTATTTTGTTGCCATTGTGACTGCAGTTGCAACTGAGGTTGTTGTTGCTGCTGCTCAGGCTGTTGCAAACATGCAGTTACAACAACAACCCTTCCTCGACGCTCTGGTAAATCCAAGGAAGAGGTGGCAGCAATCAAGATTCAAACGGCTTTCTGTGGGTACCTGGTTTGTGAGCTTTCCTTTTCCCAAAGATTATGGAATGCCTCTTTCTGGAATAATCAATTCATTGTATTTGAAAATATCTGAGATTTAGATTTGTATTTTTGCCTATTTTTCTAGAGTTGCTTCATTCTTGTTGTGGGGTTTGTGAAATTATTTGGAGTGTCATGACTTTCTGTTGACAATTATGGCAAGTTGATGCTAGTTTCAAGTTCTCAAGTAGATATGTTTTTTAAAAGTCAAATAAATCAATTGATGCATGCAGCATCTCATTCAGTGTTTGGAGAAGTTTAACACTTTAGTTATATTTTGAAGTTTCACGTATGTAAAAGTGTGTAGCTGTTGTTCTCCATCTATTTTGTATGTGCTCATGCATAAATGTTTACCCACAGAGTGAGTTGATATTGTCTCATGGCTATTGAGAACGAATCAAATCAGATGGTTCTATTTCTCAATCTTTCTGACTTGCTCCTATGGAACCAAGGTTCAAAAAATTGAGAAAGTAAGTCATTCAAAACCACTGATGAAGGATTTCTAAAAAATTTAAGGATTAGTAATCATTTTTAGATGATAATCTCATGGCTACCTCTTGTTATCTTGCACTATGATTATCAACATTATACATAATATGTAGGGATTGTAACATTGCTGGGGAAGCAAAATTAAGACAAGGAGAGCTCTGCAAGCTTTGAGAGGACTTCTAAGGTTGAAAGCCTTGATCGAGGGAAACTCTGTTAAGCGTCAAGCAACAACCACACTCTGATGCTTGTAGACATTGGCAAGAGTTCAATCCCAGATCCGTTCCAAAAGGATCAAAATGTCAGAAGAGAACCAATCTCTCCATCGCCAATTGCTACTAAAATGAGAAAAGGAGCTCGAGAATATGAGAGCATCTGTAAGTTGCTTGTTTTTGGATTTCTTCTAGATTTTTGCACTCTAGTGATTTTTTTTCCACTTCTTTTATGAAGCAAATGAAATAGGTGATTCAATATAATTAAATGTGTGCATTTAATGTATTGGTATGCGCTTTATTAGCTTAGGAAGTATCATGTGAACCCAAGAGTTGGCTCTCCTGAATCTGATTGTAAAAAGAACATTATGGGCTTTTACATTTTGATTTTCTTTCTGTCTAGCACAAGGAACTTGAGTAGCAATTATGTTGTTTAGTTTGAGCTAGAAATTGCATTTTAGGAAAATGATTTGAATAGGTTCCTCATTTTGGAGGAAGGTTTATGGTACTTGGTCAAGCATTGCTATATCCTTTTGTTATTGCAAGATCCTTTACTAGTCTTGGCCTTTTCCCAATAAATTACATTCAGGATGTCTCATATCATCATGTTACATGTGTCACGATTCTTCTGCTAAGATGTTCCAATGGGAGTAGCATAAATTATTTTTTATTTTCTTACTGATGCAATACAAATGATAGATGGGAGAAGATTGGGATGACAGTTTACAGTCAAAGGAGCAAATAGAGAGCAACTTAATTAACAAACAAGAAGCTGCTATTAGAAGGGAGCGGGCATTGGCATATGCTTTTTCTCATCAGGTACTGATGGTGCTTATTCTTTCACGTGCTTCAGTCATTAGACCTTGTTGATAGCAATGCATACTTGCAGCAACAATGGAGGAATTCAACTAGATCAGCAAACCCGATGTTTGTGGAGCCGAATGATCCACATTGGGGATGGAATTAGTTGGAGGGTTGGATGGCTGCAAGGCCATGGAGAACCATAGTGTCACAGAGAGATCATTCTGATACAACATCATCTGTGGGAACTGCTACTCGCAGTGCTGGAGAGATCACCAAATCTTATGCTCGACGTGAGATCTATGGTGAGAGGCCATCACCTGTGGCTGTGAAAACAGTCCGACCTATCATCAGAGTATCTTCGTCCACACCACCATCAAAGCCTTCATCAGTAACTGGAAAGACAAAGTTAACAAGTCCCCACATGTATTCCAGCTATGTATTTCTAGAACAGGTCGATTTGGAGATGGCCCCACATGTATTCAATATGATTTTATGATTGTAGATATAACTTGTTTTATCTTGCACTGTGAGTCTAACTTAATTGTACATGGGCATGCATATAAGAAAATGAATAATACAAGTTAATTATAGGAAAGTAGTATTTATTTTATTGTCATTTATTAGTAGTTATCATTTAAAATTTTTATTATTTTATTAATATTATATATTTTATTATTTTGATCATGAAGCTTACGCTTCAACGCCTCGAGGCTTACGCCTCGCTTCATAACAGGCTCAACGTCTCGCTTCGCCTCATCGTATTTAACAACCTTGACCTATAGGTTATAACATTATTGTCTCACCGTTATAGCCTATAACGGCGAGCATTAACTCATCATTGTAGGCTACAACAAGAAGAATTAACTCATCATTATAGGCTAGATATAACGATGAGACATGGATTTCGCCTATAACAATGAGACAGAAATGTCGTCGTTATAAGATATAAACTTGTAAATTAAAAAATTAAAATCAGTTAAAAATTTTATTTTTACATTCAAACACATACATTTCAAACATATTAAAATTAAGAATTGAAACATACATTCAACACAAATTAAACAAAAACTTCAAATACACTTCAAAAAACATACACTTCAACAATACAAACCCCTTACATCCTCTCCAAGCATGCAACAAACCCACTACATCCTCTCAAACATTCACTTCAAACATACATCCTCAAACATTCATCATGCTTCAAACTATTGGCATACACTTCAAGCATGAAATAAACAAAAACTTTAAATATAATTAAAAAATAAACATGCACTTCAAAAATACAAACTCCCTGTGTCATCTTCAAGTCGGCAACAAACACACTTTAAATACAAACCCACTACATCTTTTTAATTAACTCATAAACCAACACACAAAACACTTTGAAATGCAACAAATCTTGGCATACTTTGCCAATAGGTGCCCTTCAAACAATAGGCCACGGGCCACCTACAAGGCGGAACTTGGTGCAAAGGGACGCTCAAAGTTGCAAAAAACTCATTTATTTATAGAGTAATAAATAATGATTGTAAATCCACTAAATAAGATCTATAGGTTCTGATCAAGAAAAAAACACTCAAAGTTTGAAAATTTGAAGCTTCTATTAGGTGGGAGTAGGTGCTCCCCGGAGCACCTTATCATTATTAATATTTTGTATAAATAATGTTTGCATTCAAAGTCACTTTTACAGTTCCTCCGTTGCATTCCGATATTTGCTAACAGCGTGTATGGGAGGAACAAACCACTTCTATTTTTCTCCCATTGAATGGTTTATATCTTTCTAGCCTACCCCACTTATGGTGGGGACTGGTTGAGTTTCTTTGCAAGAAGCATGGCCTCTAAAGGGCTTGACTTGAACTCACTCCTTTATAAATGAGTCAAGTGGAAGCCTGAAAATAGGCACAGTTGAAATCTCGGTGAGTTTACTAAGAGCTAACTATGTCTAATAATATTATATCAGTAAGAATATGTATTTAATATACATATATATATATATATATTATGACATTTAAAAATATTTCTTATATTATAATGACTTATTAAACATTAACATAAGACATCTAAAATTTCTTTTAGTGCTTTCAATTAATATTTATATTTCGATTCTTATTTTGCCAGTGTTACCCATTTGTAAGGATAGGCCGTTTTCTAGTCCACCTTAAAACCACAAAAGTTAAAACCCACCTGAAATATATGTCATTAGAGAAATCTTAAAAAACTTATAAAAATTCAGATGTGGACTGGGCTGGTTCTCCTAAATGATTGATGATCTACTTCCGGCTACTGCACCCTCGTTCGAGGGAAGATTGTTACTTGAAAGAGTCGGAAGTAAGATGTGGCAAGATCTAGTGCAGAAGCAGAGTATAGCTATACTCTGTTGCTTACACGAATGCCCTTCATTGCTCCTTTATAAATAGTATAAATATAAGTGAACACACGACATGAGGGTAAGTTGGAGTATCCCTGTGAGATAGCTGTGAACCTAAGTAAATCAAACAACCCATGTCAATGAACAAGCCCACATTTCATGCACAAACATGGCCCTAACTAAATTTCAATATCATTATTCTACACCTTTGGGACTTATTTTGCATCCATTCATGGATCAATGTCACAAATCTTGTTATCAGTATTTCAGTGAGGGAATTGCTAATTTTGGCAACTACAAGCTATAGAAAATGTAAAAAGATAAATGAAAAATAAAAATATATAAAAAGTGATTTTGTCAGGTAAATTATCACTGAAATTTTTAAAAATGGGTGCTACTTTAGAATATACCAATATTTTGTGGAGTATATATAGGGTGTCAAAAATGTTGCAATATTTTCAAAATATGAGTTAAACTCTCAGCAGTAAATTGTAACATATTTAAAAATGCCACAATTTATCAGGATATCGACAGTTTTTTTGTCATTTTACATTTTTGATAATTTTATAGATTTTCTTAATTTTTATATTTGAGAAACAAAATTTTGAAATTTATTGTGAAATTTTCCGTCAGAGAGAAAAAAAACCACTACCAAGGCCTCCGTAAATCTAAATGGAAGAATGCGCAGTATATAGAGTGCATACTTTCTTATTAGTTAGGTCCAGTACTCATCCCCCAAAGTTATCTCTATTGTCATACCCTTCGTTGGGATTTAATTGATGTAAGTTGTTTTCATCAAATCAGACCTTACAGCTGTGATCTACATCATTGATTTCGTGAATAGCAAGATTTGTATAACTGGAATCCGACTTGTGTGCAGGTTTTTTTGGCGATTCATAAAATCAATGGTTGAAAAAACATGAAAATTTGTGCTTTAAAAATTCATAGTTTTTTCGTTGAACGTATGGAGTCAGATTTGACCAAACCAATTTGCATTAACAAGATTTCAAAGACGTATGATGATAGGAGATGACATAGGGGATGAACAGAACAGAATGGTTTAAGCTAGTTAATACAAATGGGTTTCACTCATCCCAATCTTCACACCCCTCCTCCGAATTTCAATGATGCACGATGCATGTTGTTTTGAGATCAAATCGGACTCCACAAACGTGATCTGCATCATTCATCTAGGGATGGCAGTGTACCAGAGGGAAACGGGGCCTCGTCCCACCCTGCCTTACCCGGTTTGGACTGGGGATGAAGGACATGAAACAGGAATGAAGATTAAAATCAAAACCCATGCAGGGATAGACTTAGGTGTTCTCCTGTCCCGTCCTCGATCCCTGTTAGTAAAATAATTAAAATACCCTTTACTGGTTTGACCTTCTTCTTTAAGGATGACAGTGGATCAGAGAAAAACATAGCCCCGCCCTGCCTCACCCCGTTTGGACCGGGGATGGAGGACATGAAACCGGGATGGAGGTGGGCTGAAGGTTAAAATCAAGACCCATGCAGGGATGAAGGCGGGGATGGAGGGCAAAATTTTGAGATGGGGCAGGGGTGGAGACCTTGTCCCCCCCCCCCCCCCCCCCCGCATCCGTCCCGATCCACTACCATCACTACATTCATCTAGTGAAAATCAGCATTTAAATAGCTGAAATCTGACTTGTGAAAAATATTTTTTGGTGATTAAAAAATCAAGAGTTGACAAAACACATAATTTTGCGATTTAAAAAGCATATTTTTCATTGAAAAAATACTATTCAAAGGACTATTCTTAATATATAGGGTGAGATTTAATCAAAACCTGTATCATACCATTTAAGAGGGGTATGAAGATGAGGGATGACATAGGGGATGAGTGGAACCTAACTAGAGTTATATCCTTTCCTGTGCAGGCGTGCATCCTTGTGTCTCTTGAAAGAATCCCAAATTATAGCACACAGTTATTTGGTAAGTTATACAAGTTTGCTTTTTCAATTGGGTTTTTCCCATAATCATTCCTTAGTATACCAAAAGAAATATTGACAACTCAACTTGGTTCACCTTTCCAAGGAGCCTCCATTTTAATAGGCAACTAACTGCAAAGCTGTTATATTGATTCGTAGACTCGAGGACCCAGGATTCGGTTTCGATTGGAAGGTTTTTTTTTTTAATAAAAAATGGGACACAAGGACATAGATTTCTTTTAAAATTTAATAAAAAAAATAATTTTCTTAATATTTTAATACTAAAATGACCTTTTTATCAAAATAAAAGTAATGTAATAAAATATTATTTAAACATATTAAAAATACATTATGACCCACATTGTGAAAAGAACAGAAGAACTTACTTCTTGACATCGAGAAGCGAGTGGAAAACGAATGACACTTTTACCATGTCTTAATTGACCAACTCATGATTCGGTTCACTTTGGACAGAATACGACTTGGCCTAGCTTTCTTTGACACAGCCCAAGATGGGCACAGCTTTTCTTTTTATTTATAACCCAAAGAAACTGCACCCAGTACAAAGACCAGGTCGCGCTGGCTCAGCCTGCCATACCTACAGTCGTCGTGCTGGAGACATAAAACTTCAAGGGAAGGACTCTAGACCCCGAAGCTTATGCTGGGCGTAAGCTTGTGCAGAAGGAAGACACTCATGGCAATCGAACCTTGACTGCCCGTCTAGCCGCCAAGGCCCCACCTCACTGCGCCCATCTCACTTGGGGCATCTGAGAAAGGCACTACTTGACTGTCATGACTTAGTCGCAAGTTTTTAGTAGCTAGACCTAAAACTTGCATGTACGTGGTAAAGTATGGTAAGAAATGTTCTCAGTCTGGTTAATTACCAAGGCAACTCATTTGTACAAATTTACCAAGGGAGCCTTTTTGGTAAATATAAAGCTGGATTCAGTAAAGCAAAGAGTAAATGAGCCTTAACTTGAAGCAACAGAGTGAAGATTGTGGCCATCTTAGTTTCATATGCTTTATGCTGTACTAAGGAAGGTCTAAGAGAGATGGAAAGTAGAAACCATGGCCCACAGATGCAGCCTTCACATCACATGCTTTCCTGTTTTAATCACGGCAACTCAATGCCGCACACATGCAATGTAATAGCCCAGAACACACATTTTCTGCAATTATATATGTCAATTCAATATAACAAATAATCAAAGTTTAGGGACTAATTTATAAGAGGGCTTACCAAGAGTACAACATGGGCCACGGATCACAGTTAGGGGTGGCAATCGGGTCGCGGGTTGGCGGATCGTGTCGGTGGGTTGGCGGATCAGCATACCTTAGTTTCATATGCTTTATGCTGTACTAAGGAAGGTCTAAGAGAGATGGAAAGTAGAAACCATGGCCCACAGATGCAGCCTTCACATCACATGCTTTCCTGTTTTAATCACGGCAACTCAATGCCGCACACATGCAATGTAATAGCCCAGAACACACATTTTCTGCAATTATATATGTCAATTCAATATAACAAATAATCAAAGTTTAGGGACTAATTTATAAGAGGGCTTACCAAGAGTACAACATGGGCCACGGATCACAGTTAGGGGTGGCAATCGGGTCGCGGGTTGGCGGATCGTGTCGGTGGGTTGGCGGATCAGCATACCTCAACATGAACCCGACCCGTTTATTAAACGGGTAACCCGACACGACACGGTTAACCCGTTTAATAAACAGGTCGGGTAAACATGTTGGCGGGTTAGCGGGCGGGTTGGCGGGTCAGGTTCGGGTAAACGGGTTGACCCGACCCGCCTAACCCGTTTATTAAACGGGTTGGCATACCCCTAACACGAACCTGACCCGTTTAATAAACGGGCTAGGCGGGTCGACCCGTTTACGACACGAACCCGTTTAAGCCAAACCCGAACACGGCTAAAAAGCGGGTTGGCGGGTCATGTCAAAAATTGCCACCCCTAATCACAGTCAAATCCACATAAACTACAAATGCCACACTCCACTAATAAACAAACACTACAAGAAAATTGTTAATTAGCGACAGAAATTTGCGACGAATTTTTTTCGTCACAAATTTGTGACAGATTAGCTAGAAAAAACTTTCTTCATGAATTCGTCTCTAATTAGTGACGAATTAGTGATGAAAAACTTTTATCGCTAAACAATAGCTACTTAGCGACGAATTAGCGACACCAATTTTTTTGTCGCTAATTCTCAATACAAGAAGAAACATTTTAGCGACGGAAAAATTTCCTCGCTAAATCCGTCGCTAATTTTCGATTTAAACCGAACACGAAATTTTTCATCTCCCCGTTCAAAATTTAAACCAACCTCACTCGATTTAAACCGACTTCTTCGAAGGACGGCGACGTCGGTGAGCGCGCTGGTTCACGAAGGACGGCGACGCCAGAGAGCATGCATGCGGGTTCACGGAGGACGGCGACGCCAGAGAGCATGCCGGTTCACGGAAGATAGCGATGCCGAAGAGCATGCATGCCGGTTCATGGAGGACGGCGACGCCGAAGAGCATGCATGCCGGTTCACGGAGGACGGTGACGCCGGAGAGCATGCCAGTTCACGGAGGACGGCGACGCCGGTTCACGGAGGACGACGATGAGGCATAGCGATCGTTGGAGGACACCGATGCTGGAGAGCACGCCGGTTCACAGAGGACGGCGACGCCGAAAAGCACCAGTTCATGGAGGACGGTACAAGTCCGGCGACGAGGCAGAGTTGTCGTTCTGTGCAATACCTGTTGGGTGCGGTACAAGTCCGGCTTATTGCTTTCGGAATACCACCTGACAGGGATCACTTTTTTTAATTTTGTTTTTAAAATTTAACGATGGATTAGCGACAGGTAATGTTCATCGCTAATCTATCACAAATTAGCGACGAAAGTAACGACAGATAAGTTTTTCCGCTAATTAACGATAAAAAATTCGCGATGGGCGCTATCCATCGCTAAGTCATCGTTAATCCATCGCTAAACAGTTTAGCGACGACTTAGTGATGGATACGATTTTCTTGTAGTGAAAAGAAAAGGCTCCATCAAGCAGTCAATGTAAATAATGAAGGGACAGATGGGAAGGCTATTCATCTATGGGCCCATGGTTGTGTGATCCACACCAAATAAGACCGCCCCCTGATGCAACAACATAGAGGATAACACCCATTTTGCTAAAATCAACTTTTGCTGTTGCATCAAATAATCACAATGAACTTTTTGCTTGTTTAACCAGTTTGGCTGAAAAGAACCCTTCCATATAGGCAGCAACTATGGGACATCAGTCAAGCCTTGCCCAAGGCTGGTAAACCAACCGAGCTGCTCATGGCTGGGCTCGACACGGCTGCATGAAGCTCATTCAGGCTCGCCAAGTGAGCTCAGGAAACTTGTGTAGCATAAGCGAGCTGAGCATGAACAGAAGGTACTCTAAATGGATCAGATGCAGCCAATACCATACTCAGATTAATCCAGATGTTGGCTAAACGGATTTGAATTCAGATGGTGACAAGCTAATTAATACCAGATCAGGATTTAAATTTGGCTATTTCTCGGATTAGGTAGCAAAAAATAAAAACCATATCCACATCAGATTATAATCGAATATTCTTCTGGCTTACCAAATGTAACTAAACGGAATAGAATGAAATCCCAAAGAGGGAATCGTGCAATAAAAAAGTAGGATGAGAGGTGGGAAAAATTTTCAACAGCACAAGGTTCCCACACATTATTCTTGGCTTTAATGACGTTGGTCTGTCAGTTATTGCATAAATGCATATAGTACTATGATTTGGAGCATAGATGAACGCAGAGCACACTGCAATCTTTGTCCTTGAAAATTATTAAAAATGTTTGACCGTTTAATGCCTTATGATTCTTGAAATTTCTTACGATCCTGTCAATGTAAATCATAATCACAACACTTTCTCAGGTCAGTAAAACATGAGAAAAGTACCAAAGTGGTTGTTTTAGCCTTGAATCTTGTGAGAGTTGGTCATAAGACTGACCAACAATCACAGCTTCTATAGCTTCTACTTTTTCAGCTGTGATTATTGATCCCCACCTGCAACCAAAACAAACATTAACGACAAACTACTTGCCACTGCAAACTCTATCAGAGCTAAGGGAGTTTTTTTTTTTTTTTACTTGGAGAAACCGCTCCAGCCTCCAGGTGCAGAGACCTAGCCATGCTGGTCATATTTGGGTGTTTTATTATTAATCACTTCATATGGTGTCTTTCCTGTTAGATAAACGGCGGTGGGAATGCATTGTTCCCAAAACTTATGGGTAAATTGGATTGAAAGTGGATTGCCCGAGCCACTTAATAAGTTTCTATGCTTCTGCTCAACTTGTTTTGTTGTGAGGTCATGACATAACTGTGTTGGTGATTGATGCCCATTTTCGTAAGATACAATTACATATCATTAGAGAAAATTTTAGTGCAATTGTTTGATCTAAGATTTAAGACATTGGTACAGAATTGATTTTCAATCATATTAATAAAACTTTTACGATTAGCATATGTTTCAAACATGCATCTCATGAGATACTCACTGTCTATATTCCATCGTCTGGTAGCATATCTAACTTCGCCTTGCAGTGTGGGATGTGTATCACCTGACCACCAGGGAGTAGCGCTGGTAAATGAACTGAACAGCTTGTGACTCGGTTCAGTTTGGCTTGTCACAAACAAGTTCCTGGTTGGTTTGTATAGCTGAGGAGCCGAGCCACCAGCAGCTCGAGCCCAAACATAGGTTGCTCGGCTTGGGTGAGCTTGTGTGTGTGTATATATATATATATATATATATATATATATATATATATATATATATATATATATATATATATGATGCATGGAAATCATACATATAAAATATTAACTATTAAGTTTAAAATATAAAAAATATATTTTAAGTGTAATCCATGTATTAAAAAACATGAATTTTTTTTACATGAGCCAGCTTGCGTTCGACTCGTCTCACTCAGGGACAAGCTGAGCATGAACTTAGATCGGCTAAACACGAATACGAGCCGAAGCCATGAGCTTAATTGGTCTACTGGTAAACGAAGTCAAGCTCAACAAGCTCTGGATGAAATCATGGTTTTCCCACCATTGTAGTCACAGCCAATGAGAACCTGGTTTTACCTTGGCCTGGACCAAAAAATGAAAAAGATGTGGTCAGTGTCAAGGATGAAAAGGGGTTCACATTAATTGTGTCCTTTCAAAGATGAAACATGTACATCAATCAATGTCATCAATGCGTCGTGGTAAGTAAAACCATGTATTCAATTTAGTAATGGCTCTATCACACCCTCCGAGAGACAGATAACCATGTCAGTCTTATCATACATTCCTGAACCTCTTTAAAAATTGGAAAGCAACCACTAAGAGAACTGGGCCATACTCTTTTATTCATTTGTAAAAGCATTGCATCATGCTCAAGGAATAGCTTTCGTGTCAATTCTTATATGGATGAACATAGCCTGGTTGGCAGATGCGGTTCCCATAGCTGCTTACTTTATATCCTCACTTATCCATAAACCACGCCAACTTGATACCTTCATTCCTCATAAACAAAGTTCTTCAAGAAAACCACATCACAGAGAATATGGCTTCCTTCTGCACACCGACACTCTTCTTCACCCTCATGTTAGCCTCACTTGTTTGCACTACTAGTGCTACAAACAGAAAACTCTTCCAAGTTAGCACAAACTTCATTCTGAGCTCATGCCGGTCGACCCGCTACCCAGATGTGTGCTACAACTCGCTTGAGACCTATGCTAGCACTGTTCAGAATAGCCCCAGGCAGTTGGCTCACTCTGCGCTGTCGGTGAGCCTGGACCGAGCCCTGTTGACATCGACCGTGATGTCCAAACTGAAAGTTGAGAACAGGGGAACAATGACTCACAGAGAGATTGGTGCCATGAGAGACTGCATCGAGAATGTGGGTGAGTCCATATATTTGATGAAACAGTCGCTCAAGGAGATGGCAGAGCTCGACCCAAGAAACTGGGGGGTGCAGATGAGCGACCTGCAGACTTGGGTAAGTGCTGCGCTGACCGATGAGGACACGTGTATGGATGGATTTGCTAATCACACCATGGATGGCTCACTCAAAGAGCACATCAGGTCGAGCATTGAAGGGGTGGCTCAATTGACTAGTAATGCCTTGGACTTCATCAACCAGCTAGCCAACACTAGGGAGAGAAGTCTACCATGACCATAGATTTAATTAGCACCTTGTTAGTGATGTATTAGTCTCTCTCTCTCTCTCTCTCTCTCTCTCTCTCTCTCTCTCTCTCTCTCTCTCTCTCTCTCTCTGTATCTATATATATAGATAGATAAAGAGAGAGATGCACATAATATGATACATAGAATACGAACTTTGTTGAATGAATTGTATGAATTATCTCAAATTCTATGTATTGTTTCTCAATACTGTTATACCCATCGTTCTATCATTCTATGACACGAACCATGGTTACACAGATATAACGAGATAAAGGAATATAGAAGCTGCTTTAGGAGGTAAGGATATCCATCATCGCCAATCACGCCCTTGTGTAGTTTTGGCATCATGGAGCTCGGATTCTCTCTTATGAGAAGGAAAACCTAGAGTGTCATTTTGGACTTGTTTGGGAACCGGGATGAGAATTCTTGTTAATGAAGTTTTTCAAAAAAGAAAAAGGAATTGTTGTTCCCCGAATTAAATTCCATTGATCAAATACAAAAAGCAAACGACCGTGCAGAATCTCTTATTGTTTAGATAATTGGGGACGACCACCTCACTCACATGCAAGTTTGTTTTTTTAAAAGGAAAGCTGGGGTTAAGCAGACCCCTACCAGTTATACAACGATACCATCGGATTTGAACTTGCAACCTCCCAACACAAGGAGACGTGCACTAGTTGCTCCTACCAAACAAGCCGAACCCCGTTGCTAACTTGCACCTAAGTTCCGCTTGCCCACTAGAGAATACACTCAGCTTTGACCTTGCAGCAAGGGATGCACACCTATGGATTTCAAATTCGTGATGTCCCTAAAACTTTTTTTTCACGGAGGACAGGGAAATTAAGCACTCTAGACTAGAAGAGTGTAAACCCAGGCGCACCCCTCGACCTAGGGAGCTACTGGCTTCGGCTTATGCAAGGCAGCAAGGGGATAATCCTGATGTCCCTTCAACTTGGTGCGTTAATTTTGCACTATCCAACTCAAAAGAAATGTGCAAGTGTCAAGACAAAACCGAAGCAGGTTATATGTCCCCCCCCCCGAACAGGGCAGTTAGCTACATCTCATGTTCGGGGGTCCCAAAGAGCATCACATATGTAAGCATGTGCGTCTCGTATCCCCATGTTTGTCAGCATTAATTAGTGTTGGAGTTTGATGCGATTGCAAAGACTTAAGTACCCTCTCCTCCATTGATGTCAAAAAAAAAATGACGATTCTTGAAAAGGAGTGGTTGTAAAGACTTAAGTGCCCCGAAGATGATTATTTAAGACACAGTCTCTACACTGCAGGATTATCCGAGAAAGAAATCTCCCCTGGAGGAGGCCATGAACATCAACTCTCTCACTCTCTCTCTCTCCCTTCTCTTTCTGCTTCTGTGCACATCCAGCAGAAGATCCTACATTGCTCCATCAAGCACCGACTGACCTGCACATTGACTGTTATGGAGCCTGATTCAGAGTTTTTACACTTACAGGAGGAGGGTTTGGGGGCTCCTCCCAGCGTGGGTAGCATCATTCAACTAAATGAGTTGTAGATCCTGATTCAGAGTTTTTACCCTTACAGGAGAGAAGACTGGGGGCTCCTCCGAACGTGGGTAGCATCATTCAACTTGAAGAGTTGTGGAGTCTGATTTAGAGTTTTTACCCTTACAGAAAGGGGGGTCTGAGGGCTCCTCCCAGCGTGGGTAGCATCATTCAACTTGAAGAGTTGTGGAGTCTGATTCAGAGTTTTTACCCTTACAAAAGGGGGGTCTGAGGGCTCCTCCCAGTGTTGGTAGCATCATTCAACTTGATGAGTTGTGGAGTCTGATTCAGAGTTTTTGCCCTTATAGGAGGAGGGTTTGGGGGCTTCTTCCAACGTGGATAGCATCGTTCAACTTGATTCGTTGTGGAGCTTGATTTAGAGTTTTTGCCCTTATAAGAGGAGGGTTTGGGGGCTTCTCCCAGTGTGGGTAGCATTGTTCAACTTGATTCGTTGTGGAGCCTAATTTAGAGTTTTTGCCCTTACAGGAAGGGGGTCCGGGGGCTCCCCCCGGCACGGGTTCCGGGTGTTGTGGTCAAAAAATGCACAGGGTATCATGGTGAAAAAGACATATTTTTGTTCCAAGCAAGGTTGAAAGAAATCAATGAAAAATCCAACAAGGAGCATGCCAAAATCAAGATGTGGATATCAAGCGAGAATGGTGTTGTGCAACTCAAATAACATAGAATAATAGGGGTCTAGTTTTTAGTTAAAATGAAGAATGAAATGACAATATAAATCGCTTAAAATTTACACAAATAAACTAGACTTAATAACGAAGACACCACTTTTTACGGATTTAGAATATGACCTCCAGTTAGGGAGATATGACCCTGACAAGTTGGTCCTAATTCGGGTAGCGATTTACAACAATTTGCTTACTGAATAACACTACAAATCGCTATAGCGATTTGCGGAAGACAATACAAATCGCTATAGTGATTTGCGGAAGACACTATAAATCGCTATAATGATTTGCAGAAGACACTACAAATCGCTATAGCGATTTGCGGAAGACACGAAAATACTACAAATCGTTGTAGGAAAGCCTGATAACACTACAAATCGTTGTTGGAAGGATCCGCGCCGGGAGGAGCCCCCGAACCCCCCTCCTATAAGGGCAAAAACTCTAAATCAGGCTCCGCAACTTATCAAGTTGAATGATGCTACCCACGCTGGGAGGAGCCCTCAAACCCCCCTTCTGTAAGGGTAAAAACTCTGAATCAGACTCCACAACTCTTCAAGTTGAACGATGCTACAGTCAGTGTGCAGGTCAGTCGGTGTTTGATGGAGCAATGTAGAATCGTCTGTTGGATGTGCACAGAAGTAGAAAGAGAAGGGAGAGTGAGTGAGAGGGTTGATGTTCATGACCTTCTCCAGGGAGAACTCTTTGCCTCCCTTGATTTCTTATTCAGAGAGAGAGAGGGGGTTTTACAGTGTTTTACGGAGAAAGAAAAAGAAGACTTTGAAGAGTCAACATCATCCTCGACTTTCTGGACGGATGACATGTTTGTCCTTTTTTTGAACGAAGAAAGAAGAAGACTTTAAAGAGTCAACATCATCCTCGACTTTCTGGATGGAGGACATGTTTGTCCTTTTTTTGAACGGAGAAAGAAGAAGAAGACTTTGAAGAGTCAACATCATCCTCGACTTTCTGGATAGAGGACATGTTTGTCCTTTTTTTGAACTGTTTGTTTTTGTTTTTTTGAATGAAGGGCATTTTTGTCATTTTCTCAAACCATCACTTTATGAGAAGAATAGCAAGAAAGGGTACTTGAGTCTTTGCAACAACACCAGAGTCCGATGCAAAGTTATGTCAACATACACGGGAATACGAGCCTCATGTGCTTGTATATGTGGTGCTCATTCAAAGCCCCGAACACAGACGTGGGATTCAGTGAATCATCCGGGGGGAACATACACCACCCTCTCAGACAAAACATTGTGGTGTTGACATGTGGACAGTTAACGGTAGTTACAAAATTGACAAAGAAGTAGAGGAAACTTTGAGAAAAGTGCAGTGCAATTTCACAGATGAAAATACAAAATTGCATAAACTTTTTCAACCTGATATTGAAGTTGCGCAATTTTTTTTTCATACTTTTTTCTTTTAATTTACCATTGTAGCACCAAAAAGAGTTTGTGCCAAAAATTTCTAGCAAACACCCTTATCTTTTACTACTCTTTATGGTGTTAATGAGTCGGGTTTGGCCTGGACCTAACCCATATCAAACCCCATAGGATAAGGGTTTGATGATTAAGATCTATTTAGAATTTAGGTCTGACCTAAAGGATATCATCAGTATATGGATTGTAAAATTTTATACTAAACCTAGATCCAACCCAAGTTCCAATTAAGATCCAACAATTTTCAGTGCAAAAGCGGATAAAAATGTTATTTTACCAAGTATGGTTCATGTAATCTTTATGGGACTCTGGTATGATTTTTCTTATTGTGAGTTCCATTGGACCCAGGTCCAGACCTGGTACCAGCACCTCAAAGTCAAATCTGAGATCTGCCCAGGTCCCACCCATTTGACATCCCTAGCTACTTTATATGAAGATCTTCTTGGTTGTATCTCTGGTATACATTCTCAAGCAGGAGAATTATTGACTTATGACCAAAGCCAAACAGCACCCTCATATTCATTTCAACAAGCATCAACCCAAGCACAAACCAGACCCTCATCACCATCAAGCACCAATCCTGATCAGGATTACTCAATGATCGAGCCCAAAACTGGTTGGGGTCTGCCTAACACCAGCTTGCCTCCTTTCAAAAAGAATAAATGAAAACTAAGCACCTAAACTGACAAAAGCAGTCCTACCCCATCATGGAAAAAGAGTAACATTATAAGGAATACCAATCTTACACAATTAAGGCTTTGTTTATGAGCCCGAGATGAGAGGGCCGGAGGGGGTGGTATTTAATGAGGGTAATTAATACCACTTACCCCCACAGGTGTTTGGAAACCCTGTTTCAGGAGATAGAATGGTTTTGAGAGTGGACACTAGGGTGGAGATGCATCATTTTCAACTACATCCTCACAAGAATGTTTTGAATCAAAAACCATGATTTCTATTAAATAAACTGTGTTAAGTATATTTATAAGGCCTGATTGAAAAGATGCAACCTACATGATTTCTATTAAGTGAGAGTAGGTGCTCTCAGATCACCTCACCTTAGCATTACTATATATATATATATATATATATATATATATATATATATATATCAAGAAAAGGTCTCATCCTTCCAACTCATGATTGGGTCGACCGGTAGGCTCTTTTAGTAGATGGAAGTTGACGGCTGTAGAAGTGAAGAGCCACTCTTTCTATATCGAGTAGTGGCGTTTACGAAGTCAGTCAAGCTCTAAGGGGCAATCATCTGTCAAAGAGATAGATGTGCATTTGGCTTGGGAATGGGGAGGCAGTAGATGCAGTTAGTCGACCCTTGAGTGACAACTTGAATTTTCATCCAAGAGTTCCTATGATTTCACACAAGAAAGCAAGTCAACCCTAAACTCATTGCTTCTATCTTCTACGGAATACTACAAGAAAAATCCTAATTAGCGACGGATATTTGCGACGGATTTTTTTCATCGCCAAGTTGCGACGGATTAGCGGGAGAAAACTATTTGTCGCTAACATTCAAAATATTTGCAAAAGTAGCGATGGAAATATTTCTCTCGCTAAATCCGTCGCTACTTAGCGATGGATTAGCGACAAAATTTTTTCGTCGCCAAAAACACTAAAAAAATACTAATTAGCGACAAAATTAGCGAGGGATTTTTTCCGTCGCTAAATAGCGACGGAAAAATTTCCTCGCTAATTCCGTCGCTAATTTTCGATTTAAACCATCCTGTCTGAGGCACGAAATTTTTCCTCCCTCTGTCCCCCCCCCCCCTCGTTTGATTTAAACTGCCCTTCCCTTCCTCTGACGACGCGCAGCGGCCCTCCGAGCGTCCTCCTCCTCCCGCTACTTCTCCCCCGCGCCGTCCTCCTCCTCTTGGCAGTGCCCCTCGCCAGTCTCCATCGCCCGTCCTGCCTCTCCCTCGCCTGAGGCCTTCCGAGCGTGATTGGCGTCAGCCCCCGAACTGTCCTCCTCCTCCTGCTACCTCTCCCCCGCGCCGTCCTCCTCCTCCCGGTGGTGCCCCTTGCCGGTCTCCTCCTCCTCACGCTACCTCTCCCCCGTGCCATCCTCCTCCTCCCGACGGTGCCCCTCGCCGGTCTCCACCGCTTGTCCTGCCTCTCCCTCGTCTGAGGCCCTCCATCGTGATTGGCTCGCTGCGGAAGAGCGTCGCTGGAACCCGCCTGTGCAAAAAAAATTGCTTCCTGCCGGAGAACGCACCGACAGAGAGCAATTTTTTTTTTTAATTTAACAACGAATTAGCGACGGATATTATCCATCGCTAATTGAAAATGGCGAAGGACTCGCGATGGATCATGTCTGTCGTAAATTAGCGACGACAGTAGCGACGGATAAGTTCTGTCACTACTTAGCGTCGAAAAATTCGCGATGAAAGTTATTCATCGATAATCCGACACTAATCCGTCGCTAAACCGTTTAGCGACGAATTAGCGTCGGATTAGCTACGGATTTACGTCGTCGCTAATCCACAGGTTTCTTGTAGAGGAATAAAATGGCATTCCATAGTAAAGGTATCAAATCTTGTTTTCGCTATTCAAATCTCTCCGCTAATGTAGTGGTTGGGCCACATCCCTCTACCATTCACCTTCCATCAATCAACGATCCATGAAATTTCTTTGTCACAATGTAGTTTCAGAAAGAAAAGAAGGAGTTCAAGGATTGGAAGCCAAACATAAAAAAAAGAGAGACCTACCCAAATTGAAGGAACTTTCTCTCACACGGTATGAACTCAGAAAGAAATAAACTACAGTATATGTCAGAGATGAAATTGTAGGGACATCAACTCCGACAAGGCTTTGATTCGCCTGTGTTAGATGCTAACCCTCAAAGTAGAGAAAGAAGAAGAGTGAAGATCCATTTCAATAATGGACGGTATAGTATAAAAAAAAAGAGAGGATCTGAAAGAAAAAAAGATGAAGCGGAAGCCATTGTCTCTTATGGTGAGTGAAAAGCTAGAATAGGTGCTCTCGCCGCATCAAAGCACTGAAATTCGTGCATGCCCTTGTCCGGTCTCCTTCATGGAAGAGACATGCTACTCATATATATATATATATATATATATATATATATATAGAGAGAGAGAGAGAGAGAGAGAGAGAGTCTAAGTTATAATATCGTCTTGTTCCACCAACAAGAATTATCTTCATTAGGGGTCCCAATGGGTTGGATTCAGGTCATATCTTACCAGAACTAAATCCAAATCCAAAACCCAAACAATATATCTGAATCCAAATCAGATCTGAAGAAGTTAGATTGAAACCTAAATACATGTGGTAATATTGGATCTGAAAAAAACAAAACAAAACAAGATATTTACATGTAAAAAATACATCTCGGTCAGATTTTGATTCGGATAAACTCCAGACCCGACTTAAAATGTTAATCCGAATTTGACCTGAATCTGAAAATAATCTGATTGAACCGATCAAAATCCACATTCAGATTTTACTTAAACGATCTGTATTAAATAAACATGCCAGACTTGGATTGGATATCTGATCATATCATATCCGTTTGCAGCCCTAATCTTTATGCTAGGCCTCCCTGCCCTTTTTACAATTAAATAGTTGATTGGCTAGTCAGCCGAACCAAAGTTTACAGTACTCATCCTAACTTTAATTATGGGCCGACTGCAGTTACCATTAAACCCAAAGGCCAATAGAACCAAGTTGCACAGACCAATGATTGCCCCGGAGAATGCATCAGCATGTGGCACCAATCTGACACCAAGTGGTCGCTCATATGGTGTGGAGCTAGTGGATAGGGAGGTCACCCCTTACCCAAGTTCCAATCTTGTGTGAGTACTTCCTTTTGCAAGCCAAAGCAGGAGTTTTACACCAGTAGAATGATGATCTTACATATGAAAAACTAAAACCAGTGCGGGCAGGTCTCGGATCCTGACTGCAGCCCATTCCTCCATTTCATGATATTGTAGAAAGAAACTCCATTCACCAATGCCTAACTTCATACCCAAGAAGATATCCAAGTTCAAAAATTTTAGAGAGTTTGTCAACTGCCATCGTATCTTAAGGACTACAAGTGCTACTTTGTGGTTCCCAATCAAGCAATTCGTGTGCAATGGTTAAAAGCACCTTATCTGCTTAGCAATTATCTTTGTTATTCAAAATTTTCCCAGTACCATCGTGTTTTCTTAGCCGCTATCACCCAAAACTCTAAGCCAAAAAACTTTACCCAAACAATAAAGTACTAACATTGGCATGATGCTATGAATGTTGAAATCTTGAAGAGAACAATACTTGGTCGATTATGAAATTACCTGATGACAAACAATCTGTTGATTGTAAATGGATTTATAAAAATTGAGTATAGATCTTATGGTTTAATTGAGAGATACAAGGCATGGTTAGTAGTAAAAGGCTATACTCAAATTGAATGTATGGATTACAATAAAACCTATGCTTCAATTGCTAAACTTATTACGATTGCCATATGAAATTGACACATTTATCGAATTGATGTCGGTAACACTTTTCTTCATGAAGAGCTAGAGGAGAAGATCTACATACAACTACCTCCCATATTTTATGGTAAAGAACCACAAGTTTGCTGCCTATATAAGTCCATCTATAGGCTTAATCATTCTTCAAGAAATTAGTCACAAAACTCTTTACATATATGAAAAGTATTGGTTTTGTCCAATCCAAGGCTGATTATTCTCTCTTTTTAAAATTGAGTAAAATAGTCACACGTTCATTTTGGTGTATGTTGATAACATCATCATTGTTGGCAATGATCTAACGTATATTGAAACACTAAAGTCTCGTATTAACGATTAGTTTCATCTCAAAGATCTTGATCAACTCAAATATTTTCATGGAATCCAAGTGGTCTGGTCAAAACATGCTATATTCCTTTCTTAAAAAAAAATATAAACTTGATATTTTGGAAGACAGGGGTTATCTTGAAACAAAATCGCACAATTTTTTTTATGAAGCAATAGTTAAAGCTTAATAATGAGGATGATGATGCCTTGGAAGATATGAGTAAATATTGATGTCATTGGTCGACTTATCTATTTCACCGTCATAAGGCTAGATATTATTTTTATTGCTCATATATTGAGTCAATTTATCAGTCAACCCTGCAAGCCACATGCAGAGGCAACTCTATCATATATGTTGGGTTGGGTACCGGGTCCGCCCATGATGGGCGAGATCCGGACCCGGCCCACCATTTGAGGAGGGGACGGTTTTGGAAACCATCCACTCCCCATTTTCTTTAATCTCTCTCTCATTTGGGCGTAAGAGAGAGACACAGAAAAAAGGGGATAGTAGCATAAAAGCTACAGAGTTATAGAGTGAGAGAGAGGGGTTGTGTAGATTGGTTGTGAATGTGCACAGTTTATGAATGTGCATAGTAAGTGAATGTGCACAGTAAACTAAGAAAGAAGAAGAAGACGGTGACGTTTGAGAATCGGTGGACATTTGGACTGTGGAGCATCGTTCTCTCCGAGTGAGAGCACGCATCCGTTGAGCAAAAAGCGAGCATCAACGATCGGGGGGTTTTCGTTTCTGTTTCATTAAAAGGTATGTAACATAGAACCCTTCATTGGTATCAGAGCATAGCGTTTTATTTGATGTTCGTTTTTGCTTGCGGAAATATATTTTGTTGTTTCATGGCCAGATGTTTGAAAATAGGGCGTCATATGAGACCGTCCGATATTAATGTCTGGACCAGAACAATTTTTGTTGTTGTTTTTTTTGCTGGCCCCGTTGTAGACAGACCGCGATGCTTGGTCAGCGCTTGCCCCGCGGCATGGACAACAGCAGATTCTGCAACTGGTTGCAGACCTGGGCTGCAGCCAACCCTATTGTGGAGCAGGTCCGACTATGGGCCAGACCATGCGGCATAAGCCGTAGGTCTGACCAAGTCATGCAGCGGTCTTGGCCGTTTTTTTTATGCTCCCTGCCTGCGGCATAGGCCGCAGGCTCTGTTTGGCCTGATGCAACTCTGCGACATTGGCCGTAGGCTCTCCTGTTTCCATTCTGCGGCATAGGCCGCAGACTTTGTTATTCAGCCAGACCCGATTCTGCGGCTCGAGCCACAGACTTGATTGCTCCCAGCCCTGCGGCATAGGTCGCAGGTTCAAGCCGGTTTGTCCCTGCCTTGCGGCATAGGCCGAGTTCTTGGCACTGTGGCACAGGCTGCGGAAATTTATTTTTTGGCTGAATCTTGGCAGGGCCAGGGTTCATGTGGGTCGAGACATTTTAGCAAATGGTTGGAGCCACAGATGAGCCAGGCATTCATGAATTCATTTTATTATATAGTTTATTCATGAATGTATATGAATATGATATAATCATATTGATTATGAGATGGATTTTATAAGTGCTTTGGAAGTACTTACTCTATGTGTTAATTTTTTTTAAACAGTCATAATACAGTTTAGGTAAATATAATTATCTTAGGAAAAGTGGAAGATGATTGTGAACGTAGTGAGCTTTCGATTTCACGCCCTGTGAAAATTATATGTTATCTAATCATGTGATTATGACTGCATATAGATGTGCTAATGATTAGATCATAACATGCTTGAATAACATTTTTGCGCATTGTTTTACTCTCTATTTTAAAAGGACATGGCTGCACCAAGTAAATCAATAATGAACTTAGCACGAATTGAAAAACTGAATGATGATAATTATGATATATGGCATAGAAAGATTCCGTTTACACTGGAGGAGGCTGGAGCCTTGGAGGCTCTCAACCATACTGTGGAACAACCTGAAATTGGTACTGGGGCACAATCTCGTAAGGATATGGAAACCTATGAGAAATGAAAGCACATGAATACTGTTGTGCGTGTCACCATGCTATGTTCTATGCAGGATGACATCATGTGCCAATTTGAACATTATAAGACGGCTCAACAGATGTGGATGACCCTTAAAGATAAGTTTGGGGGAACATCAGCCACAAAACTAAGGAGACTGACCATCAGGTTCGATTCATACATAAAGTCCCCTCAGCACACAATGAGCCAGCATCTCAGGGAGATGGCAAACATGATTAGAGAGCTCAATAGTGCAGGGCATACCCTTACAGATGAACAACAGGTCCAGGTTGTGATTCGTTCTCTGCCACACAGTTGGAAACATATGAAAATTAATATGACTCATAACAAAAGTATTAAGACTTTCGATGATATCGCTCGTCATGTAGAGCTGAAAAATGATCGCCTTGAAGCGACTCAATAATCTGGCATGAGGGCATATGTGGCAAAAAGTTCAAAAAACAAAAATCTTTTAAGAAGAAATTTTATGGACCAAGAAGGTTCAAGAAGGTTCAAGAAGGGTAATAAGAAGGGACAAGACAAAGAGCAAGAAAAGAAGCCTTATCAGCGCTTTGGGAAGTGTGGAAGCAAGAAAAATAAGGCAAATGCAAAATGCTTTAAGTGTGGCAATTTGAGTCACTATGCTCGTGAATGTCATGAGCAAGAGAAGGTACATTTTCTTATGACTCCTGTTTTTTGTGCAAATGTTTGTAGTTGTGCACTAATTATTGAATCTAATCCTATGTGGATTGTAGACTCAGGAGCCACTGACCATGTGACCAAAGACCGTACAAACTTCGTCGAATATAAGAAGATGTCATCTGGTTTGAAGTGGTTGTTCCTGGGGAATAACACTAGAGCAGAAGTCAAAGGAATCGGGACTTGCAAATTGGATTTGCGAGGAAGACGATCTCTATTATTATATGATGTTCTGCATGTTTCAGAGATTCGACGAAATTTGATTTCAGTTTCTGCTTTGTCTATGTTAAACTATAAACTTGTGTTTGGGGATGTCAATGTTGACATCATTTGTGGACAAACTTTAGTTGCTTCTGGCTTCTTAATGAATGGTTTCTATGTGTTGGACACAGAACTTATAAATTTGAATGTTAATGATGAATGTTTTTCACTTGTTTCAACTGCTAATAATATGGATGTGGATGTATCTGTATGACATGCTCGACTTGGACATATAGGGCAAAAGAGAATGGATAGGCTCGCACGAGAGGGTCTTTTGGGATCCCATGCGATGATTGAAATGCCTATATGTGAGCATTGTCTTGCTGGAAAAGCAACTCGATTACATTTTGGAAAGGCAATTAGAGCAACCTATCCTCTTCAATTAATTCATTCAGATATATGTGGGCCAATGAATGTGGCAACGAGGCATGAAGCTTCATATTTCATCACTTTTATTGATGATTATACACAATTTAGCCATGTGTATTTAATTACGCATAAATCTGAAGCATTGGATTGTTTTAGATCTTTTATTAACATGGTGGAGAATCAACTTGATCGTAGGATCAAGGCTTTGAGAACAGATCGTGGACGTGAATATCTATCCGAACAATTCAAGGAATTATGTGATGATAAAGGGATAGATAGACAATTAACTACTCCTCAAACTCCGTAACAAAATGGTGTTGCAGAAAAGAGGAATAGGACCCTCTTAGAGATGGTCAGGTCCATGATGGCGCAGGCAAATTTACCTATTTCCTTTTGGGGTGATTGCTTATTAACTGCCGCTCTTGTATTAAATTGTGTACCATCTAAATCTATTTCTTCAAGTCCCTATGAATTGTGGAAAGGCAGAAAGCCAGATTTGGCTTATCTCAGACCCTAGGGGTCTGCTACATATGTCCATAATCTTTCCCATCAATATGAAAAATTGGGTCCTAGGGGAAAGAAGTGTATTTTTATAAGATACTGTGAACATTCAAAAGGATATGTATTCTTAAGAGAGAATACGGATGGGAGTGTTTCTGAAATAGATTCTAGAGATGCCACATTTATTGAAAGTGACTTTCCTAAAAGGGGAGAGATAGAGCATCACTTCCAGTTCTATGAATTGGATGATGAAGATCAATCTAAAGAGATTGATCATCATGTTTTAGAGACACAAGAGGATGTGTCTATACTACTATTGGATAGTGAGAGTAACACTCAAGTGGATATTGATTTTGATGAAGATCTGGCAACTCGAAAGAGTCTGAGGAAGAGAATTCCTCATCGGAGATTCCAAATCGAAGGGGAAGCCTTTGTGGTTTTGCCTCAAGATGATCAGATACCTAAGAGTGTTAGAGATGCTTTATCTTGTTCTAAAAGAAATGAATGGCACAAGGCAATGGAAGAGAAAATGAAATCCATGGCATCCAACGAGGTCTGGGATATTGTTAATCTTCCAAAAGGAAGAAAACCTATTGGGAGCAAATGGGTTCTCAATATTAAAAGGAATGTTGATGGATCTATCGAGTGATATAAAGCTCGTTTGGTTGCTAAAGGATATACACAAATGGCAGGGATAGACTATGATGAAACATTCTCACCTGTGATCAAATTGACCTTTATTCGCCTTTTGTTAGCCATAATGTCATATATGGATTTAAAATTACATCAGATGGACGTTAAAACTGCATTCCTTAATGGAAAACTGGATGAAGAAATATATATGGAACAACCTGAGGGGTTTGTTACTGCTGGTTTTGAGCGCAAAGTGTGCAAGCTCAAACGATCCATTTATGGATTAAAGCAGTCATCCAGACAGTGGTATTTAAGGTTTCATGAGACCATCAGGAGCAATAACTTTGCTATGATTGATGAGGACCACTGTGTTTATCTTAAGCGTCAAGGTCCAAAATTTGTGATTCTAATTCTATATGTGGATGATATTTTATTGGCTAGTAATCATTTGGAGTTTCTAAAAATCATTAAAGAATGATTGTCTATTCATTTTGAAATGAAAGACATGGGTGAAGCATGCTTTATGCTGGGCATAGAGATAAAAAGAGATCGTTCAAAAAGACTTCTTTCTCTTTCACAAGAGTCATATATAAAGAAGGTCTTAGAATGATTTCATATGCAAGATTGTAAACCCATAAATACTCTTGTTGCAAAAAGGAATGATTTAAGTCTTAAGATGTGTCCAAAGGAATCTAAAGAAATAGAAGCTATGTCAAAAGTCCCTTACTCCAGTGCAGTAGGCAGCCTTATGTACCTTATGATGTGCACCCGACCTGATATATGTTATGCAGTAGGGTTGGTGAGTACATATCAAGTTAATCCAGGACAAGCCCATTGGAAGGTTGTCAAGAGGATTATGAGATATCTTAAAGGCACATCGGATTCAGTTCTTTGTTACCATGGCGGTAACATGCGTGTGGTAGGCTATACTGACGCAGATTGAGGCGGGGACCCTGATGAGCGTAAGTCTACGTCTGGCTATGTGTTCTTGATGAACAATGGTGTTATATCTTGGTGTAGCAAGAAGCAGACATGTGTAGCCTTGTCCACAATGGAAGCTGAATTTGTTGCAGGCTCGTTCGCAGTGCAGGAATGTGTTTGGTTAAGGAGATTCATCAAACATTTGGGACTCTCTTCTGAAGCAAAACTGCCAGTGACTTTATTCTGTGATAATCAAGCGGCAATTGTGTTTGCTAAGGATCCCAAGTTTCACAATAGAACCAAACATATTGATATGAGATGCAAGTATATGCGCGATATTGTATCTAAAGGCAAGGTTGCCTTGGCATATGTTAATACCCAAGATATGGTGGCAGATCCTTTTACTAAGTCAATCAATAGGGATTCTTATGTTAAACATGTAAAATCTATGGGTATTTGTAAGATTTGATATGCTAATGTTATTCATATTTTCTTTCTATGATCATTGTATAGCATGTTGCACATCTATATGAGTATGCTACCAGGTTTGAGATAAATCTTCTTACACAGATTTATCGCCTCAGACGCTGCTTGTGGGTGGGCTGAGATGAGATGTAACAAAATGGAAACCACCCACTCCCCATTTTCTTTAATCTCTCTCTCATTTGGGCGTAAGAGAGAGACACAGAAAAAATGGGATAGTAGCAAAAAAGCTACAGAGTTACAGAGTGAGAGAGAGAGAGAGGGGCTGTGTAGATTGGTTGTGAATGTGCACAGTAAGTGAATGTGCACAGTAAACTAAAAAAGAAGAAGAAGACGATGACGTTTGAGAAACGGTGGGCATTTGGACTGTGGATCATCGTTCTCTCCGAGTGAGAGCACACATCCGTTGAGCAAAAAGCGAGCATCAACGATCGGGGGTTTTTCGTTTATGTTTCATTAAAAGGTATGTAACATAGAACCCTTCAATATATCTCAAAAACACTCATAGTCAAGAAGGACTGTTGATGTTGTTCAATAGTAAATTGTAAGTTGTGAGATATTGTAATTTTGATTGAGCCTTCTGACCCATGAACCAAATATCCACTTTAGGTTACTGCATCATGATCGGTGATAACCCAATATCTTAAAAATCAAAGTAGTTCATTGTTTCTCACTCATCAGTAGAGAACGAGAATCATTCAATGGCGTCATTTAATTGTGAGCTTACATGGATCAAATACTTGTTGACTTATCACGATGCTCCACACCCCCCAATCCATGATTCTATTCTATAACAATCAAAGCTACCATGCACATAGCAGCTAATCCAGTATCTCACGAGCCCACAAAACATATTGAAATTGACTGCCACACATAATCTTAATGAATATCCAAATTGGATGAATTTGTACTCAATTCTACCTACTTATCAATGTGCATATCTATTCACCAAGGCCTTGGGCAGTGAACAGTTTCATCGATTGAAGACCAAGTTGGGCATCTTATATCCAGACCCTCTAACTTGAGGGTTTCACATTTGTAAAATATGAAAATACTGATGTACATTAGGCATGTAAATCCCATTTGAGACTGAATTTCCATGATTAGAATGAGATGTCCCCATCGTGCTTTTAGGAAAGAACCACTTAAAATCAAGAAAATGAGGTGGGTTTTTTTTGTGTAACCATCATGGAGAAAGAAGGATTGGGCAACTTCCTTGTACGTCTATCTTGGATTAGGAAACCTCCTTGTATTAGGAAACTAGGGTTTTCATTTTGTTTGTATATTATCATGTAATGATCATTAATCAATCAAGTTTTTTTCTCTGTCTATTATTCTCTTTGTTATCTGAGTTACCAAATTTTACAGGTACTTTCAAGACAAACTTTGTTGTTTGTTTGGCTTCTAGACTTGGCTGAGCATAAGCAATCTAATTGACTCGTTTCAGTTTGTCGATTAGGCAAAATCACTTTATTTTGTTATGCTTATCTCCTATACAAAGCGAGCCTGTCCCTCACAGTACCAAGTTACTAAAATACCCTTATTTTCTAAAACTGATTGGGAATGGATTTTGAATGATAACTTGGAGGGTGGCAATGGCGGTAGGAAGTAGGTGAAGGGAGAAAGAACTAATCATAAGGCTCTTGATTGGAGAGAGGACAGAGAGTTATACATGGTATCTCCAGATGAGAGAGAGAGATGGAGCCAAGATTGTAAACTAAAAAAATAATTTACTAATAATATGTTTGTTTTTACAAAACATCATAAATTATGTGTTTATAGTAGTTGATAAAAAAATTAAATATTTTAGCTGAAACCAAGTCACCTAATATTTATGGATTCATGTCTAATGATCATTATAAGAAAAAAACACCAAAACCCTAAAAATATAAACTAAATATTTATATTATTTTAAAAAACACTAATATTTTAATAGGATTCTGTAAAAAAAAATTTAAAAAAAACAAAAGGTAAAAAGAAAACTCCCCCTCAACATCCAGATATTTATAGGTTAAAAAAAATCATACAAAAAGAAGACGCAACATATTCAAACAGAAACTGAAAACACATAAAATTTCATTGATTTCATCCATCGCAAAAACGACCTTGAAGAAAACAGAATAATCAAATAGAAATACAGAAAAGATAAAATTTTACCAAATTGAATGGTAAATGAACCACAAAAACATAAAAGAAGGGCATAAACACAGTATAATCACGTAAAAAACCAGAAAAAGTAAAATTATACAAATTGCATGTAAAATGAATTACATAGACAAAGAAGAAGCAAGTGCAACATAATCAAGTAAAAAACAAAAAAAACATAAAATTTTACCAATCACATTATAAATTGAAAAAACAGAGAATCAATATGTAAATACAAAATAATCGAGTAGAAAACTAAAAGAGCGTAAAATTTCACCAATTGCATCCTGAAATGGGCCACAAAAACTGAGAATCAACAAATAAATGCAACATAATCAAGTAGAAAATCAGAAAAACGTAAAATTTCACAAACAAGAGAATCACCAAATATATTAATTAAGTAGAAAACAGAAACAACATAAAATTTTACCAATCACCTCTTTGGGTCCGGCTCGAGTGGTGCCCACCCTGACCCGAGGCACTGCCCACCTGCACACTCGGTTACCTTAGGGTATTTTTTTGGGTGAGAGTGGACACGTGCCCACCCTACACACAAGGTGGCGCCACCCCTGCTCAAGAGTTTTTGAAAAATTCTAAGATGCCACATAAGTAAGTGTTTTATTAAACTAGGCAAACAAAATTTTAATGACATTGTCACAAAACATGACAAGAATGTTAATTTAGAAAAAAACAATGAAACATCTAATTTTTGACACTTATTACCCTTACTTTTGCTTTTATAACTTACTAGCATAACCTAAACAAATACTGTTTTTATTAACATTTTTATAATATTTATGTGTTTGAAATTAATTATATCATATTTTAATTAAAACATATATACAACTAAAAAGTGCTATCGCAAATGTTCTTCTTATACAACTTACAATATTTAAAAGTAAAAAAAAAGGAAAATACCTTTTGTATGGGAGATGGATTTCAACACGTGCCATCTACTTTTTATAGACCCGTCTTGGCAAAAAGTGTGTAGATTCCATAATAACTGGTCTTTAATGTAATAACTGACATGCATGAGTTTCCAAAACTGCAATGCATGTAAAACAGTTGGATTGTGTGTACTTATGGATGGTAGGCTTAGAGAGAAAGCCAAAAAAAATACATATAACAACTCATGAAGATCAACAAAATGTTGAACCCATGAACTGAACAAGTGCAAAAAGCCAAAACAAATAAAAGAAAGCAGAAGATAAAAAGAACATCTGACGGACAAAACGGGCTCATACAGGAGTCGCTGGTTCAGAGGGAGGCATCAAAAAGAGGGAGCGGGAGATTACTAAGATGCAGGATCGCATAAACATCCACCAAGATTTTATGAATGTTAACCAGAATTTGACGAAAAACAAGCATCGTTGCATGCCATCCAAATAAACCACCAAGAGGTAAGCAACCACGTCCACCAGATCAATCTCCACCTCGTGCTACGCCTAATGCAAACCGGACCCAAGATCAGATCGAGCACAAGAGACTCCTTTTTAACAAACACTTCCAAATGCCTCCAAGTCATGTTAAAGAGTTCCACAAATATTGAGCAAGACTAAAACAAGTGAAACATAGATTCTTTCGCAGCTTGACAAAGCACGCACCAACTCAGGAGCCAAAGGTAGACAAAGAGAGAGAGAGAGTTAACAGTTATTATTTTACGTTACATGACAAGTCTTCTTGATCTTTTAAAAAATATTACAAAAATGCTACGTTAGTTGAGCTTTGTTTATAGAAAAAACAATACATAAATGATCAAACAATTTCAAAATGACATTCTTAGAACACTTGGCAACAATGTCAATTAAAAAGAAGTTATAAAAACTAAATTTTGACACCAACTGCCCATGCTTATGCTTTTATAAGATTTTGGATTAGGATTATGATTTAAGATAGGATTTAAAGATTAGGATTAGAAAATTGAGTATGTAATTATTAATATGAGTCAGGATCAGGTGCCATGCCATGGCACACTTTGAGTGTGGCCCTTTGGTGCCCTCTATCTTTGGACTGTCAGTTATGGGGCTCAAAAGCAGATGGAGGGCATATGGATGGCAGTAGATTGGGGAGAAAACAAGGCTTCGCCCGCCTTGCCCCGTTTGAATCAGGAATGGACTTACGCTTTCTCTTGCCCCGCCTCCCATCTTCATTAGTAAAATAACTAAAATGCCTTTAGGATGGCAGTGGATCGGAGAGAAATGTGGTTCGGCCCCACCTTGCCCCGTTTGGACTGAAGATGGAGGACATGAAACGGGGATGAAGATTAAATTCAAAACCGGTACAGGGATGGAGGCAGGGATGAAGGAGCAGAATTTTGAGACGGAGTGGGGGTGGAGACCTTGTCCCCCACCCCGGTCCACTGTCATCCCTTGGGGGGCAGCCAGGTGCATAAGCACACTCAAAGTGTGCCATGTGATGGCACCTGATCCTGGATTCCAACCATTGACATGATTGAGTAACACGAAGGTGGGTTACAGATCCATGAATCCTTAGCCAAAAGGGTACTTCATTAATCCCTTCTTCGGACTTATCCATAGAAGTCAAGTTTGGCGTATCGGACCCGGGTTTTCCATCCCTTCATGGACCTGAGTCCCGTTAGCCCCTAGTCATGATCCAAAGTTAGTAACAAATATCGCTCATGTTTGAAAAATCTGGCGATAAAATTAAAAAACCGATATAATCCTGAAAAAAATGACATTTCAAAGTATTGCCTACTTTGGACATGCCGTGTTTTTTTTTTATTGCAATATGAACGTGATATCTATATTTTGATATAGTTTTTATATTTTTATGTTTTTTTTACAACTGTTATATAATTTCATACATATTTAAAATGTAAAGAAAACAAAATTTAATTTATCAGAAATTTCCCTTTGCCGAGAAAATTTCAGATAACGAGATCCGTGACCGTGATCCAAAATATATCATTTTTTAGAGTTCAAACTCTGTAGAAGGTTCTAGAAGCCCCCCCAGCCCCCCGACGAAGACTGTGAGAGAGAGAGAGAGAGAGAGATGGACGCAGAGAAGGTGAAGCAACTGAGGCTGTTCATAGAGCAGTGCAAGTCCAACCCATCCATTCTGGGCGACCCTTCCGTTGCCTTCTTCAGAGAATACCTCGAGAGGTATATTTAGTATGACCACCACGACCATTCCTTCCTCTTTCCTTCTTTCCCTTCTCTTTCTCTTTTCCCCTTCTTCTCTCTCTGATTCTGATTCCTTAATCTTGGTTTCTTTTGTGTTTCTTTTATTCAGCTTAGGGGCCAAGTTCCCTGCTGCTACATACAGGCACGGAGAGTCTGCCGAGCCACGCAGTGCGGTGAGTTCCCTTCTTCATTTTCCACTGTATTGCTTCATTGGTAGTGTCCTTTGATATGGTCGTGATTGGCGATTCAAAAGGAGATTTTTTTTTTATTAGTAGCACAATGTAAGAGATGGGTATTGTTGATGCTGTGTAGTATATCAGATTTTTGGATTAATAGCAAAATGTAAGAGATGGGTGGTGTTGATAATGTGTAGTACATCCCTCTCTCTGTGAATCAATGTTGTAGGTTTGATCGGTGGTGGTATCAGAATATGGTGTGGTTTTGTTGCTTTGAATTGTGGGTGTTGGATTGTCTTCATTGTTGGAAAATGGTTATGATTGACAAATCTATTGTGAATTGTAGATACAAGGTTTTAACTGAAGAATATATCATGAAATTGTGACATAAAGTGTTCCCTTCGTGTTATCTACTTACGATCATATAACTTATTCATGTTAGAAACGTTATATTCTTGGGTAGCATACTTATTGTAAGAGAAAGTGATGGTCAGAGGAATTGCGAGGAAATAGATGTTAGGAGCTGTCTGGTTGCACCGTATTCAGAAGGATAAGTTGGGTAATTGATTTGTTGCGTACAGTACAATTTTCCCTCCTTACCTACTATCCTGAACATGGATCCAGACTCCTCTGTAAGGTGAGCTTTCAGTGAAACCATGCTACAAGTTGCGATTAGTAACTGGACCTGATGCTATCCATCATTACCTTGCGTAGCAGATTTGTCCTTCTCCAATGGATGATATGTTCTATTAGTAAGCTAATTATGGAAGGCATTATGTAGAATCTGGGATTTCATTATGTAATAAATGGATCAAAATTGTGAAAACCTCTCTTGTATAGTTAGGGAAAACTTTGGCTGCATCGGCATTAGAGCTCCCAGATTAAGTCAATGGAAGATGCCTCCTGTTCAATCTCAGACTCTCGATGATGACATCATGATTGCTCATCAATCAAGTGTAACTTGGAACTTTTTAGAGAGCTTCAATGAAGTGCAACCTTGTGCTGTCTGTGGTCAGCTTGCAATTTGTCCTAATGATACATGGGATGTTCTAGGGAAGACATAGCAATGAGGCCTTGGCAGGTCCCTCTCCATTCTCTGGTTTATCAATTCTGAACTCAAATTCTCTTCTTCCATGTAAAACCTAGCCATCTTGCTAGTGCTTTTGATAAGTGTGAGAGTGGAGTTCTTCAATTTAGTTTTGTTTCGCTAGTAACACCAAATATTTTGTGAGTGCATAATCGTTGATGGAGTTGGCTTTCTTCATTTGCATCTATTGTGGGCTGGGTTTGATTCATCATCATTGTTGCAGCAGGATGAGGAAGTGAAGTTGTAAACACTTTGGTTTACGAGATATACCATTTTGTGTTTGGAGATCATATGTTTAGTATGGCTCATTTATATGGAAAAATTTGTATTTCCTTCTTCATTCTATATCAATGGAACTAGGAAACAAGTTTGAGCGCTGGACATGAAGGGATGGAGAAATAGAGCTTACAAAACCAACTTCATGTATTTGGTAGTATGGTTAGCTGTTGATGATTGTGGTGGTTTTTGTAATGAAACAAGAGTGCACAATTACAATGCCAACGAAGGGCTACACAAGAGTACAAATATAATATGGTCTCTAATGGACTGATGACAATCTCATAAAAGAGATACACAAAAGCACGAATTCCACAAGAGCAAAAAGGCACAAATCCCACAAGAGCACAATAGAAAAATAAATATTCTATTGGCACTTGAAATGCTTTAGAAAAGCATGAGGATACATCGAGATAGAGCCTCACATATCTTTAAGGGAGACAGTTCCAACCGTTGGGGGCAGTCCAATGACTAGTTGGACTGTCACCCCAAAACAGAAAAATAAAGTAAAAAAAACCTTTACAGTCCCTAATGGACTGTACTAAATTACATATTATTAAATAACCAAAATACCCCTGATATACGTGCATATATTAGTTAGATATAAATATATACACAATATTTTAACACTCCCCCTCAAACTTATGGTAAAATCAATGAAAGTTTGCTAAGAAGATACAAGAATCTTGGTAGAGGAAGAGCTTTGGTGAAGAAGTCAACAATCTGAAACTCGAACTTAACATATGGTAAAGTAATCGTCCCCTTCAAGTATTCTTCTCGAACATAGTGACAATCCTTGTCAATATGTTTTATTCGCTCATGAAATGTGTGATTATTGGCTATATATATGATAGTTTTGTTATCACAGCATAATTTTGAAGGTTCTGAAACATCAACACTCATATCTAAAAGTAATAATCTCATCCACACGACCTCGGTTGTTGTTGTAGCCATCGCCCTATACTCAGCTTTCGTGGAAGATAAGGACACTTTCTGTTGTTTCTTGCATCGCCAAAAAATGAAAAAATCTCCTACAAACACACAAAAACCTGTGGTTGAGTGACGGTTATTGAGATCTCCTCTCCAGTCAGAATCAGTATAAGCAATAAGATTTAAAGATGATAAAGAGGATAAAAATAGCCCTTTAGATATAGTTTTCTTGATGTATCGAACTATTTTTAATATAGCACTCATATGAACCGATGTGGGCGCATGTTGAAACTAACTTGCAGTATATACTATACTGCATGCACAATGTCTGGCCTGGTAATCGATAGGTACATTAATGATCCAATAAGTTGCCTATAAGGAGTTGGATCATCTAATAACACTTTGTCTTCAGCTTTCATTTTAGCATCTATCACTTTAGGAGTATCGGTATATTTTGTGTTTGTGATTTCCGAATGCGCAACAATATCAGCCGCAAACTTGATTTGAGACAAAATGTACCCTCTTGTTGAGTATGATACTTTAATTCTTAAAAATTATCTCAAAAAATCAAGGTCAGTCATATCAAAAGATTTTTTAAACATAATTTTAATTTCTTCAATTTCTTTCTGATCATTCTCAGTGATGATCATATTATCAACATACAAAAGCGGAATGATAAGTGAGGCAGTGTCAATGTAACAAAATTTAAATCCAAGGTTCAACACAGTTCTACTAAAATGATCATACCATGCTTTAGGAGCTTGTTTAAGCCCATATAAAGCTTTTTGAAGACGAAGAATCGTTTCATTTTCAATAGTCGGACCAGGAAGAGGATCCATGCACACTTCTTCATTTAAATTTTTATTTAAGAAAGCAATCTTAACGTCTAACTGATTTATAGGTACTTCATTTAAATTTTCATTTAAGAAAGCATTCTTAATGTCTAACTGATTATAGGTCATTTTCTAATGGATGCAACTTCAACTAGGGCCCTAACAGTGGTCATACAAGCTAGGGACCTGTCTGTTTTGACCAGAGTTACCGGAAGCGCCCCTATAGAAGAGGAAGCGAGCTTCCCCGATACGCACTTCGGAAGCGCGAAACGTTGCGCTTTCGAAATGCGTGGGAAGCGCACATTTCAATTGGGAAGCGCGTACCCCTTTAATGGGGTATGCGCACCCCTTTAAAGGGGTGCGCGTACCCCTTTAATGGGGTGTGCGTACCCCATTAAAGGGGTGCGCGCACCCCATTAAAGGGGTATGTGCACCCCCATTAAAGGGGGTACGAAGGGGCGATTTTATAGATTTGTTTTTTTTAAAAAAACTTTTTTTCCAAAAAAAATTAAAAGAATGAGTTTTTTAAAAGGGGCAAAAAAGAGATTTTGAAAAACCCGTGAAAACAAAACCCGAAAGGTCTTTAGGGTTTTTTCACGCAGCTCAATCTGAGTCTCCTCCCTTCTTCTCTCCTCTCTCTGGCAATCGATCGGCGGAACCCAGAATCCGACGACCTTCACCGACATCCGGCGACCTTCACCGACATCCGACGACCTCCACGGCGATGAATCCATTCAGGTATGTACTCTCCTCTCTCCATCTCTTCTCTTCGTATCTCCCACGACCTCTCTCTTTCCATCTCTCCCCTCCGTCTCTGTTCTCCCTTTCGTTTCCAGGGAACAAGCAATCCTTCTGCAGCCATACAATATGACATTTAGGTTATGAATAGCATGACAAAATGGGAATATGTTTTACACTCTTTGTCTGTTCTGCAGAATTGCTTATTCATGTGCATGCTGTTGGAAACAATTTATTCTATCTATGTTTATCATTATTTATTGGGTTGCTTATAGCTTACCGTTGCCTTGTAATCGTAACCTTGATCTTCTGAAAACGGAAAGCTTATCAGTTTTATTTTCTGAAAGTTTTGGTCCTTAGAGATCTGATTCTCTACCTAGGGTTTGGGACATCATTATCTAACTTAATTTTATTTTGGTGCACTTTCTAGAAATCTGAGATTTGTGTGGCTACTCAGAGGGCGTTAAGGTGGGGATAAGGTCAATCAATGAGTTTAGACTTTAGACTTGTTTCGACCCATCCAAATTGTTTCCCCCAAATGGTGGGCCCGTATTTCGTGTTGATGAAGAGTTTTCAAGTGATATAGGGCTGGTGTCTGACCTGTGTGAGGTTCAACTCGTGAGTAGAGGTTTGTGTTGCAGGTTTGATCCCTTTATTCTCTCTAGAAGGTACATTTAGGGAATAGGGGATTGTTAGAGACTATTTGTTTCATTTTCCTATTGCAATAACATGGTGGTCTTTATCTTTTGTGTTATCAATACGATGGTGATTTATATTCTTATGTGAGTCCCATGAAAGAAAAGAACAATATATTGGTTGAGAAGCATTTCACATTTTGTGTTTTAAGTTTTAACTGAGTTTATTTGGTCATCTTTCTTATTTCATATGGAAGCTGCACAAAATCTAATGGTATAGTTGTATGACTGGTAGGGATCTGAGTCCTCACGCAGTGGTACTTTGAAGTTCAAAAAAAATTTGTTTTAATATTTGGGTTTATTACATGGTATAAGTAGTCCCAGGCTTCCCGCTTCCTAAAATTTTGAAAGTGCCTCGCTTCCCGCTCCCGCTTCCTCAACTGGCAACCCTGGTTTTGACTTTAAAAACCCATCTGCATCCTATTGTCTTTTTTTCCTTAGGAAGAGGTTAAACTGCTCAATTATGGGTCTTGTGTAATGCATCTAATTTTATTTTCATAGCTTCTTTGTAGTTAGATGGTTTATGATATGAATGAATTGCTAGAAGGCAAGCCCTATACTTTGAAGAAAAAGATTCATAAGAAATAAGCCTATTTGAAGGCCTATGTATTCGTTCAGATCTTCTAACACTAGATTCTTCAATATTTGTTGATTGATTATACCTTTTAAAAGTACATGGATGCTACCCATTATCTCGTCTAGAGTATTGTAAGAGATTATGAGTTGGTTCTCTTTCTTCACTCAATTCATTAATAGACTCAAAATTATTAATATAATTATTATCAACAATTTCATTATTTGATTTAGGTAACAAATCAAATAAGAAGGCATACTTGGATTCTTCCTTAGGTTTTTCAAAATTAAATCTATTTTCGTTTTCAAGAAATGTTACATTTCTAGAGACAGAGTTTATCATTTGTTGGATCATAACATCGATAGCCTTTTTTTATTTTTGACAAATCCAAGAAAAACACATTTTATAGCTTTATGAAAGAGTTTGTTATATTTTTCAATAAGCACAAAACATTTATATCCAAATACCCTTAGTCTTTTCAAATCGGGAGAGATTTTAAAAAGTTTTTCAATAAGGAATTTGTTTTCCAAAGTTTGAGAAGACATTCTATTTATTAGACATACCACGCTGAGAGCGGCTTCAACCTAAATTTTTTTTGGAATTTCTTTTAAAATGAGTAGGGTCCTAGTAGTTTCAATAATGTGACGATGCTTTCTTTCGAAAATACCATTTTGTTGGGGGGTGCTATGTCAAGATCTTTGGTCTAAAATACCATGAGTTTTTAGCTAGAATTGAAATTCATTTGAAAGAAACTCTTTCCCTGAGTCGGATCAGAAGACTTTAATATTTGTTTTAAATTGATTTTTAACTAGATTATAAAAATTTTTAAAACATGAAAAAACTTCAGATTTGAGTTTAAGGAAGTATATCCAAGTATGTCTACTAAAATAATCTATGAATGTAACATAATATGAATAATCACCTTTTGACATAATGGGAGCGGGACCTCGTACATCCGAATGCACTAATTCAAAGATTTCATTAGTCAAGGAAGTTCTAGATCCAAAAGGCATCATTTGCATTTTTTCAAGTATATAATCTTCTCATACAAATTTTTTAAGGATAAATTTTTTTTCAAAAAATGAAAAATGAGATAATTTGGATATACTTGGGTATCCTAATCTTTTATGCTAAAAATCTAAATTAATGTCTTTGACATGATTATAAAAAGAGTTTTTGGGTAAACATAAGAAATCTATATAGTAAAAATTTCATCTTCTATGACCTTGCCCAATCAGCTTCCCTGACTAGAGATCCTGCACCCAATAAGCCTTAGATGAGTAGAATACTTTACACCCATAATCGAAAATTTGAGATATTGAAAAAATGTTTAAATCTAATTTTGGAATAACGTTCTGATGCAGCGAGAGGGGGGGAATCACAATGGTCACGCGAGGGTGCTGACGCTGATGCAGTGAAGGGGAACGGTGTATCCCGTTAAATGAGCAGACGTATGAGGTTCTTTCCACTGCTTGATCTTGCAGTACATAGGTGCAGCGACCACGTTGAAGCAACAAAGTTTGGATTAATGATCCAAGCTTAATATATTAATGGAATAGCAATGCTTACACGTTGATAAATTAACAATAACAAAAACATAGGCTTAAAAGAAAATAACAGATGGAATGAAATGAAAAGAAGGAATAAAATGAAAGTAGGAATGACAAAAAACACAGTAAAGGAACGTGCGGCTGCAGCCAAAATGCAAGAAGCTTTTCCAGAATTCAATAATCCTTGCATGCAACCCTAGGATGGGTATTTAAAGACTTCAGTTGGATTCGGGTCTTGGGTCCGGTCCCGAGACAACTCCTGAGTGCTGCTGGACCTGGGGCATCAGGAGTGCTTCACTCTTGCGCCTTGGTACCATTATCTGGATCGGATCCACCACCTGGATTCGATCATCAATCCTCAGGTGCAGACCCAGTTCCCTGCTTGGGTCACTCGGTGTAGACCTTACCTAGTCCTGCACTGCATCATTCTCCCCTGGTTGGGAAGAAGTCGGCTCTGACGACTTGTTGTCTCCACAGTAAGCATTTAGATCAAACACATTAAATATAGGAGAAAGGTACCAATTTTCATGGTAAGACCGGTCAAATAGGCCCGCAAGCCGGGGAAACCCGGTCTCCTACTATCTTATGACCCTTAAAGACAAATGTGTACGTGTTCCTACGGCCATCATAGATGGTCTTACGGTCAAACTGCCAAGGACGTCCCAAAAGGATGTGACAAGCACTCATAAGGGCTACATCATACCACACTTCATCGTGGTAATGCTCTCTCATGGAAAACCGAACTAGACAACGCAGGGTGATAGATACTCTGTTTCCTTTCTTGAACCATGCCATCTTATAAGGTTGGGACAGTTTTCCGTTTTTAGGTTCAAGGTGGACAGGACACTTTCAGACACCATATTCTCGCACGCCCCGGTATCAATTATCAATGATAACATCACACGCACGCCCTTCACAGTTGCACCGGGTTTTAAAAATATTATTTTGCAACCATTTTGTCGAGGCCGACTCTCAGGATGCGATCAAAACATGACGGATGGTTAACAAATTTTCAAGGTTGCCATCAAACTCTACGACTTTCATCTTGTCATCTCCCTCAACAAGCGACTCACCCTCGCTCTCATTATCGGACACTGACTCAACAATGCCCTCTGCTAGATGGGTGTTCTTACTCACTGTGGGACACTTGGACGCAACATGACCTAACTCTTGACACCTAAAACAACGAACGGTAGACTCACTGGGCTTACCTTTGGATCTGGTATGGTACGCGGGTCCAGACTAATCGGGTTTGCTAGAGTCGACTCCAGGGGTGGACTTTGAGTCTTCTTTCCTAGGGGAGCTCGCTCCCCTGGTTGGGAAACTCGACTTGGGTTGACTGGACTGATCACTACGGGGTGTCCTATGTTCCTGCCTCCTTTTCAATTTCTCCTCCACATTCATGGCATAACTGCTTGCCCGATCTAGTGACTCGACTGTGATACAACTGAAGTCATCAGAAATAGCAGGACGGAGGTCAAAAATATACCTCGTGACTTGCTGGCCAGCGGTCTCCTCGATCTGCACTCGTAGGAAAAGAAGATGGAACTCAACAGTGTACTCTGCCACAGTACTGGTGCCTTGACGCAGGAGTCAGTACTCCTTGTAGGCCCTCTTTGCGTGATCTGACGGCACAAACTTAGACTGCATCAACCGCTGCATCTCCTCCAAAGTCTGTACGTTGCTCAGCGACATCGTGTTAGTCGAAGAAGAACTGGACGGCATAAGACCAGTCGAAGAACTGCTCCGCATCGAACCGGCCTGCGAACTTTAAAAGCTCCAGCTTCACCCTGTACGTGGAGGGGCGCTCTGGTGCTCTCTGATGACGGGCCTCCACCATGCATGCGGGGTACTCGTTCCAAAAGGCATCATCATCCATCACGATCTCATCTCCTTCACCACGATACTGCTCTCCTGGTAATTGATGCTGATAAACTCCGATGACCTGTGGTCGGCGCTCTGGTCGCGTCGGTCCTTGTTGAATCTGCACAGGAATCTGTCTCTGTCTAACTCGCTCGTGAGGGGGCGCCATCTGCGGCTTGCGTTGTGGCACCGGTATGACAGGTGGTCCTGCGATAGGTGGGAGGGCTGGTCGGGTTTCGGGCTCTAGGTGGGTAGGAATTGGATAGTACGGGTTTGGGTTATGGGTTGAGTTAGGACAGTGGTATTGGGTCGGGTATGGTATTGGGTTTTGGATCTGGAATGGGTTAATGGGTTGGTTCTAGTTCAGGAATTGGGTCTGGTTGGTATAATATTGGGTTGATTCATCCGATTGGATATGGATCGAGTTCAGTCCTAAGCTACTCGTCGGACCCAGATTTGGGTAGGTTGGATCGGGGATCGAGTTGTGGGGATAACAAGCTTGGTTGAACTCGATCCACGATCCATATGATTATGGGCCTGGCTGTGACCCGACTCAAATTCAAACTGGAGCTTCATCCGGGTCCGATATGGGTTTTGGTCGGCATTGGACCCATATTGGGGTTCAAACATAATGGGTTGGGTTTGATTCGGGGCAACCCACGAACCAAACCCAACTAGGTAGGGTTTTCAGAGCTCGGACCCACTCCCAGGGACCCAAAGGATGGTCCTTGAGACTGGAGCCCAGGCCCCATTTTCACGAACTCGGGTCTGGACCCTCTCGGGTTCAGACCCATCCACACGGGTCCCCCTGCTCCCGCCCGCAAGTTTGCTGCCATAGTGCCTCCACGCGCGGGATCAGGGGGAAGGACCAACTCCTTCCCGGGTCGAGTTGACGCACCCGGGCCTGCAGCAGGGCCCAGCATGTTGCTGGGGTCCTGCAGACCAGGCCCAGCCTGCGACTGATGCAGAGCAGGAATGGACCCGGATCCATACAGCGTGACCCAAGCCAGGGATCAGATCTACACTCTGGGGATCAGATCCAAGCAACGAATCCAATCCAGATATTGGTTCCAAGACATGGGGATGAGGTCCCATTGCGTGCCAACTCCAAATCCAGCAACACACCGCAGTGGCATCGGGTCCGGGGCTGGACCCGATACCCGGATCCAGCCAAAAGCCTTTAAAAACCCCTCTAGGGTTTCATGCGCGGAGACAGAGAATTTTCAGAAATCACATCTGCTTGGTTTTTTTCAGCAGTTTTACTTTTCCCTATTGCCTATTTCCCTTTGCATTGTTATTCAATTTATTTGTTTAGTCACTATTCGTTGTTCTTTGGATTTACTGCTGCAATCAAATAAAAGAAAACCAGCCTTACCGATTATCGGTGGGGTTTCTTCTCAACTTCTGCGCATCACACAATCTGGAAGAAGCATCCTTCACTTTTCAGTCGACTGGTGCTTCACAGCCAACTCCTCCACTGCATCAAAGTGGTATCAGAGCCAATGCCTCTTCCTTCATCAACGAGATGGTTTCAGAGGTGAGGGGTGATTCGACGACGGAAATCGAGCAGGAAGATGCCGACAACGTAGACCCAATGCTGCGGATGATGGAAATGATGACGAAGATGCAAGAAAACATGTTGCGTATCAGCTGGGATGTGGCAAGCATATCACAGCGACTTGATGGGGTCGAAGGATGAGTCGTCGCCCTTGAGTCGTCGGTGGAGCAATGCGCGCCCTCAAGGATGGGGGCGGAGTTGGAGGTCGTAGCAGGTGATCGTGTGAATGGCGTATTCACGGAGGCAGTCCAGTCGACGCCCCTTTAGCCCGACTGTGTTGTCATCCCGCAACCAGCACTCCCCCCCCCCCAGGTTCGACAGTAGCGGCGTCACACACGGTTAGTACCCTTCGGCTGAACCAGGAAAATAGGGCAGGACAACCCCACATCGCGGGTGTCGTACTGCCCTGGCCTCGAGTCACAGGGGTTGCGCCGCAGGCAGGGCTGGGCCTGCAGGACCCTAGCGTCACGCTAGGTCCTGCCGCAGGCCTGGGTCCGTGGTTTCCACTCATGGGGGTTGTGTCGCAGGTTGGGCCAGGCCTACAGGGCCCCAGCGTCACGCTGGGTCCAGCCGCAGGCCTGGGCTTGTGGCAGCGATACGCGGGGACTACGCCGCAGATCGGGCCGGGTTTGTATCACGTTGGGTCCTATTCTAGGCCTGGGTTTGTCAACCCGACCCGGTAAGGATCCTTTCTGCCCTCCTGATCCCGTGCGAAGAGGCCCCGTGGCGGCACATCCGCGAGCAGGAGCAGGTGGGTCTCTTTGGATTGGGTCGAACCCAAGAGGGTCCGGTCCACTATTCACCTCAGCAAGACACAGACCCGGTTCGCTGGGACCATCTGTTGGGTCTCAGGGAGCAGGTCTGGGTCTCGAACCCCTTCACCCGACCTACCTAGTTGGGTCCGATTCGCGGGCTGCCCCGAACCAGGTCCAACCTATTATTTTTTAGCCTGAAAATAGATCCAATGCCGACCCGGACCCGGACGGAGCTCCAGTTTGGATTTGAGCCGGGTCAAAACCAGACCCATAATCATATGGATCGCGGATCGAGTTCAAACCAAGCCTTTTATCCCCACAACTCGATCCTCAATCCTCGATCCAACCTATCCACATATGGGTCCGACGAGTAGTTTAGGAATAGACCCGATCCACATCCCATCGGGCGAATCAACCCAACAATATACCAACCAAACCCTGTACCCAAAACCGAACCAACCCATCAACCCAACCCTGATCCAGAATCCAATACCGTATCCGACCCAACACCAGTATCCTAACCCAAACCCATATTATGCCATTCCTACCCACCTAGAACCCGAGACCCACCAGACCCATCCACCTTGCCTTGGACCTCCTATCATCTCAGTGCCCCAACGCCGGTCGCAGCTGGCTCCCGCCCACGAGCAAGCCAGACCGAGGCAGAATCAGTTGGGACCGGCGCGACCTGAGCGCTGACCACCCATCGGTGGAGTTCGTCAGCACCAGCACCCAGGCGAGCAGTACCGCACAGAGGGCGATGAAGCAATATGGGACGACGATGCTTTCTGAAATGAGTATCCCACAAGAATGGTGGAGACTCGTCAATAGAGAATACCCCTCCACGTATGGGGTGAAGCTGGACCTTTCGGAGTTTGCAGGACGGTTCGATGCAGAGCAGTTCTTCGACCAGTCTTATGCCATGCAGTTTTTCTTCAACTACCACACCATCGCTGAGCACCGTCGTGTTTCTCTAGCGTCTACTCGGTTGAGAGACCTAACACAGAAATGGTGGGTTGAGCTGCAGAGGTCGAGAGAGCGGCAGAGACTAGAGCGCGGACAATCGTGGGAGAAGATGCAGAGATTGATGTAGCCTAAGTTCGTGCTGTCAGATCACGCCGAGAGAGCCTAAAAGGAGTACCTGACCCTGCGTCAAGGCACCAATACTGTGGCAGATTACACTGTTGAGTTCCTTCGTCTTTCCCTATGAGTACAGATCGAGGAGACCGCCCACCAGTAGGTCACAAGGTACATTTATGGTCTACGTCATGCTATTTCTGACGACTTCAGTTGCATCACAGTCGAGTCATTGGATCATGCAAGTAGTTATGCCATGAATGTGGAGGAGAAACTGAAAAGGAGGTAGAAACATAGGACATCCCGTAGTGATCAGTCAACCCAAGTCGAGTTTCCCAACCAGGGGAGCGAGCTCCCTTAGGAAAGAAGACTCAAAGTCCACCCCAGGAGTCGACCCTAGCAAACCCGATCAGTCCAAACCCGCATACCACACTAGATCCAAAGGTAAACCCACTCAGTCTACCATTTGTTGTTTTAGGTGTCAAGAGTTAGGTCACGTTGCGTCCAAGTGTCCTACCATGAGTAAGAACACCCATCTAGCTGAGGGCATTGTTGAGTCTGCGTCCGATAGTGAGAGCGAGGGTGAGTCGCCTGTTGAGGGAGATGATGGGATGAAAGTCATAGAGTTTGATGGCACCATCCAAAAATTGTTAACCATTCGTTATGTTTTGACCACATCCCGAGAGTCAGCACCGACAAACTGGTTGCAGAATAATATTTTTAGAACCCGGTGCAACTGTGAGGGGCGCGCGTGTGATGTTATCATTGATATCGGGGCGTTCGAGAATATGGTGTCTGAAAGTGTCGTGTCCACCTTGAACCTAAAAATGGAAAAACTATCACAACCTTATAAGATGGCATGGTTCAAAAAAGGAAACGAAGTATCCATCACCCTGCGTTGTCTAGTTCGGTTTTCCATGGGGGAACATTACTACGATGAAGTGTTGTGTCCTCTATGAGTGTGTGTCACATCCTTTTAGGGCGTCCTTGGCAGTTTGACCTTAAGACCATCCATGATGGCCGTAGGAACACGTACACATTTATCTTTAAGGGTCATAAGATAGTTCTTCTTCCCACCAAGGAGACCGGGTTTCCCCGGCTCGCGGGCCTATTTGATCGGTCTTGCCTCCTTGAGCTGCCCGAAAATTGGCACCATTCTCCTATATCTGCTATGTTTGATCTAATTTCTTACTGTGGAGACAACAAGTCGTCAGAGCCGACTTTTCCCAACCAGGGGAGAATGATACAGAGCATGAATGAACCCGGATCCATACAGCATGACCCAAGCAGGAGACCAGATCTACACTCTGGGGATCAGATCCAAGCAATGGATCCAATCCAGATATTGGTTCCAAGACATGGGGAAAAGGTCCTGTTGTGTGCCATCTCCAAATCCAGCAGCACACCGGAGCGACATCTGGTCCGGGGCCCGACCCGATACTCGGATCCAGACAAAAGCCTTTAAAACCCCTCAAGGGTTGCGGAGACAGAGAATTTTCAAAAATCACAGCCGCTTGGTTTTTTTTCCAGCAGTTTTACTTTTCCCTATTGCCTATTTCCCTTTGCATTGTTATTCAATTTATTTGTTCAGTCACTATTCGTTGTTCTTTGGATTTACTGTTGCATTCAAATAAAAGAAAACCATACCGATTATCGGTGGGGTTTCTTCTCAACTTCTGCGCATCACACAATCTGGAAGAAGCATCCTTCACTTTTCAGTCAACTGGTGCTTCACAACCGACTCCTCCACTGCATCAGCGACACACCCACAGGGAGTCGCGGCCTGGGCTGGGGCACACCCGTGTGCTGCGGAGTTCCAGCTAGGGGTCCCGTACAGGCTTGACGCGTGCCCACTGTTACCGGATCGGGGTGGAAAGGGGGTATCGGGTGCATGCCAATGACGCAGTCGGGCAAAAAGTGGGTCGGTTGGCCCGTTCCCGCGAACGTTGCAGTCACCCGATTTGCTGCATCATCCACCATCCACCAGATCTGCTCCTATTTTCAACATTGAAGTCGTGTGCGTACCTCCGGATGACTCGACGACCTCGAGCCATTCGTCGATCCTGTCCACGCGTCTCGACAAACCCGCGACCTCTTTGCTGTTGTGTTGCAGATTTTCTTGAATCTGGGTTACTGCATCAAGCACCCACAACATAGGATCATCAACGGCGGTTTCCTCCCGCTCTTTTCCACTAGTAGAATCGTGCCTCGCCTCGTGAGCCATCCCACTGTCGAAGGAGAAAACCTGGGCTCTGATACCACTTTGATGTAGCGAGAGGGGGGGAATCACAATGGTCACGCGAGGGTGCTGACGTTGATGGTAGCTGATGCAGTGAAGGGGATCAGTGTATCCCGTTAATGAGCAGACGTATGAGGTTCTTTCCACTGCTTGACCGTGCAGTACATAGGTGCAGTGACCATGTTGAAGCAACAAAGCTTGGATTAGTGATCCAAGCTCAATATATTAATGGAATAGCAATGCTTACACGTTGATAAATTAACAGTAAAAGAAAATAACAGATGGAATGAAATGAAAAGAAGGAATAAAATGAAAGTAGGAATGACAGAAAACACAGTAAAGGAACGTGCGGCTGCAGCCAAAATGCAAGAAGCTTTTCCAGAGTTCAATATTCCTACACGCAACCCTAGGATGAGTATTTAAAGATTTCAGTTGGATCCGGGTCTCGGGTTCGGTCCCGAAACCGAGACAACTCCTGAGTGCTGCTGGACCTGGGGCGTCAGGGGTGCTTCACTCTTGCGCCTTGGTACCATTATCTGGATTGGATCCATCACCTGGATCCGATCATCAATCCCCAGGTGCAGACCCGGTTTCCTACTTGGGTCACTCGGTGTAGACTGGACCCAGTCCTGCACTGCATCACCTTCACATCTGGAACAAAAAAGTTTTTTTAGATATTGTTGAGGTTTCTTATACTTTTAACTTTTAAAGAAGTACCATCGGCGGTTTATACACATGAAAAATATGAATTAGTGCAAACAGATAATAGAGACTTATTATCATGGTTTTAAAACTCGGGCTCGGCCCTCCAACGAGTCAACCCGGCAAGGCAAACTCGGCTTGCCAAGACTCGGGCCTGACTCGGCCTGACTCGGCCTGACTCAGCTTGACTCGGCTTGACTCGGCTTGACTCGGCCTGACTCGGGCGAGTTCTGGGATATTTGAAATTTGATTTTTTATTTGAGTTGAAACAAACATGGGACGGAGTACAGTTGTTACAGACAAAACATATGTTTTGTCTGTTATGTTCTAAGGGTCTGTCCAATCTTGGACAAGCAATCAGACAGACCCTTAGGGTCTCTTGTGAGTGTGTCCTTAGTGGTCCTTGTGTTGGTTGATTTGGTGGACTGATGTGCTCATTGGATTTGTGGTATGTGTGCTCTTGGATCTTCCCTGTGTGTGTGTGTTAACTTCGTAACAGGTATGAGGTATCACTGTCATAGCATAATCAACTATAATATTCATCATGTATTATCAGAAGCATTAAATTAAGGAACTAAGTATACGTTGGAAACTGGTAATTGGCCTTGTGGTAGCCAGTAGCTAGAAGTCACTCAAGAGAGGATTCGTAACGTTTCCATAAATTTCTACCAATAAGACAAATGTCAACAGAGCTTCACATAAGTTCTTGATTGCTTGACAATGCACAGAACCGTCAAAATACAAAACTCCCGCTAATTCATAAGAAACAACATTAGGAGCCAGTGTTCATAGGGAAAAGAGTTTTAGCTCTGTTTGGGAGTGAACAACCAGGATTTTATATGCTGCATCTCTTTCGAGAATTTTTGTCATGCCACTTAATTTCATAATTTTCAACTTACACCATAGTTATTCTTCAACTTACTCCATAGTCCTTTGTCTAAAAAAGAAATTTGAAGGCTATTTAGCAGGCTATCCTAGAGTTTTTTGCTACAACATTAGTTGCTTTTAATGACCTTTGTTCATTTGTCAAGGATGTACATTTATATATGGTCACATGGACAACAAAAATGACACATGACATGCCATTGTTGTTCAATTTTTCATTAAGAATATTGTATAAGGGGGCATGACACAAGGGTAACTGGTAAGTTGGGAATATTCCTGTGAGATAGTCTGGCAGAGATCAGCCTATGCATTTTTCAATGCTATTGCTCTCTATGAATGGTTTAACTAGAAAATGACAAACCCAAGAAGTAATACAAGAAAAAACCAATCTAATTTAGTTGATGCCAATTGTTATCACTTCAAAAGCAACCTAAGAAAGAGTCACATCTCTCTCCCAGTTTCAGTGATTACATGCCTTAACACAACCCAAGGATCTCTTGTTTACTGAAAAACATGGTTTGAGACAAATTATAAATTGTTTTTCTTTTAAAATCAAAAGTTAACAAAACCCGGTCTGAGTCACTAAGTTGACCCGCCGAGTCACGAGTCAATAAAGAACGAGTCGAGTCCCGAGTCACGGGTTTTAAAACCTTGCTTATTATGAGTCTTGTGAAAAGAGGCTACTGAATCCAAAATCTAAAAAGACTTACCCATGAGGAGAAGAAGAGGTGATGACGGTGCCGGATGTAAGAGTGACTTTAAGAATTTGTGAGATGCCCTTTGCTATTTGGGCCATTGTAAAATCATTGAAGTTTCCCCCTTTCTTTGATTCTGGAGGTTCTTCACGTACGGCGGTCACTTTCTTGAACTTGGGACAATCTGGTCTTATATGTTGTGTTTCCTTATAATGATGACAAATAATTTTACCTTTGTATCATCCCTCATTATGTCCTTGTCTATTGAATTTTCTTTCAAAATGAGGTGATTTATAAGTTTTTACAAAAAATTTGGGTCTTGATACGGTAGGAACCTCATCATTAGACTTGTGCATTTCAAGTCTTGTTTCTTGGTAAATTTGAGCAAGAGACTCACTTATAGAAGGAGTCGAAGTCCTATGAAGCAAGGAAGACCTAATTTGCTCAAATTTCGGTCGGAGACCATAAAGAAAAGAGAGAAGGTTTTCTCTTTCAACTTGTAATTTCTTCATTTCAATAGTTGAACCTTTCTATTTTGGTTCTAACATAGCCAGTTCATCCAAAAAAGAAGATAAAATACCATAAAAGTCTCTTACACTTTTATCTCTTTGTTTGGTATTACGTACCTTGTATTGAAGATAATATAGCCTAGTCATATCATTTTGGATGCAAGTGCTCTTTAGAAAAATCCATGTGTCACGTGCCCTTTTAAATTTGATGATGTTGGTGGTGATTTTGAACTCCATGGTATTCATGAACCATGAGAGAATTTGAGTATTGCTAGTGTCCCAATCCTCCAACTTGTTTTGATATTCTTCCAAAGCTTTCTCTTTTTTTTCTTCGGATAGAGCTTCTCTTTTTGTCAATTTAAGTTGAGGTTCATTAATGGTTTCACTAATAAAACCCCAAAGCGGTCACCCTCATCGAATGGTTGTTTTCGTTGAGTTTTTAGGAGATGACGGAGTCAGAATCTCCTTCTCCCATAACGAAAAAGACTTGTGTTTAAGGACTAAAAGTTGAAGAGCACCACCACAAGGAGAGCAATCTCAAGATAGCTTTTACTATTTCAAGAGCCTAGCTCTGATACCATGTAATGAAAAAAGAGTGCACAATTACAATGCCAACGAAGGGATACACAAGTGCACAAATATAATACGGTCTCTAATGGACCAATGACAATCTCATAAAAGAGAGACACAAAAGCACGAATTCCACAAGAGCACAAAGGCACAAAGCCCACAATAGCACAATAGAAAAATAAATATTGTATTGGCACTTGAAATGCTTTAGAAAAGCATGAGGATACATAGAGAGGTGCCTCACATATCTTTAAGGGAGGCAGTCCAATTGGACTGCCTCCCTAGGTCATATTTATGACCGTTGGGGGCAGTTCAACGACTAGTTGGACTGTCACCCCAACAGTCCTTTTGAATTTACAATAAAAAACAGAAAATAAAAAAAGACCTTACAGTCCCTAATGGACTGTACTAAAATACTCCTGATATACATATATCAGTTAGGTATAAATATATACACAATATTTTAACAGTTTTATATCAACAAAGATTTTTCTGGAACACAGAGTCTGTTTTCCAAGTTTTTTGATGTAGCTATCAACTACATTTAAGTTATTATCATGCATTGTCTGAGCTGTATCATGATGAAATCAATAGTTCATCGGCCTTCCTTTCTAAGGTCTATACTTTTGTTTGATTGCCTGGATAATAGAAAAGCCAAGTGCTGGTGGCAGTTTTATATCAATGGAGATTGTTCTGGGATAGTCAGTTTTTCAAGTTTTGTTTTGGATATCAATTAAACTTACATTATTATCTTGTATTGTCTGAGTAGTACCCTGATGATCTTTCCTCTTCTCTAAGAGCTATTCTTTTGATTTTCCTTGATAATAGAAATGCCAAGTGCAGGACGAAAGCGATGACGAAATGCAAGACCTTGAAGAAGAAGATGTCCATGCCCATGCAAGTGAAGATGAACCTGAAATAGTTGAATCTGACATTGAGCTAGAAGGTGAAACTGTAGAACCGGACAATGATCCTCCCCAAAAGGTAACTATAGCAAAACAACATTGTTAGCCTTGAAAGTTTTTACATCTTATTAGGAGAATTTTTACAGCATAACGCACACACGCATATTCTTAATGTGTGCAAAGATGTTTCTTCTCACCAATTTTCTCTGCTATTGTTCTTTCTAGATGGGAGAACCATCTGTTGAGGTAACTGAAGAAAGTCGTGATGCTTCCCAAATGTCAAAGGAAAAAGCCATGGAGGCAATTTCTGAAGGTACTTCTGGTCGATATACCAATCTGTTTTTTGCCTTATTTCATTTCTAAGTAGTCTAATGTTTTTTCCCTTGTTTACCATTACCAGGTAATCTTGAAGAAGCTATTGAGCATCTGACAGAGGCTATTTTGTCCAACCCCACATCAGCAATCATGTATGCAAATAGAGGTGAGCCTAGTTTCTGATTCTAGATTATATATGTAGATTGCCTGCTTTAAATTTTAGCAATTTTTCCATTGGGTAGCTAACCATTCCATTCATCTTGACAGCTAGTGTCTATGTAAAAATGAAGAAACCTAATGCTGCAATTCGAGATGCCAATGCAGCCTTGGAGGTAAATTTATGGAATCTATAAGTGGCTTTAAGTGAAATAAATCTTCACTGAATACATCTGTTTTCTCATATTTTCATGTCAATATGATAGCGTACGCTTGATTTTATGAAATATAATTCCTCAGATAAATCCTGATTCTGCAAAAGGCTATAAGTCTCGTGGCATGGCACGCGCAATGCTTGGTCAATGGGAAGAGGCGGCAAAGGATCTTCATGTTGCTTCAAAATTGGATTATGATGAGGAGATTGCTGCTATACTGAAGAAGGTACAACTCTTAATGGTTTGATATGGCACATCTTGTGCTTCAACTTAGATTAAGATGAATAGAAAGTCTGTGTGCTAAAAAAATTATGAACATACAACTTTCATGTGGCTGCAACATTTTGATATCATGGTTCATTTGGTTACTGCATGATCCAATGCAGGTTGAACCTAATGCTCATAAAATTGAAGTGCATCGTCGAAAATATGAGCGCTTACATAAAGAAAGGGAGGAAAAGAGACTTGAGTGTGAGAGACAACGTCATCGAGCTGAAGCACAGGTGATTAAATTGCTGAAAGATCTAACCGGAATGGAAATTTGCCTTATCATTTACTTAGAATTACATTGGCTGTTTTACATTGTTGATAGGCTGCATATGAAAAAGCTAAAAAGCAAGAGCAATCCTCTTCCAGAAGGGCAACTGAAGGCATGCATGGTGCATTCCCTGGTGGGATGCCAGGAGGTTTCCCTGGTGGGATGCCAGGAGGTTTCCCAGGTGCCATGCCTGGAGGAATACCAAATATTGATATCAGCAAGGTTTTGAATGTAGGTTCTAATTTCTGATTGAGTATTATTATTATGATTTTGGCTGTGCTGCCACGTATTTAATTTGTTGGCACTATTTGAGAATTGGTTGTTGTGTACAGGACCCTGAGTTGATGGCTGCCTTTAAAGACCCAGAGATCATGGCTGCTCTCCAAGATGGTATCAGTTTCTATTCTGCATGCTTCTAATGTTACAGCTTCATATATACTTTTAGATAGTATACTTTCAAAATACCCATTTGCCTATACATACAGTGTCACACGCTTTGCGTGAATGCACATGGAAGTTCATGTGAATTTTAACATGCAACCCTAACTTAAGCCAATCTAATAGTTCCATTGTTATAATTTACTATCGTTGTGGTTTAGATCTGTCAAGGGAGTGCTTATTAATTGGTCAAAAAACACGCTCCATGTGCATCATGGGAGTCTATATCCATCTTATTCATCACACCCCTATTACACGATCTCATCTAGCCAAGTATGTTGAAATCATGAATGATTTCGGTTGCTGCAGGTATTCTATTTTCGTATATACTGTGTTTGTGCAATGGACACCCTGACTATGACCCTTGTGCTAGTGTTTTCTGTTTACATGTTCTTTCACTCAGTTTTGCATATAATGTAGATGGAACTTGCAATGCCTGGTTTTATGCACATATGCACTAAGATATTACATTTTTGCATTTGTTTTTACTAATAACATGGCTGCTATAAGCTTAAAGGACATGTCTGTTTAACATTCCTAAAATCCATTGCAATAATTTGGGTTTTCCATTATAATTTCAAAATCCCTTGTAAGCGTACATTTATCTGTATCCTTAGTGGAGTAAACCATTATAATGTTTGATGCTATTCGATATTGTGGCAAACCCTGTTGGAACTTTTAGTTCACAATATTGAGTGCACGCTACGTTTGCTCCCATCTTTGGCTAATCCTAGTTAGTAACCTTCAATAGCTTAATTATTGTGATGATAGTGGCATTCTCCTTTGTGCTTCAAAGAATCTCCCCTTGCCTTCTGGAATGTAGTTTGAAAATAGTGGTATCGTGATTCTTTCCATTTTGAGTTTTCCTGCTAATTTGGGAGCACTGCTTGCAAGATTTGATTGTCTTTTGAAAGGATCACTTTTCCCTCGAGGATGTGCCACCCCTACTTTTCACTTTGCTTTCACAATGCTTGCCTGCCACAAGTGTAGTTCAACTTTTGTGCATTTGTTGAAGAGCTGTGAGGGTGCGGGTACTCAAACAGAGGTTCCCTGTTCTTATTGCAGTGATGTCAAATCCAGCGAACATCGCAAAGCACCAATCGAACCCCAAGGTAGCGCCTGTCATTGCTAAGATGATGAACAAGTTCGCAGGACCCCAGTGAGACTGTCAATTGGCACAGATGAGTTATTGTATGCATGGTGGCCTACAACTTTGTAGCTGTTGGCGGTGAGTCGCTTATTTTAAATTGGTTGAGTTGTCTTGCTGAGTTTTAGACTCTTGCCTGAAAGCCCTTTTCATTCAATTAGGCAGAGTAGAGGTGTGAATTTGAATTGCAGGCTTGAACTTTGATTTTGACAATACTGAACTTATCAAAATAAACATTCGGAATTTTTCTTATTGAGGAAACTATGGATTTTGTTGTGGCATTAAATGAGATGACCTGGTACCTGTTGGCGGTAGTTGCTCGTTTTAAATTGGTTGAGTTGTCTTGCTGAGTTTTAGACTCTTGCATGAAAGCCCTTTTCATCCAATTAGGCAGAGTAGAGGTGTGAACTTGAATTGCAGGCTTGAACTTTGATTTTGACAATACTGATGAGTATTAACTTAGCAAAATAAACATTCAGAATTTTTCTTATTGAGGAAACTATGGATTTTGTTGTGGCATTAAATGAGATGACCTGGTAGCTCAAGTGGATGGGACGGTTTTGTATGATAAGAACATGTTAAAAATGATCTACGCGGAATTTCTCATAGGATCGAGAAATTGTTGAGGGAAAACTAGAGAAACTTGGAAGGTACCTATAAGTGTCACAAATTCACATTTTTTCAGCAAGGGAAACCACTAAATAAAAAAAGTGAACCTTTTGCTCACTGTTATTATTTTTAAAAAGAAAAATTGTCTTGGCCTAAGGTTGAGTTTGAAAAACAAGTCGTCAGTCATTACTCATTAGTTCCCCAAATTCTTCTCCACCTTTTTTAATAGCCTTGTTTTTATGCAAATGAAATTGGGGACTTGACCTTGAGGTTTCTGTCATTGGTTGTTAGTCACTAATGTCTTGTAGGATAATTCTCTGGGAACAATTCAAGTCATCCTTTATCCCTGGACAACTGGTGGTATTAACAATACCGAAGCATCGGAGAAGTTGCCAAAACCGGTGGCTCGATTGCACTTGACAATTTGTCTTTAGCCTCTAATCTGTTCAATGATGATGAAAAATCAAGTAATTCTGTGTCATGTTCTAACGTTTCTTTCTCAAGATCTTTTAACTTTCAGATGGAAGTAAACAGGCTGTTGGAACCCATTTTTCAAACTCACGGATGTCTTTTCCTTCCTTACAAAGCACCGTTTCCTCCACTTCCTTTTTTATTCAATCTCATCCATCTTTTCTTGCTTGTATGTGTGTACTCGTGCTAACATTCCCATGTGAACAAAGTGTGAAAATCAAATCTGGACGGTTTGGCTTAACATGCTCAGCGCATAGCCCATCAACAGAAGCAAAAGTTAGTGATACTACGTGAAAGATGCTGCCATATTTTCACCCTTGTGAAAAGCTTTTCTCACATATTCCAACGGTTTCTACTGCCAAAAACCTTCTTGGCTGGCTTGGGCTTTGATGGTGCTCACACACACACACACACACATTTAGGTAGATATTTGATAATGTTGTTAGTTATCATACTATCTAGCAGAAAAACGCAGGTCCAAGCTTCAGAAACTTACTCTTGACACCGTAAATGTGCTTACCATGGATCGTTTTATTAGGCAACACTTTGAATTGAATTGCCTAATTTTGTCAGCCTTAAAATAGTGTATTGTAAGCGATTGATTTTTGACATTCTTGAAAAACTGTTTGCACATCACAATGACACCATTAGCAACTCCACGAGCCACTTTTCCCACCTGAGAAACTATTGTATGAATTGGTTCATCAAGAGAATTGAAGAAAAACTTTCATGGGAAAAACACTCATCTGACAAAAAAACTGCTACTTTTTTAATGAAAAGATAGTTCAAACATTTTCCGACCTTATGAAGCACCTTTTCACTTTATAAAAGCAAAAAAAGACAGTCTGCAAACATGCAGTAGATCACAATCACAAAATCATGGTTCTGCCACTAAATGAAAAGATGCACCAGCTGTAACAACGGCCCCCCGCTTGTATGCACGTCACATTGAGTTGGGACGTTGCAGGTTCAAAACCCAATGGTATAGTTGTATAACTGGTAGGGGTCGTGGCACTCATAATGTGCCTTTTTTCAGCTTTAAATTATGATCCACGCCGCAGAGGCATGCTAAGATTAGTGTCCTGCCAAGTGATCATATGCTCATTGTTTTACCTGTTGGTTGATGGCAAGACCCGTTTAATGCCCTCATCAATGCAAAAATAGCTGGCAATTGTATGCACCCTTGAATTGCCCATGGCCCATGCTTTAGTGTTGTAAGAAAAAACAGGTAGACCTTTGTCAATTGGCTCTAAAGGGTTCCAAGAGCAGTATAGAAAGACTAAGGTTCACCATGGCCATAAGCAGCTTTAACAGGCAGGTGCTACTGCTCACAAAGTCAGTTCTTCCCACAAACTCACAGACCCACGATCTAATTTACACAAAACACCATAACAAATTAAAACAAGCGAGAAACACCGAAAGTCAGACTAAATCACTGCAAACCAAAGGTCACCACCATTTTTCCTGTCGCATAAAAACAGATAACCATATCTAAATATGTGGGTATGTGTAGGGGTGGCAAAATCTGACCCGACCCGCCAACCCGCTTCTTAGCCGGGTTAGGGTTTGGCTTAAACGGGTTTGTGTCGTAAATGGATCGACCCGCCTAACCTGTTTATTAAACGGGTCGTGTTCGTGTTAGGGGTATGCCAACCCGTTTGACCCGTTTAATAAACGGGTTCGCAGGCAGGTCAACCCGTTTACACGAACCCGTCAACCCGCAATCCGTTTATATTTAAAATGGTTCTTTGGGATGATTAAATTCGCAACCCGTTTGTAATTCAAACTGATAATCGTGTCGACCCGTTTTTAAATATACACGACTCTTTTAAATATTTAAAACCCGCCCTGCAGAGGTGAAAAGACTTGAGAGCAATAGCATTAAATGTGAGAGAGAGAAAGAGGTGGAAAGTTAATGAGCGGAGCCCCACTACAGAGGTGACAAGACTTGAGAGAAATAGCATTAAATGTTCTCATATGAAAAAAGCATTAATTTTTTTAACATCAAATCAAGCTAAAAGTATAACTCTTTTTAATTTCTTCTTACTTAAAATAATCCCCCTTTCTTATTTCCTGCTTGCAACATCTTTTAACGAAGAGATATAATCGTGTCATGTTGACCCGACCCGTTTATTAAACGTGTTAACCGTGTCGTGTCGGGTTACCCGTTTAATAAATGGGTTGTGTTCGTGTTTGCCACATCCGACCCGTTTAATAAACGGGGCATGTTCGTGTTGAGGTATTCTGACCCGCCGACCCGACCCGATTGCCACCCCTAGGTATATGTGATATATGTGTTAAATTGTATTACGAAACCTTGTAATCCTATATATTTTACATGTATAAAGGATAATACATACATACATATATATATATATGTGTGTGTGTATTATCCATTTATATATATATATATATATATATATATATAATATATTTCCTTTTTTTAGTCATAGGGGTAGTTTAGTCATTTCCACTATTTTATGCACATTCACTTTATGAATGTGATTGTAATTATTTTTATTCTTTCTTTTCTTCTATTTTTTATTTTCTTTTTAATTAGTACCTAAAAGGTACCTTGGGGGGCCCACTCAAATAGACGTTGGGCCCCTCCAACGGTCACATTTGTGACCGTTCGAGGTGCTCCAATGCCTATGAGTGGAGCCCCTCTAAGGCTCCTTTAGTGTTCTTATAAATAGGGGTTCTCCCCTTTGTATTTCTTAAGGCTTTGAGTCAAAGCACATGTGTTCTTCAATAAAGCTTTTATTCTTTTATGCCTTCGTGCATTTGTGAGATTTAGTGAGTTGTGCTTGTGTGCACGTGCTTGTCATCAAGAATATTAAGGTCTTGATAATAGTATCTTGTTGAAGATACTTTCACATGGTATCAGAGCTCGATTAGAGAAAGAAAATTTGTGTGGATTCTCCCTCTTTTTGGTGCATCAAAAAGCGTGCTCTCAAATTTTTGAAGATTAGAGTGGATCCTCTTGTTTATCTAATATTTTAGAAGACTCCTCTATCAAGAAAGATCTAAAAATCCTTTATGGTATGTATTCTTTTTCATCATCTCTCCTCTCTAATGGGTGAAAAAGACTCATTTCTCTCTCGGCTTCAAATTCAATAGGTTCAACTATCATGTTTGGGTCAAAAACATGGAGGCTCATATCAAAGGTAAAGGGCTTTAGGGCTATGTCCAAGGCTCGATTTCTGAACCAGAGCCAAAGATAACTTTGATGGAAGAAGGAAAAATAAAAATCCTTGAAGGCGAAAAAACAGCCAAGGCTCTTAATGACTACACAAAAAAAACATGAAGAATGGGAGATAGGAAATTTTAAAATCCTTTTATAGATTTTTTCATCCATAGAAACAAGAATTAACGCCAATATTATCAAGTTTAAGAAGGTTTCTCAAGCATGGGAATACCTTGAGAAGATGTACACCTCTAGAGACTTGTCCCATAAGTATTACCTCCAAAAGAGGGCGCTAACTCTTTATCAAGGAGAAATGACAATAAGAGAGTATTTTGCCAAACTCTCTTCTATTTGGGATGAGTTTGCTATGCTCGAATCCAAGTGGAGTGGATAAACCATAGTGCTTCGTCATAAACAATTGGAAGAAGATAGGTTTTTGAATTTTTTGAATGGGCTTAGGCCTGAATTCGAACAAATCTGGTCTTCTCTTTTATCTGCCTTCACTTCCCCCTCTCTTGAATATGTAATTACTAAACTAAGTGGGGAAGAAACTTGTATGGGTATAAGCAAAAACAACCCAAGTGTTCTTGCTACACCTTCCAACAACGAAGAAAATGAGGGTGCTAATGTTGTCTCAAGACCGGGGAGTAACTTAAGGACCTACAAGCCTCCTCATTTCAGGAATCAAAACTCAAATGGTCAAGGAGGGAAGAAGGATTATAGCAAGCTTTTGTGCCACTTTTGTAAGGAACCGGGACACATCAAGCCTATTTGTCCAAAGTGGAAAAAGTTACTAGCCATGGATACCACATCCCAACCTCAAAAGGAAGAGTGTTCATCATCTTCAAATGAAGCTCTCTCGTTGCAACAAATCGAGGATGCACTTCAACCTCTTCTAAAAGGGGGTATTTTCAGAGCCACCATGTCAAACTCTTCTCCTTCCGGTAAGACCTCTTGGCTTTTTTATTCAGGTGTTTCTTTTCACATGACCCCAAGTTTTAGTTCTTTTTCCGAATATTCTAAAAATATCTCTCCTTCATTTGTTTCAACCGCGGATGGAACATCCCTTGAAGTTAAAGGAATAGGAAATTTTGAAAATCAAAAGTTTTTTATTAGATTTATACCCAAATTAAACTTAAATTTACTTTCTGTTTCTCAACTCTCGGATTATGGGTGTGATATAAAGTTTTCATCTAACAAATGTTGGATACAGGATCGTCAGTCCAGAAGATTGATTGGGGAAATCTCTAGGAAGGGCAATCTATACTATGTCGATACCCTTCAAATCCCAAAACACCCATTTTGTAATGTTGTCCAACAAAAAGATATTAATGTGTGGCACAAGAGACTTGGACACCCAAATATTGTAAAAATTTTCCATTTACCTTTTGTTAAAAGTCTATGTAAAAGTGATTTCACTTGTAACGAATGTATACTTGAGAAAATAAAAAAAATGCCTTTTTGTCAAATATCTATGTTTACAACAAGACCCTTTGAAATTGTCCATTCGGATGTATGGGGACCGACACCCGTTTTATCAAAAGGAGGGTTTGCATATTATGTCATTTTTGTTGACAACTTCACGAGATATTGTTGGATTTATTTTCTTAAACACAAATATGAAGTTTTCTTGACCTTTAAAATCTATCATATGATGATTAAAAATCAATTTAATGGAAATCTAAAAATTTTTAGAACTGATTCTGGTAGAGAATACCTTTCAAGTGAATTCAAAAATTATCTTGAAAGTCATGGTATTCTTCACCAAAGATCATGTCCAAAAACTCCACAACGAAATGGATTAGCCGAAAGGAAGCATAGACATATAATAGAGACAACTCAAACTTTACTTGTTTCTCAAAACATCCCAAAAGATTTTTGGATTGAGGCATCTTTAGCATCTGTCTACTTGATAAATCGACTACCTTCTAAAAATTCGAACAATATCTCGCCTTTTGAAAAATTATATACCAAAGAACCCGACTATAGTCAGTTGAGAATTTTCGGTTGTAAATGTTCACCTAAAGCTATTGCCTGCGCTTTTCTCGGATATTTCGAAACCCAAAAAAGGTTTCGTCGTTATGATATTAAGAATGATAAGCTATGTCTCCAGAAATGTGAGTTTTCTGGAAAATGTTAACGGTTTTAAAAAGATTGAAACCTTTGAAGAAAATATGGATTACTCCTTTTTATTTGAAATGTTAGCACATGATGATGATAGTGATGACGATGTCATTCATAATGAAGTCATTGATAAATAAGATGGTTCATCCCATCCCCCTATCTCCCAACATAGTAATGAAGAAGCATTGAGAGATCCCATAACATATACCCATAAAGATAGAAACAGTTTTAGGAGTGCAATTGAAAAATACAGTGAACCTAGTAGTTTCAATTCAATAAATGCTGAAAACCTACGTAGGGCTGAGAGAAGCAGAAAGATGCCTTCTAGGTTTATTTGATATGATTCCTTTACCCTTAAACATAGAGCATGTCTTAGTGTCATTCATTCTTATATAGAACCCAGAAACTTCAAAGAAGCCAGAAAGAATCATGAATGGTTGAAAGCAATGGAATTTGAGCTTTCAGCTCTCAACAGGGCTAAGACTTGCGAGTTCCAAGATAATTCTAAGGGTAAGAAAGCAATAAGATGTAGATGGGTTTTTAAGGTTAAAACTAAGAGCGATGGATCTCTTGAGAGATATAAGGCTCGATTAGTAGCAAAGAGATATAGTCAAGAATACAAGATTGACTATGAAGAAACTTTTGTCCCTGTGGCCCGAATGGGCATTGTTCGATGTTTCATCACTGTTGCCTCAATCAACAAATAAAACATCTATCAAATGGATGTTAAAAATGCTTTCTTAAATGGTGATCTAAATGAAGAGGTATATATGGAGGCTCTACCAGGAATGGAGACTCCCGAAGGAAAAGTATTTCATCTTCGGAAAGCACTTTATGGTTTAAAACAAGTCCCCAAGGATTGGTATGATAGATTTAACTTCGTAATGTTAGAAAATGGTTTTTCATCATGTTTCACTAACACTGCCTTATTTGTTAGAAAGACTAATGCTTGGATTGTCATTCTACTCTTATATGTGGATGATATGCTTATAACCGGAAGTGATTCTAAAAGGGTTAAAAGCATAAAAATAATTTTGAAGGATAAATTTGAAATGTCTGATTTGAGATTTCTAACTTATTTTTTGGGTATTGAAGTTGCTTACTCTCATAGAGGGTATTTTTTATCCCAAACTAAGCTTGCCTCTGAGATTATTGACAGGTCAGGTATTATAGATGAGAAGGTTTGTAAAACTCCTGCTATAGTAAGAGTCAAAATGAAGATTGATGATGGTATTCCTCTCTCAGATCCCACCCCCTACAGACAGCTTATGGGATCATTAATGTATCTGAGTATTATTAGACCAAATATCTCTCATGCAGTTCATACTGTAAGTCAGTTTCAACATGCACTAACATTTGTCCAGATGAGTGTCATCTTACGGGTCGTAAGATACATAAAGGGCACACTAAATAAGGGAGTATTCATGTTCGCTTCTTCCAAATTAAAGTTAATTTCTTATACTGACTCTGATTGGGGAGGTGACCCAAATAACCATCACTCCACCACTGGTTTTTATGCATTTTTAGGAAACTCGTTGATCTTATGAAGATGTAAAAAGCAGCAAAAAATATCTATATCCTCAACAAAAGTTGAATATCGTGTCATGACAACTACTATCATGAAAATTGTAAGGATTCATCAGCTATTAGAATACATGGGGATCACAATAGAAGGGTCCACCAAGTTATGATGTGATAATAAGAGTGCAATATATATTGTCAAAAATCATACTTTTCATGAGCAGACTAAACACATTTAGATGAACTGTCACTATGTTCGAGAAGTGTATCTAAAAGGAGTTATAGATCTTTCTTATATAACTTCAGAATATCAGTTGGCAGATTTATTCACCAAAGCTTTGTGTGCTCCGCGGTTCAATTTCCTCCTTGGCAAACTTTTGGTCATCCTACCCTAAGTTTGAGAGGGGGTGTTAAATTGTATTATAAAAACTTGTAATCCTATATATTTTACATATATAAAGGATAATACATATATATATATATATATATATATATATGTGTGTGTATTATCCATTTATATATATAAAATATATATTTCCTCTTTTTAGTCATAGGGGTAGTTTAGTCATTTTTACTATTTTACGCACAATCACTTTATGAATGTGATTGCAATTATTTTTATTTTTTATTTTCTTTTTAATTAGTACCTAAAAGGTACCTTGGGGGGGGGCACTCAAATAGACGTTGGGCCCCTCCAACGGTCACATTTGTCATCGTTGGAGGGGCTCCAACGTCTATATGTGACCGTTGGAGGGGCTCCAACGTCTATGAGTGGAGCCCCTCCAAGGCTCCTTTAGTGTTGTTATAAATAGGGGTTCTCCCCTTTGTGTTTCTTAAGGCTTTGAGTCAAAGCCCATGTGTTCTTCAATAAAGCTTTTATTCTTTTATGCCTTCATGGATTTATGAGATTTAGTGAGTTGTGCTTTTGAGCACAAGTGTTCTAAGCGTGCTTATTGTGCATGCGCTTGTCATCAAGAATATTAAGGTCTTGATAATAATATCTCGTTGAAGATACTTTCACATTATGAAGGGAAAATAAGAAAAGAATCTGAGACTTTATGAGTTGTTGAATCAGGGCAAGCCATAAATAGCTCTAAGGTTCTTTTTTTTTCTTATAATATGTTTTGGGCTAATCCACCTGCATAATTATATTGGGTGAATAGTGACTAATGAATGACGAGGGATTGGAGTGGCCTGACTCTTCTTGGCCCTCATTCAAGTTGAGAGTTGCCTAGGTCCCTGCAATTCTAGGTGACAGAACCAAAAGGCTACAAGTGACCATTCTAAATTATTGGTTTTGACACATTAAGGGTTGTGAGATTGGCTCTGCAAGTTCTCACACTCAGGTTCTAATTAAACATGCATGATAAATCTGCAGGTTGACAAAAATAGCAATGGAGCTTTGAGGTTAACATGGTCCTTGAAGCCTTGGTGAGCACTTGGCTTCTTGTGGGCATCACTCCTCGCAATTTAAGCTTGTACCATCTTCACCTACATACAAATAATCCCCCTTCCGCATAGAGCTGCATTCACCTTTGAGCCGGTTAACTTGGGTGTTTGCATCTTGAGTTCCTTCTCTCTTTGTTTGATTTGTTATTGTAGGGTTTCACCATCTTATGACTTCTTACTCTTTGATTTTTTATTTTTCTTTAATTAGGGCTTTGATTTTTATTTGATTTTTTTATTTTTTATTTGATCTTCTTAGGGGTTTTCTTTGATTTTCATTGATTAAACTTTTTTCTTTGATTTTTATTAATTAGGGGTTTTTTCTTTGATTGGAGTTTTTTTCTTTGGTTTTCTTTGATTATGGCTTTGCTTTTTTCTTTGGTTTATTTATGATTTATTTGCTTGCATTTCAGGGTTTTATGATTTATTTATGGTTTTTCATTTTTTATATAAAAAATATGAATTCTTGTTTTTTTTTCAAATTATCCAAAATTTAAACATTTTTTGTACTTAGTTCCAGTTTGAGATCCATATTTGGGGCTAAAATCCATAACTTTTTGATAAACTTTCATAATTAGATCATATATAACATCGATTAAAGCATTTATATATTAATAAAATATCAATTCTTATTTTTTCTCAAATTACCCAAATTTTAATTTTTTTTGTTTTTAGATCCAAATCGAGATCTATATCCGAAGTTAAAATCTATAATAAACATGTTAAAACACTCATGTGGTTGGGCAAATCGAGTGGTACCGTCCAAACAAATGTTATACATCTATTATTCATATATGTTCAAGTTGTCTGTGCAGCATAAAAACCAAACCAGTCAAAACTAACGTTGGACGTAGTACAGTTGTTACAAAAGAGACAACATGGGTTTTGTCTATTATGCCCGGTTGTTTTATCTAATCTTGGTAACCATCATTGTTAGATTTGGAAATCCTCTTAGGAATTCAAGAGTTATCTATCCTAAATCCCCACAAAAGAAAAACCATAAGAAAAATCCTCTCCATCATACTCATAACCAGAGTTACCAGAAGCTTCTTAGGTAGGTGGGAAGCTTGCTTCCCAAAAACTCACTTCTGAAACGCGATATTCCTCGCTTTCGAAACTTCATGGGAAGCTTGATTCCCCCACGCTTCTTCTATGCTTCTCATACACATGGTTTATGCATACTATATGCTTTTCTCACATTTCTTTTCATCTTTTTCATGTATTTTCTCTCACACTTTCACTCACTTTCCATGTACTTTCCTTAAATTGGTAACCATCATTGTTAGATTTTAACAAAAATTTAAATCTTTTACAGAAAAATCATGAAATATAAGAATGATCAATTTTATTTTAGTTTTTATTTGTTTCTTGTTTGATTCCATATTACTTCATTTTTTATTCATATTTCACTTTTTAATTGAAACTTCGCTTCCTGCTTTGTATAAATTTTAAATGCCTCGCTTCCGCTTCCCGTATCATTTTTCACTTCTGCTTCCTAGTTTGACAACCTTTCTCATAACTCACATTCAAAATTCAAGTTAGACTGTTAGAGAGAGAGACCAACCTGAAGCTGGTGTTGGTGCAACTAGTGATGATGGGGTTGGGATGGGGCATATGTGGCTACTGCACAAAGAAAGCAGTATAAATGAATGTAAGAGAGAGAGAGAGAGAGTCCTCTTATCTTCTGAAAGAAACCACGTGTGACTCACATACCGTTGCAATGGTTGAAGTCCCTAGTGATACCGCATAGGCCAGGAATCTCTAGGTGGAAAATTACCATACTTTATGTGTAATTTGACTCAATTCGTTAAAAATCTTACAATTTTTTATATTCTTCTGATGTCCAAAATCATAAATATCCGACATCGTTAGAACTCTTTTACCCTTCGCAACTGCGAATTGAGCTTCTTTAAGATAAAATTGTACTGCCCATCAACTAGGTCCACCTTCCACTTAAATACAAAATCACAATTTTTTAATGTGAATTTAGACCTCACGAACTCGCACAAATTTATTTGTGATTTTTTTATGAAACTAAAATCACCAAAATTACAAATATGTGACTCTTTCGCATATAATAAAAATTTGTGAAACACCTCTCATAAATAACATATTGTTTCACATATATCCTGAAATCACATAAATTTTTGTGTGAAACTCTACTTAAAGGAAACCAACAAAATCGCAAATATGCTACTTACATAATTACAAAATTTTTATTATATGTGATTTTTCTTAATAGTTGCAATTTTGTCGAATCATATATATACTCATTTTAGTTGAGGGTTTCTTCTTCTCGTTTGTGTCTACAAAGAACTTCTCTATAGAACCTTGCGGTGATTCTTGCATTTCGAGGAGGTTGCAATATCATCATTGTTATCAACTTTCTCATTTACAGGTTCAAAAAGTAAGTTTCATACAATATATACCTATGTATATCCCCAAGCATATTTATGAGGAGGTTGTAGTATCATCATTGTGATCGACTTCTGTTTAGGGTTTACTATGTTTACACTTTTTTTCATAAAAATATATATGGTTGTAGATGATTTATGATTGTTTGTTTATCCTTTAGTTAATATTTATTGTTCTTGTTTTGGTGTAATGGGGCTAGGGTTCATTGTGCACAAGCATTAAAAGGGCTAAAGTATATTATCGCGGTTGTTGTACACTATTGTAGGTCTAATTACACAAATTGAAAATCTATAGTAGTTTTCAAAAATATTACCTTTAAGAAAGTTACAGCTTTGATGTCTCGTAAGACTGAATATACGACTTTGAGCATCTAATATAGTTATTCTCTAAATAACCAAGAAATATAAATAGATATTAAAGAAAATGATGATATAGAATCAATGTTATTTAGTGGTAATGTTTACTTGAAAATATGCAAAGTTATTGAAGAAGCAGTTAAACAATGAATAATTGATCAATGAAATGATGTAAATCCCGTAAAGAATGTCCATCTATCTCAGGCACCATCTATCGATCTGAGTCCTTTATCGATTATCCAACTGTCCTAAATAATAGATGATATTAACGTTGTACATAATCAACAGATTACTACAAAGGATATGAAACCATGTGGGCAAAGAAATGTTAGTGATCTTCATCATAATAATTTGAATGACATGTAGCCTGCGCGAGCATGCAACAATGCTAGTACAAGTTGTAATTTCAACGTAATTTATGGTTGAGATGTAGGTGTGATGATGAACATAATATTTTGATAGTTAATCTTGATTATTATAAATGCAGAAATGATGCATGCATGGAAGCAAATGAAGTGATATATATAATGAATTTTGATGTAGTTGGTAAATTTGAACAGGCAATTAGTGATAGTAGTGATCATGCTGACAGTGTAGAATCGGATGATATCGATAATGATGAGTATACTATGTTGACAGGAGAGGATGAAAGTGATGAAAGCGATGCACCAATGGCATTGGACAATGTGAACCCTTGTTCTCATTCAATGGGTTCTCATACAATAAATAACAATTGAAAATCATTAAAGCAGAGATATTTGATTTGTATGAGCAATTATGTAATGAGATGTTTAATTATTGTGAACAATTTCAATGGCTATCAACACACTCAAACGATCAAGAAATTGTTTTGGGCAAAAGGTTTAATCATATACAGCATTGCCATGAATTTTTGAAAGATCATGTGACCAGAAATAACTATAAAGCAAAATTCTTAAAGAGCTATAATATCAGAGTCATTGTTGTATGCATGAGGAAGAATGCTCATACAATAGTTAATTGCCCTTAAAAGATCCATTGCACAAAGGTATACATAGTGAATTTCTTTCAAGTGAAGAGATATGATAGTGAGCATACATGTAGTGGATCACGAGGCAACCATGTAATGGAGAAAGTGCCTTAGAAATGGATTTAAAGTGTTATTCACAAATGCATGTATGGTAACCCGTCAATAACTCTAAAAGAAATTATGAATAACATTAGTCATGAGAAAGGTGCGAAAGTTACTTATAAACAAGCATGGCGTAGACGAGAACATACTAAGGCTGCATTATATGGTTCATTCCAATAGTCCTTCAAGATGCTTTTTGACTATTTGGATTATCTGATGAATGTTAATCGAGGATCGCTAGGGTATATTAAGGCTGATCAGAAAGATCGATTTAAGTACATGTTCTTATCCTTCTGGCCAAGCATCGATGGGTTTTTTAAATGATGCCTTCCAGATCTTATGATAAATGATATATTCCTAAAAAAAGATACGCAAGTATATTGTTGTCAACTCATAATATTGATCCTTAAGGTGAGATATTTTTAGTAGCATTTACAATTGTTGATAAGGAGTCCAAAGAATTTTTAGAGGCATTAAAGCATGAATTCATACACTTCAATGAGCTTAGAGAGAGATGAGTATTGACAATTATCTAAAATAGGCATTCAGGTTTAAAGTATGTTATCCCGCATACATGGCCTACATGTCATGTTGGATTTTGTATAAAGCATTTGACAGAGAACTTTTAAAAAAAAATTGATTCACCACTCAGTGCATTTTGGTGGAGTGTAGCTCAAGCAACCACGAAACAAAAATGTAATTATTTTTTTGACAAAGTTAAGGAACAACACACAAACGCTTACAATTATATTGCCATTGACATGAATTTGAAACATTAGGCTAACTCTCACTTTCAAGCGAAAAGATGTGACTGCTTAACATCTAATATAGTAGAGAACTTCAATTCATAAATTCTTGACATACGTGATAAGCCTTTAATTCTACTTATTAAAAAGTTGTCTCAATGAAATTGTTTAAGAAAAAAAAAGATTGTGAGATAGAATATGGCAGACATTGTGGTACTAAAGGTAAAAGAAAAACTAAAGAAACTGAGAAAAAAGGCACAACAAATACGTGTGCAAGTAATGCATTGCCTCCAACAACGGTATGAAGCTCGTGATTGATCTCACAGTTACAATGTTGATCTTCAGAGGTACTTATGCTCTTGTGAAGAATGATAGGTTAGCGAGATTTCTTGTGAACATGTGATCACGTGTATTTTGTATGAGGGCAACTAATTACTAGAGGATTATTGCGATAAGTTATTCAAAGTTGCATCATATCGAGCTATATATAATCAATATAATTTCTTCCTGATGATGAATAATATCTCATACAGTGCTCCACCTATTCTTATAGTTGTCTATCCACCAAAAGTGGTTTGCAAAGCAGGACGACCTAAGGTTAATAAATAGATAACAGAACACAGGGATGTTGTGCCATACAAATGTAGTGTAAGTGTTGAACAATATGTATATATATCCAATGTTGTTTAATGAATTGCTTCATTGTATGTATATTCAGTATTTTTTAATCAATTACTTATTTATGTGTATATTTAATATTTTTTAATTAATTGCTTCTTTATGTATATATTTAGCTAGTTTGAGATGTATGGTTGTATATGTTCTTACAAAAGAAATGGATTCAAAGGGTTCCAAGTTTCGAAGAGCAAGAAACAATCGGTGATACATGAAGTATAAACAATATCCTAAATTATGTGTGTGTATTTGATATTAATCATATACGATTTATTTTGTTGTTAAGAAAAGATTAATGAGAAAAGAAAAGATATAGAAGAGAACACCCCAGAGTCAAAAGAATGAGTTTGGCAAAGAAACAACGATTAGAGAGGTGCTGAAAGAGTCTATCCAGCTAGGACAATGATACACCGTTGTAATAGATCAAGTTAATCAAGTTAAACTTTGTAATTGAATGAAACAAGGTAAACATTTGACAATAACTTTGTAATGAAGCCCATGTATTGAATATAACTTTGTAATTGTTAAACTTCAAGTTATCTAATTTTGTGCAAAATAAATGTATTTAGTTCTATGTTAATCATATTAACTTGTCTATACACAGAGAAACAGTGTTGCAAAACTATCTGATTTTTGCCAATCAGTAGGATTTTCACAAATAAACTTCACGAGATTTCAGAATGTATATACAAACAAGTATGATATACGCAAATGAGTTGGAAATAGTTGTCGAATGGAAAGCAAGTTGTAAACCATTGGTAGAGGAGAAAAGATAAAAAAGCCCTAGATTATGTGAAAATAAGCAGGTTGGGAACAACGATGGGTTTATATATGATTCGAAAAATTCATAAAAAATATTACATATTTATCATAGTTTTGCAAATATAAAAAGTATAATATTTATGATATATGAAGATTCGTAAATAACTTCATGTGAGCGTGATATATGCGAAAATATAAGCTATTTATTTGTGAAATTAGTATAAGTGTTTCACACATAAATTTATGATGAAATTGTATGTTTTTTGCGAGAGGTGTTTCACAATATGCAAAAAAATTTATTATATGTGAAAGAGTTAGATATTTGCAATTTTGGTGGTTTCAGTTTCACTGAAAATTCGCAAATAAATTCATGAGAATTTGTGAGGTCTAAATTCGCATAAAAAAACATGTGATTCTGTATTTAAGTGAGAGTTGGACCCAATCGATGGGAGGTACAATTTTATCGCAAAAAAGCCTCAATTCACAGTTGTGAAGGGTAAAAGGGTCCTAATGATATCGAATATTTACAATTTTGAACATCAAAAGAATATAAAAGATTATAGGGTTTTTAAGAAATCGAGTCAAATTACCAATATAGTATGGTCATTTTTTTATTTCTAGGGACCGAGTCCTATTGAGTTTGAGGCTCTAGAAGGTGGAGGGTGTGTTCTAGAGGTCACAGAGGCACTTCAACTCGGTCTTCATGGCCTTGCTGAGGGCTCTGCAGCAATCACACATTGGCTTCATCGATACATTGGAGATGGCAGCATAACAAGCGATCATGTTCAAAAGTTGATTACGGTAAGGGTACAAATGATTTATAGTGCTCTCAGACAGAAAGATAGGAAAGTTGGTATTCTTCAAAAGGGTTTTCTACGTTGTGAATTTGTTACCTCTTTGAGAATCTCTGAGCATATATTTACAACTCTTAGTATTGTCATCATGTTCCATTATCCAATAACCACCTCCACAACTTCTCATCAAGGATCCATTAGTTTATAGTTCAATGGATTCTTTGTGAGACCCAATGGTCAACTTTGAATCCAATGCTTGAATTCATACTTTAGATTTAATACCTAGATTGAACATCTTTCACTTAGCCATAGGGACGAACTAGCATCTTATATCACAATTTGTGCATCGTGTAACATGTAAAAAAATATGCACCAAGTGACTTGCACAATTCCAAGGGTTATATCAATATTTAAGTGTGATGTTGTCCTCACATGCTATGGGTTGTTTTCTCATATAAATATGTGGTATTTTTATCATCATATGAATTATAATTCTTTTCTATATATTATAGTTTAGCCATGACATCATGGAATTTTATATACACTAACTATATTCTTCTTTCATGATATATCTCTATCATGGGGATATTCACAAACTAAGTTAATTTTTCATCATGATCCTTTCATACACTCATTTCACATAACTATATGGATTTTACGTCATATCAAAAAATTTAATCGTATCTCTTAATGTGCAAATTTATTTTTGTTTACTTTTACTACATCCTTAACTATGTAGTTTATGCTATGTAGCAAACAAATATGTATCACTATGGTGGATTATTTTGCACATATATCATAATAAGGGTCTCACTTTCTTAGATAGTCATGGGATTCATATTACTCTTTCATGACCATCTCATAGCACATCATGTCCTAATAACCTTTCACAAAAATCTCATGCATACTAGTAGAGTACTATAAATTTTTAGCATCTCATAGATTCATAAAATTGATTTGTCAAACATAATTCATGATCTTACTATTCAAGATTTCACCATAGACAATATTCACACTATTCATGTGCATCATTATCACATGCAACATGCTTAAACATTCATCAGGTTAACCACCATTATTTTGGATCAATATATTCAAATCCAAAGTCACAAAAAATGATTACAAGAAATAAAATTAAAAACAATCATGTTGCGTACCATACATAAAGCTTTTAAAGCACGAAAAAACTTCAGTCATGCATTTATATAAGCAATCATGATAAATATTTTATGGCTCCCACTTTTTGACATATTGTAATGTCACTTTCTTCTTGCATCTTGTGCCATAAAAAAAAATCTCTCATGGTAAGTAGAGGTGGCCAACCTCCACTAATAACATGAGTTCTAGAAAGGCCATCATGGCCATCAATCCTCCCAACATCTTTTTTAGGAGGAAGAATGATCTATTTATGACCATTCATGGGCTGACTATCCAGCAGCTAGTTCAAACTAAAGATTGTTTATCATATTATTAATTAATTCAACTACAAACAATGTGATTGTTTCAGTAATCAGTTTTTTTTACAACCTTCTAAAATTCTGCAAAATTATGAATGGTATCTTCTTTTGTTCAATCCATTTCTATATGACAAACAACAATTGCAGTGCCCATAAGGGCTCCGCTCATCTGATAGGGGCGACTTGTGAATGTCACCAAGTTGATGGGACGTCACAAGTTTGAAGCCCATGGTGGCGTCCCTTGCCAAAAGGTTGAATCTGGGTGTACTTCCCAGTGGGCAAGGGGGGCTCAGGGGTTTTACCAACCAGGGCCCAGCCAATATGCAGTAGATGATAGGGGATTTTCCCTTGGATTATTCAAAAAAAAAAAATTTGCAGTCTTCTAGGATTGCCTGTGCGTGCAACGCAAATAAATTTTCAATTGAAGAAGGGTGAACATGCCTCTAGAGATAAAAGAAGAAATCGTATCACTAGGAGAAGATCGAAGATTCGAACCCAAGGAAAAATGAACACCATAGAGTTTAATCAACAACAAATGGATCTGTGGTTCAAAAACAAGAACACACCCAAAAAAACAAGGTTTTCAATCTTCACCAGTTTCGTAAGCACCATCTCTTATAGCACAAATCTCACAAAGGGAAAATGCAAGAAAAAAATAAAAAGTAAGCAACGATCAAATAAGAACCGCATCACGATCACAATTCAGACAAAATTTTAACAAAAAACACTGAAACCCCCAAAATTTGCAATACCTTAATTCTGAACCAAGAAACAAACCATGGATCAGCATCGCTCGAAGCCCTTGCTGGTCTCCGTGATTCCTCTCTCCTAGACGACAAAGAATGTTTCTTCAATGGAGGTGCGCTGGTTGCTCAATGGAAGTCCAAGAACTTGACAGGACGGAAATTAGTCCACGGTGCAGCCAGAGGAACCACACTCAGTTGCAAAGTCTCCGTCGGAGACTCGCGGGGGTGTTGGCGATCATCGGAGGCCTTTCCATAGATGATGGAGAGTCCTCTCTCTCTCTCTCTCTCTCTCTCTCTCTCTCTCTCTCTCTCTCTCTCTCTCTCTCTCTCTCTCTCTCTCTCTCTCTCTCTCTGCGCGCGATCAAGCTAGAATTATGCAAATGAAGTTCTCTGAAGATGAGATTTTTAGGGCAATCAAAGGTTTGTCAGGGTGGAAAGCTCCAGGTTATGATGGGTTTCATGTGGATTTCTTCAAAAAAATTTGGTCTTGTGTGAAGCCTGACGTTATTAACATGTTTGATGAGTTCTATCGCAACTCCAGATTGCCTATTCAAACCCACTTGGCAATTATTTCTTTAATTCTGAAAGATGATGATGCAACTGATATCTCTAGGTTTCTCCTGATTTCTGTTATGAGTGCCCTTTATCGGATGGTTGCCAAGGTGTTGGCTAATAGGTTGAAGGTCGTGGCTCACCAAATTTTTTCAAACTCTCAGTTCGCCTTTATCCACAATAAGAGGATTCAACATTCATTCATCTTGGCCTCTGAAGTCATTCACTCCTTACATCTTAGTAGTCAGGCCTATTTTTCTCTTAAATTAGATTTTCATAAAGCCTTTGATTTTGTGCATTGGCCCTTCTTATTTCAAATGTTATCCAATTTTGGCATTGGTCGTCGTTTTTCTGGGTGGGTGAGAGGATTGGTCTCTAATGCTCAGGTCATGATTAAGATTAACGGCACTAGAGGTGGTCAGATCAAATTGGGGCGTGGACTAAGGCAAGGCTGCCCTCTATCGCCTTTGTTGTTCAATGTCATTGTTGAGGGTCTCGTGGTGTTGCTCAAGCGTGCTGCGGAGAAGCGCCTGATAGATCCTCTAGATCTTCCGAATTTTTCGGACCATATTCTTATTTATGCTGATGATATGATTATTTTTGGGCGAGCAAACATGCAACAAATGCTTAGATTCAAGCTTATTCTCGAGTTCTTTCTTTCTCTTTCTGGGTTTTCCCTAAATGATAGCAAATCCTCTATTACTATGTTCAATGTTCAGTATCCTATGCTTGCAGCGGGTCAACGGATTTTCAATTATGCAATCTCTGAGTTGCCGATGACGTATTTGGGTCTGCCGTTACAAGTGAAGTGCCTCTCTTCCGCTGCTTAGGCTCCAACTATTCAAAAAGTGAAAAACAAGCTTTTTTCGTGGCAGACGTCTTATCTCTCCATTGCTAGCCGTCTGACTTTAATCAGACATGTTCTTTCTTCTATCCCTGAATTCTTCATGTCAATGTTTGTGATGCCCGTGGGCGTGGAGAAGCAGATTTGTCGTTTAATGACGGATTTTCTTTGGTCTGGGTGTCAGCTTAAGAGTAAGCGCCATTTGGTTGGTTGGCAAACGGTGGTGTTACCTAAGCGTATGGCTGGCTTAGGTGTTTTTGCTCCAAGACAAAGGAGTATTGCTCTTGTGGCCAAGCAATGTTGGATGGCCCATCAACCAGGTTCTCCTTGTGCTCGTTTGCTTCATGCTAAATATGGTGCTCCTGATTTATCTAATTTTCGTCATGGAACCCGGGGGCTGGCAATCTCGCACTTGCGAAGCATGTGGCTGAGAGTCTTATCGTCCTTCAGAGATCAAATTGGGGATGCAGGTAATTATGATCAGTGGTTTCATTGGGCTATTGCACCAAATGGTGCGTTCCACACCCACAAAGTGTATAGATCGTTGCTCCCCGCAGGGGCAGATTGGCTCCCTGAGTGTGCATTATGAGGTAAGGGCCCTACCCCAAGATCTCGGGTCTTGGCTTGGTTAATTTTGCTTGATAGGGTTCAAACTCACAGTTATTTAAAGAAGTTGGGCTTTCAGTTTCCAAGTTGGTGTGTGCTGTGTCAAGCTGCTGAAAAAACTACTTTTCATTTATTCTGGTCCTGCCCAATCTTTGTGGCTCTATTTAATAGCACGTGGAGATCTCCGAACGTAATTGTCAAAGAGGAGTCTTTTGCGCTTGATCTGCTCCTAGGCCCTATTGAAATTAGATGTTGCAAGCGGTGGAGACTGATCTGGAAGACATGGTTGCTTACTACTTGGTGGTTTGTTTGGATGGCACGCAATGATGCTACTTTCCGTCAAATTCCGGTCATCCTTAACAATCTTGTCCATAAAATCTTGGTTGATGTATACGCGATTCTACATATGCATCTTAGAGACCTCTCCTTCTGTCTAAACAACGTTCACTCATTGGTGGTTCCTTCTTATCCAGAGGATCCTGGTTGAGCTTGGCTTTGTTGTTTGTTGCTAGCTGGCTGTAGTTTCTTTTTCTTTTCCTTTTGCTTTTGTTTTTCTATATTTTAGTTTTGTTTTCTATTTTGTTCGGTTCATGGGTTCAACATTTTGTTGATCTTCATGAGTGATAATGCTGATCCTCTTTCGGCTCTCTCTGTGCATGCGCGCCAATTCTTTTGAATGGTTTTTGCGCGGGAATTACTCCCTTTAACTTAAGTCGGTGATGCAAATGCATCGGTCAGAAGAGGTTATCGGATAGGCATGTGGGTAGGGCTGCAAGCGGATTGGATATGGTTGGATATCAGATCTGAATCCAACATGCTTTTTCAGATATGGATCCTTTAAGTAAGATTCAAATGTACATTAGGATCAGATTCGACGATCGGATTTGGGTTGGATTCAGATCAGCATTTAAGCCAGATTTGGAATTGATCCGATTCAAAATCCAACCCCATTACATTTTGTATTCTACTTTTTACATTCAAAATCCGACCAGTATTATGACATGTATTTCAGATGCAGATTCAACCTTACTTCCTTGGATCTGGATTCAGATTCGAATCTAGTATTGCATTTTGGATTTGGATCTGGAAAGATCTGGTCCGAGTCCAACCCGTTTTTACCCCGTAGTCAAGAGTTCATATTTCTGTCGGATATCCGGCCGAATTATAGCCCATTTTGTGGGTCCGCTAAGATACATCATGTAGGTTTAATAATCAGATTTGGGTTCCGTTTTAGTGTTCACATCCGAATCTGTAATTGAGTCGCATGCAAACTTGAGTTCATGTAAAATTCATATCTGATTAGGTCATATAGCTTACTGGATCCAGGATGGGTAATGGTTTTTATCCAGTTATGTTGGATTTAGTAATGTCTACATCCTAGGCAGAAGGTGAATCGTCTGCATCCCATGTTTATAGTTTCTGTTTATTAGTTTCTTTAACCTATGTGATAAATATTGGCGATATTCTGAAAATATCATGACAAACATGACATTTTATTTTGTTGATTTAAACAGCAAAATATCATGAGATTCTCAAAACATCACGATATTTTCATTAATATATAAAATATTGTGATATTTGTGCTTTTATCAGCTATTTTTTGTAAGAAAAAATGGCAATTTTATTTTTATGTATTTTTATATTGTTCTTTAAAATATATTATATATTTTCTATTTTTAAATTTATTTATGCCAATATTTTGCTGATAAAACAGTGAGAAACATGAAAACTTTTACTCTCTCACAATAATTTGGTAGCCGTTTTACACCATAACTAAAGAGAAGATTGCGAGAATAACTAATCCCATGTTTCAAAGGAAGACTACAAGAGAACCAACACAAGTCCCATATTTTAAAAGGAAAAGATTACATGAACCAACCCATAAATCCCATCCCAAAAATTGCAACATAAATCATAAACCATAGATAATATGAATCATAGGTCTACCCTAGAACCAAAGTGAAAAACACACTAGCTAGAATCCAAGCAGATGAGCACCACAATATCCTATACAGCCAATTGCACCCCTGAGTCATAGACATCCTCAGCCTTCCAATTTTGGGGTATGACGTTGGTAGGGACCACCCATCTTTCATCCCCATTTTGGGCCCCACTGACCAGCATTCTCACCAACAGGGGTCCACTTGGTGGCTCAACCACTGCCCATACTGCCCCATGACTTCGGTCCACTAGCTTGCATCGAAGTTGTGTGGTCTACAAAGATACACATAATTGTGTCAGTATGTAATGTATACATAAAAATACAACTGATGATTATGAAGCTAAATTTTGATGTTTCTTAATATGATATAGAGCTAAGTGGTTTTGTTGGTATAATAGAAAACATGGTAAATTAAAACAAATTGTATTGGGGACGAAAACTCAGAAAAATCTTGGCATATATAAATTTAAAAATATTTAAAACTTGAATAAGGTATATAAGAATATAAAGATAAAGGGGAAGGTGAAAAATTGTATACCTCACACAGTTGGACAGCAATAACGTCCTTAGTGCCTTGTTGGTACCATATGAGGAACGCCAAGTAATGAGGGAAGTTGCTGTTGTCATCAATCTTGAACATGATGTTGTTGTTGGGGTACCTGCAAGAAACCCTGCACCCATGCGACCCTTTGCACTCTTAATTAGTTTCCCATGATCCCTTACCTACTCCCTACTCCCTACTCCTGCAGGAGCCTTGGCGTGTATTTTTTTTTAAGAAAAATAAAATTATAAATTAACAATCAGGATGGAAAGAATTACATCGAAGAATCTAAGTGATGAGAGGAAGGCATGGTGATTACATTAGATGATGCTCACTCATCAAGAAGATGAAGATTATAATTGCAGACTAAGTACATCTTGAGGTCCTTTTTGAACGCCTCAGGCATATTACTTGGAGTTCACATTTAGGATCTCAATTTCAATCTTTTTTGTAACGCTCTGGAGCACTAACTTGATAGGGGCATGGGAGAAATGCTTGTGCAACTAGTTTGGACATCGCAAAGAGTGTGCAAAGGTACACTGAGTTCCCTTAATCGATTGTCTGAAGATCATATTTGAAGGTAATGGAGCAAGATCACACCTTGGCAGCTATAGCCATAGCTCCTCATCATGCATGGATGTGCTTGTGTCTAACATGAGATTCTATACTTTGACAGTACCATAAAAATACCTCAGAAGAAGATGGGAATCAACAACAGTTTCACTTGAAAGGAGTATACCTCATGTATTGGACGTTGACCACACCAAGGTTCAGGAGAGAGGAGGCTGAAGTCTGATTAACAGCCATCCCTGAGAAGGCATGCCTGCTGAGTATAAAATCGGCACCATCGCTTGCACCGTGATCGGTGATGATGACCGTGACACCTTGGTCAGTGCAGTAATCCCTGTTAGTGCACTTCACCTACTCCATTAACACAAGCTTAATTTAGTACAGTGCACCAAATCATACTTTTAAAGTAACATCTCCCATTTATGCATATTACATATATCACCTGATAGCATGCTCCACATCCGACGCCGTCCCTATAGAGTTGAGAGGATGCAGAGACATCTCCACCATTAAGGCTCGCGCCGAATTTGCCGAACCCACACGCACCAGCTAGAAACAAGTTCAGTAGACACTTCAGAACATACTAAGTAAAAGAGAAGCAGAAAGAGATACAAAAGGTAGTTTCTAACCATCAGTTCCAGAGTAGTCAGAGTTTGGGTAGTACACAGCTCTAGATGACACAAAGCCATCAGCAGCATGTGTAAGCCTTATGAAGAAAGGAGCAAGCACTTCAAGTGCTAAGATGATGAATTTTAGATACAGAACGACAGCCATGGTAGAGAGAGAGAGAGAGAGAGAGAGAGAGAGAGAGAGAGAGAGAGAAAGGTGCTTAATGGTTAAAGAAGAAACGTTGCAATGTACTTATACTAGGCAAAAGTGGGATGCTGGTTGGTCCCTGGACTACATGATAATATCTAGCAAAAGAAAACTCATTGTTCTTTTTTGACATGAATCATGACCTCCTTTCTGAAAAGTAGAAATTGAAAATAAACCAATATATATATACCAAACTTTTACCATACCCACATAAGGTACCACTACATTTCTTTTAGCAGAGCTTTACATATTCAACAACCGTGAACTTCAGATATTTTCTATTCCTCCTAAAGAACAACACTAGTACAAGACCAAGAAGCTTCTTTACAAAAACACTGATTCTAAAAAGTTTGGTAGCTTTGAGTTGAAAACAGAAAAAGGTAGCGCACATTGGGACTGCTATGCTATTGTGATTGGGATAAATTAAATGCAAAAGTAGGACTTGTTTTAGTTTGGTAGCCACGAACATAGGGTGGCTAGGTTAGGCAAGTAGGAATTTGACCTCCATATATCCAGAATTTGAAGATGCACCACCCATGAAGTTTCCCCATCTTAGTAATTGGTCAAAAATAAAAAGTTCATTTGCTTTTGATTTGAAAAAGGACAATATAAGTTGAAACATTTATGGCTTTTGAATGGCTATCGGTTTCATGACTTTAAACCCCCTTTGATTCATGCACTTTATTGAGGTGGCTCATATGAAGATTTGTCATATATTGCCCGTTGTCATCACCGTATGGTATCTTGATCTTCATGATCTCCACTGGAAACTAGAACTGGGCCCCACAAAGACTCCATATGATGATTGTTTCATTTTTCTAACTGGTTGTAAAAAGCATATTGGTGTAATCGTAGAAAATTCTCTCTCTCTTGTAAAGTATAAAGAGAAGATGAATTTAAAAAAAAAATCATAATACAATAAACAATGATACCCTGTCATCCCTAAAGATATGGATGTATATATAGTACACTCTGTATACCCTGACCGTCCATCCCACGTGCAAATGGGGCGAGGCAGGGCAGAGTCCCGATCCACTGTCATCCCTAAAGATATGGATGTATATATAGTACACTCTGTATACCCTGTATCATGATGTTTCATACTATACAGAAATGAATCATATAATACACCTGATACATTTGATATGGATATGATACATACCCATATCGAGATATAGGTGTGTATCATATCCAGATGCCTTCTAGTCACATTGCATATAGTAACTTGTCATACAATATGATATGCTGGTTAAGTGGCTCACTAGAGCTCTAAACTCCAGTAATTATCTCAACTGTTAGTTGTTGATATTTTCCCTGATAATTTTGTTCGATAAGCATATTTTCCCTGATAATTGCTTAAAGCAGTTTCACCGGATCTTGGTACTCATTGAAGGGATCCCTGGAATATGTATACCAGGGAACCCTGTCCATTGGTTGGCCGTGCGATCAACTCAGATCGGAAGGCCCTCAGTATTTTATGTCACCTGACATTAGGGTCCCTTTCAACGTAATTATGAGTTGCGTTTTCAAAAAGAAAAAAAAATCATCACTCTCGAGGCTCTCTCTCTCTCTCTCTCTCTCCTCTCTCTCTCAACCATCCAAACCCTCAGCCCACCCCCATCGTCGGCCACCACTGTCCCCGGCAACTCAGCGCCGGCCACCACCGCCCCTTCATTTTTTCGACCTGTGTGACCACAATTTATTTATTCGATTACTCCTAAGAGTGGAATGATTGTTTATTTTGCACCAATAGAATCACGACTGTCCGGGTTGGCATGTTGGGTTTTGGTAGGATACAATTATTTGGCATCTAAAACACTTTAGGCTGTGATTTGAAGGGGTGGGGGTACTGTTAAGGGCAGTTGCCTTGTTGCTGCTATCATTTTGCTCTTTTCTGGTGCAGACATCAAAGAAGACTTGTGTTGCAAGCTTCATGTCCACGCCAGTGATCTCTAGACTCCCAACATCAAGAACCCATAGCACAAGAGCTCTCTAGCTTCGTGACAATAAAAATAACCAACAAGGTTGATTAAAATAATAATAGCCAGTTGTGTGAGTAGCCTGTTTGATTTGATAGCATTATGAAAAGCTTTTTTTTTTCTTTCCTTTGTATTCAAAATAAACGGTTTTCAAGCAACGATCTTATTATTTATCAAGGGATTATTATTTGGTGTTATTGAAAGCACTGATAGGTTCAAAGCTTTATCAACTCAATCTGACCGCCTAGATGTGCTTAGCATGGTTTGTCTAATAATGATCAAACCTGAGGGCGTGTTATTCTAATATAAAAATATTATTGTAGTCATGAAATTTTAGCACATTAGGGCGGTGATTGATTTTTAAGGTCTTTAAAAGACTTGCTTACATGTCACAATCACATGATTCAAAACTCACTTTCCACTGAATATCAATGTTGTAAGTATTGGTATCGGCCCCAAATCCTGTGGCTCAGCGATTCGTCTGAATTAATCAATACCGATACTTTTAAGTGAATCATTCTGTATCAGCCAAAAAAATAATATAAAATATTATGTGTCAATCATAACCTGACCTGTGTTAAAACTATAAAATAATATTTAAAATTAATTTTTGGTTTTTTTATATTTATTAAATCAGGGGTGAAGCTTATTGATTTTCTGCCGATACAATGCATATCGACTGATGCAGGCCAATACACATGGATACTGGTAACATTGCTAAATAGACCTTGTAGATCACATCCATAAGATCCAATCTACAAAAACAAATCTAAAAATATAAAAAACAAGGTGATTTATATTCATTGTGCCTCCAATAGCACCAAATATTAACCTTTTATCAAGTGAAATAACCAGCGGCATAGAAGTGTTTATCCCCAATGTATATATATGAGTAACTCATTTATCGGTAGTTTATACTTAGTTTAGTTTCCCTGTGAGAGTAACTCAACCGTGTGGATTGCAAATTAATACATAAACTTTCATGTGAATTGGGTTTTTTAAATTTTCTTTTTAATCTGATCATACAGATGTGATCTACATATCTAGTTTTTTATCTGTCAGCTCTTGGATCATCGAGTATGACAATTAATTAGCAAGCCTTTTTAAAGCTTAAAAATCAATAAACTAGAATTTTCACAAACATAGAACATCAAGACGTCATGAATTTTTATCAAAAAGAAAAGATTCAAAAGTCAATTCATAGCAAATGTATCATGTTAAACACGTCTGCAGGGTCAAATTAGTGAAAAAGTGTTGAAATTGTACAGTTACATGTGAGTTGATAGCATTCATGGTTCACATGACTCTCTTTCTTTCTTTATATATATATATATATATATATATATATATATATATATATATATATATATATATATATATATATATATAAAAACCCCATCCAATGAAATCATCAGGGCTGAAATCGTTAAAAAAAAAGAGAGAGATGATTCTCCAGTTGAGGGAACTGCCTTCTCGGTAACCCAAAGTGGGTGGTGAGAAACCTCACCCTCACAATCCACGGGTGGGGGTGGGGGTTATCCTCATCCCCCTCACCCTGCGTGAGGGCCCCCCTCCACTACTCACCAAGCGAGTGGTAGAGGAAGGGAGACATAGGAAAAAAATCAAGAGAGTCGAAGAGCGAGGATGACTTGTTGGACGGTCGGCGGTGCATGTAAGAAGTCATTCTTCTCCTTCTTCTTTTTCTCCATTATTTTCAGGTCGATTTGAGAGTCGGCAGCCATTGCTGCCAGTGAGTTGCAGAGAAAAAAAATTTGCGATAGAGAGAGAGAGAGAGAGGGTCGGTCGGCCAACGCTGATGGTCGGCCCCTCTGTCACATGGAGGAAGAGAGGGTCGGCTAGCCGCCCCCTCTGCCGCAGAGAGAAGGGGAGAGAGTCGGGTCAGACGATGGCCCCCTTTGCACCAGTGCCCCTTCTGCTTTCATTTTATCGAGCTCTGGTCGGCCTAGGTGCGACCCAGACTGGACTGGGTCGGTCTGGGTCACACCCAGACTAAACCAAATTGGTTATAAAGAAAAAATAATAGTCAGTTGAACCGGTTCACATTGAATCGGTTCGGTCTAAATCGAACCAGTTTGGAGCAAATCGGGTTAGAACGAACCGGTCTAGGTTTTAACCAGTTCGAGTCGGGTCTGACTGGGGCTCGAATCCAAATTGATCCGATCGGGATAGACCGAATCTGGATCTAGTATGATCCAGTCGGTCTAGACAGATCTAAATAGAACAGAATCTAAAGAGATCTGGGTCTAGATTCGAACTGACTATTTTGGATCCATAACAAAACTTGATCTGGTTTGAATCAGTTCTTGATCCATATTAGAACTATATCTGATTGAATCAGTTTTGGATCCAGAGCAGAACTAGGTCTGGATCGAGTCAAAAAGTTTTGGATCCAGATCAGTAATAGGTATGGATCCAGTCAGACAGTTTTAGACCCAATTTATAAATGGATCTGGATTGGATTGTGATTATTTTTGAATTTTAAGAATAATTTCTGAAATAACCAACATGCCATTATGTGTAACCAAGATCCATTTTGGTAAAATGGGCATAACTTTGCACTCGAACTCAGAATTGAGTGAGGTTTGTTGCGTTAGACTCGTACCGTAGGGAAGAATCTACTTGCCTACTGATTTTGGTTAATTCAAGGATACAAAAATTGAGGACTCATGAGTAAATTAAAGAGGGGTATTTTGGTAATTTTGTAAAAATATAAGAGGTTTTGTGCATTAATATGAATATGCTTATGTAATGACAAAATCCTACTGTTAGAGCATCTTGAGACTTGATTGCGACTAAAGCACAATATTCGAATTCGAGATAAGAAATATTATAAGTAAAATTTAGATATAAATAAATTTTTTATGTTGCATGTTATTATAATATTATGAATTAGCATGATAGATTTTGAGTGTGATCTTGATGTGCATAAAATGATCATGCATGATTTTATGAGATGATTGCATACACATGTTAGTTTTGGTATGTCATGCATATTAGAAAGAGATTACGTTGTGATAGCATATATGTGTAATAAGTTGTTAATAACATGCATCATGATGAGATTGTGATTAGATTTGAGTTTATTTATTATATTCATGTTGTGAATGGATATATTGAGATTAGCATGCATAACCTCCTAAATCTCGAAAGTGGCAACCTATGGTAAGGGCTACCTGGTTCGTGGCCAGAGTGCAGCCACCATGGAGAGTGGGTCACCAGTAATTTAACGATGTGGACACCCTACATCGTTGTGTGCTTATTATGAGATAAGTGTTAGTCTTAATGTCATCCTCAGATTAAAGAATGAGATCTGTCGTGATCATTTCACGATAACACTCGTGAGAGAATGAGTGAAATACGAGTTTGAGAATGCGGTTCAATATGTTGAACTTAGCTTATGACTTAGGGTTACACTCACAGAGTCTTTGGGGACTCTATACGACCATAGATGGTTAGGAATCATCATGGTTAGGATGTAACATAAATCATACTGAAATTGAGATTTAGCCTGACCTCCCGGCTATCTACCGATGGGGTTTCCTTTTTGTTTCACTGAAGTATCTGGTAGTCCAAGAACCATTGAGAGTGTATGGTTCATTGTTTAACCAACATGTAGAATTGGAATATTCTACGCAGGTTGCTATGCCCATAGACGGCTATGACTAGTATAGTCGACTTAGGATTAGTTGGTGTATTAGAGGTTTTAAAGAAATAATAGGATGATAACTAAAATACACAAACTTCTGTGGTGTGTCGAAAACTAAAATCAGACTAGGGGCTTAGAGCCCACTACAGTTGTAAGCTTAAGTATTTATTTGCTTATAATTATTTCTTACTAGGTTGTAGACTCACCTCCCTGTTTAATTATAATTATAGGTTTCAGGCACACTAGTACAGGCAGGACATAATCGACTTCTTCTTTAGCAGAGCATTTGGTAGTTCTTATTTTCTTGTCATTGAATGTTCTTGAATTTATTGTTTTATTTTGTTATGAATGATGAACATTGTGAAAGAAAGTGAGTTATTGAAAATAAAAAATATATATTTTTAGCCATGTTTTTTCTGTGTGAACTCTGCATGCTTTCCTTATGAGAAGTAATATCAACCAAACTCAGACTCACGAGGTCCCAGATCAGGGTGTTACAAAATGGTATCAGAGTCAGGTTCACACAAAGAGATTTATTATTCATAACAAGTTCAATGACATACAATATAATATAAGTCTCTACTTGATTAAGATACATTAGTAATTAGGTTGTTTTATGATTAGGAAATGGCTAGCAAGTGCAATAATCATGAAGACCCTAGAATACAAAACCCTTCTAAGCCACCTATCGTAAGGAGAGAAGAGTTTGTCACTATAATGACAATGGCTACTAGAGTCATGGCGACCATGGTCTAGATAGTTAGAGAGCTGACACCAAGACCCTCACCGATTTATATCATAGCTGAAGAAAGAGATACTTACTGACAAGACTACCCCCATACTACTCAGGGGCAAACATCACAGTCTTATGGGCAACAGCCATAGCCCTACGGGCAAGGGAGTCATCAGTCTCACTATTAGAGAGCTTGATCAGTACGTGGGCGAATAATGAGAGATTGGATGAGGGCTCGAAGAGGAGTGGCAAGGAGAGCATCCTCTAGCACAAACTTTGTGTCTCAGGGAGGGTCTTGTATGACCAATTCACGAGGACGACATATGTCCCAAGCTAGCTATGCAGTTGTCATGAGTGCAGCCAATCGAGGAGTTTCACATCTAGTCAGAGAGTTTCTTTCTGAGGAAACTAGGAGGGAAGCAATTAAGGCAGAAGGAGCATGGCAAGTTGTAGAGGCGAACGGAAGTGGCTCAGGACTAGTATAGGGTCGAGCAGTATCAGAAAGTTCATGGGAAGGAGGCGAGGATGAAGATCCCAATATTAATCATGCTTCACCTACGTAGACTTTTACTTCGCCCCAATACGATTTGAAAGTTCTTCTTTTGCCTGACCCTTAGCAGACGCGAAGGTGTTCATGGAGAAAACCAAGCTTCAGATGGATTGAGGAGTGATATGATGTCGCATTTAGAAATACTTAGCTTTACGTAGTCTAGTTCATTTATTTCTTGTTTTGTGTTATTTTATTCTTGCTTGCCTAGTAATATTTATGTACTAAGATGATTAATAAAATAAACTATTTTTGACTAAATGAGTGTTGTAATTGCTTACATGTGATGGAATTTCGTATAAATACAACCTAACTGACTCAAATAATGATAAATCAATTATGTGATAATTTTAATGTAGCTCGTGTTATTTGACTCTTGGGCTACACATAATTTTACTACCTCAACTTTTGAGAAACAGTCGTCTGTTGTACCTTCTCGATTAAGTGTTTCTTACTTGATAGAAACATATATAGGCGAGTCCACCGCAGTAGACACTGTATATAACAATTGTATAGTAAAAATAAAAAATCGTGAGTTTCCTGTGAACTCATTGCAACTTGATTTCAAGAATATAGATGTTGCCCTTGGTATGGACTGGTTGTCAGACCACCATGCCACGATTGATTGTAGAAAGAAGTGTGTCAATTTTCAAATACCTCAGATCCCAACTTTCACATATCAGGGTGTTAAGAAACTACTTAAGCCAACGATCATATCTTGCATGAAGGCCAACAAATACATTTAAGAAGGATATATGAGATTTTTGGCCTACACGAAGACCAAAGAAAGATAAGACCTCACCATATCTGATGTGAACATAGTTCATGAATATGCTGGTATTTTTTTTTTAGAAACTACCAAGTCTTCCTCCTGATCGAAAAATTGAATTTCAGATCAATCTCGTTTCGAGAACATCGCCCATTTCAAAGGCTCCTTATTGGATGGGACCTACAGAACTTAAGGAACTCAATGAGCAACTGTAAGAATTATTTGAGAAAGGTTTTATTCGATCGTCAGTATCTTCATGGGGTGCTCCAATTCTGTTCGTCAAGAAGAAGGACAAATCACTGCAAATGTGTATATATTATCGGCAACTGAATGCAATGACTATCAAGAATAAATATTCATTATCGCAAATTGATGATTTGTTTGATCAACTTCATGGAGCTGCATGTTTCTCAAAGTTAAATATGAGATCAAATTATCATCAATTAAAGATTAAGAAATAAGATGTTGCTAAGACGACGTTCAGGTCAAGGTACGACCATTATAAATTTTTTGTTATGCCTTTTGGTCTGACTAATGTACCAGCGGCCTTCATGGATATGATAAATAGGGTTTGCAGACCATATTTGGATAAGTTCGTGGTAGTATTCGTTGATGACATCCTTATTTATTCAACGATGAAGGAGCAACATGAGAAACACCTGAGGATAGTTTTGCAGACACTCAGAGGACATCAACTATACGCCAAATTCTATAAGTGTGTATTTTTGTTGGAGCAAGTGTCTTTTCTTGGTCACATTGTATGTAAAGATGGAATTATGGTAGACCCTACAAAAATTCAAGTAGTCACCAATTGGGCTAGACCCAAGAATCCTATCAAGATTCATAGTTTCTTGAAATTGGCAAGGTACTACCAGTGTTTTGTGGAAGGGTTTTCCATGTTGACAGCTCCAATGACAAAGCTCACTAAGAAAGACATAAAGTTTGAGTGAAACGATAAGTGTGAGAAGAATTTTCAAGAGATAAAAAAATGTTTGATCATTGCTCCAGTGTTGGTCTTACCTTTTGGATCTGGAGGCTTTACTATTTACAGTGATGTTTCTCATAAAAGATTGGGTTGTGTTCTAATGCAGCATGGTAAGGTGATAGCTTATGCATCTCGTCAACTCAAAACACATGAAGTCAAATATCTGACACATGACTTGGAGCTAGCAGCGGTTGTATTTGCCCTCAAGATATGGAGACACTACTTATATGACAAACAGTTTAAAGTTTTTACTGACCATTAAAGCCTTAAATACCTGTTTTCGCAGAGAGACTTAAACTTGAGGCAAAGCAGATGGCTGGAATTTTTAAAAGACTATGACTTCAAGTTGAAATATCACCCGGGAAAGGCGAATGTAGTTGCTAACGCGCTTAGCAAAAAGTCAAGATCATTGGTCAGATTCACAGATTGGGATTTATTTTCCTCGATTGTACATCAGAAAGCAGAAGCTCAATGCTTACCAGGTCGATTACCATTTGTGCAAACCACATTGAGGTCAGAATTGTGTGAGAAAATTAAGGAAAAGCAACCTTTAGATCCAGAGTTGACCCAAGTGAGGAAGATGATTTCGAAAAATGAGGAGTCAAACTTTAAAGTTGATGATTAAGAAGTTCTCAGATTTTGTCATAGAGTGTGCATTTCTAAGGATGATCAGCTCAGGAATCAGTTGTTTGGCGAGGCACACCACTCTAGATATGCCATCCACCCTAGAAGTACCACAATGTATCAAGATGAAAAATATGTTTTGGTGGAGATGAATGAAGAGAGAAATTGTTGAGTTTGTAAGCAAGTGTCTGGTGTGCCAGCAAGTGAAGATTGAACACCAACGACACAGGAGACTACTGCAATCACTCCCTATACCTGAATGGAAATAGGCAGATGTTACTATGGACTTCATCTCAGGGCTTCCTAAGACCAAGAATGGGATGAATTTAGTATGAGTGATTGTAGATAGGCTAACTAAGTCAGCTCACTTCTTGGCCTGTAAAATAACTCACTCTTGTGATCAGTTGGCTCAATTGTTCATCTAGAAAATAATCAAATTTTATGAAGTACCATATTCGATTGTTTCGGATAAAGACTCCAAGTTTACATCGCGATTTTGGCAAAGTTTTCAAGAGTCTATGGGGATGCGGTTAAAAATGAGCATGGCATTTCATACACAATCAGACGGATAGTCAGAGCAAACCATTTAGACCCTGAAAGACATGTTACAAGCATATACCTTACAGTATAGTGACTCATAGAATGACATCCTACCTCTTGTGGAGTTTACCTACAATAGTAGCTTTCAAGCAAGTATAGGCATAGCTCCATTTGAGGCACTATATGGTCAACGATGTTGAACACCCTTGTGTTGGGAGGAGGTCGGAGAAAGAAGATTGCTAGGACCTAATTTGGTTCATTGAATGATAGATCAAGTGAGAGTTATTTAAGAACGTCTTCAGACAACTCAAAGTCAACAGAACAGTTATGCAGACCAAAGGCATCACGAATTAAAATTTAAACAAGATGATTATGTATTTTTTAAGATATCTCCTTTTAAAGGAGTGATGCACTTTGGTCGAAGAGGAAAATTGAGTCCAAGATATATTGGACCCTTTGAGATACTCACGGGAGTTGATCAGACGACATACCGATTGACCTTGCCACCTTCCTTGTTTCAAATTCACAATGTGTTTCATGTCTCTATGTTGCCGAAATATATGCCTCATCCCTCTCACATACTGGATACAGTTGAGTCAGTGTTAGAAATACAAGATGACTTAAGTGTGATTGAGAAGCCTATAAAAATCTTGAATGTGAAAGTATAGAAATAGAGAAACAAAGAAATATCTTTGATTTTAGTTAAATGGAGTCATCACAACAAAAATGAGGCTATATGGGAGTGCGAATTAGACATCCGCAAACAATTTTTATAATTGTTTCCAGGTAAGATTCAGGATGAATCTTCTTTTAAAGAGTGTAGAATTGTAAACCCCCTCTGACGGAATCGTTAGAGGGGATGAGATTGTTAAAAAAAAAAGAGATGGTTCTCCATTTGGGAGAACTGCCTTCTCGATAACCCGAAAGGGGTGTAGATAAACCTCACCCCCATAATCCGCGGAAATAGGTGGGGGTTATTCTCATCCCCCTCACCCTGTGAGAGGGCTATAAAAGCCTTCACGTAGCCCCCCTACACCACTCACCAAGCAAGCGGTAGAGGAAAGGAGACACAGAAAAAAAATTTGAGAGTGTCAAAGAGAGAGGATGACTTACCAAACGATCAGTGGTGCATGTAAGAAGTTGTTCTTCTCCTTCTTCCTTTTCTTCATTCTTTTCAGGTCGATTTGAGAATCTGCAACCATTGTTGTCGATGAGTTGCAGAGAAAAAAAACTGCAGTAGAGAGAGGGAGAGAGAGAGAGGGCCGACCGGCCCCTCTGTCATAGGGAGGAAGAGAGGGTCGGTTGGTCGGCCTCTCTACTGCAAAGAGAAGGGGAGACGATTGGCTCAGGAGTCGGCCCCCTTTGCACCAGAGAAGACGAAAGGGACTCTGCCCCTTCTGCTTTCATTTTATCGAGCCTGGGTCAGTCTGGGTGCGACCCAGACTGGACTGGGTCGGTCTGGGTTACACCCAGACCGAACCAAATCGATTATAAGAAAAAGAATAGTCAGTTAAACCGGTTCAGGTTGAGTTAGTTTGGTCTGAACTGAACTGAACTGGTTTGTAGCAAACTGGGTAAGATCGAACCGATCAAAACCGAACTGGTTTGGATTGACTTAGTAAGACCGAACCAGTCTGAGTCAGGTCTGACTGGAGCTCAGATCCAAATTGATTGGATCGGGACAGGCCGAATTTGGATCTAGTCTGATCCAGTCAGCCTGGATAGATCCAAATAGAATTGGATCCAGAGAGATCTGAGTCTAGATCTGAACTGACTATTATGGATCTAGAATAGAACTAGATCTGGTTCAGATCAGTTTTGGAACCATATCAAAACTAGATCAGATTGAATCAGTTCTAGATCTATATCGAAATTGGGTCTCGATCGAGACAGACAGTTTTTGATCCAGATCAGTAATGGGTTTGTATCCAATCTAACAATTTTGGACCCAGATTATAAAAAGATCTGGATCGGGTTGTGATTATTTTTAAATTTCAAAAATAATTTCTAAAATGACCAAAATGCCCTTATGTGTACCCAAGATCTATTTTGGTAAAATGGGCATAACTTTGCACTCTGAACTCAGAATTAAGTGTGGTTTGATGCATTGGACTCGTATTGCAAATAAGAATCTACTTGCCCACTCATTTTACTTAATTTAGGGATACAAAAATTGAAGAGTCAAGAATCAATTTGAGAGAGGTATTTTAGTAATTTTTTTAGAATATAAGAGGTTTCATTCATTAATACAAACATGCTTGTATTCATATTTAAGGTAAGGGATATTGTAATTTAAATTTATATATAAATAAACCTTTTTACGTTGTATATTATTATAATATTGTGAATTAGCATGATAGCTTTTGAGTGTAATCATGATGTGCATAAAATGATCATGCATGATATTATGAGATGATTGTATACACATGTTAGTTGTGGTATGTCATGCATATTAGAAAGGGATCATGTCGTGATAGCATATCTATGTAATAAGTTGCTATTACCATGCATCATGATGAGATTGTGATTACATTTGAGTTCTTTTATTCTATTCATGTTGTAAATGAATTTATTGAGATTAGCATGTATAACCCCTTAAATCTTGAAAGTGGCGATATGTGGTAAGAGCTACCTAGTTCGCGGCTAGATTGCAGCCACCATGGATAGTGAACAACCAGTAATTTAACGATGTGGAGACCCTACATCATTGTGTGCTTATTATGAGATAAGTGTGAGTCCTAATGTTATCCTTAGATTAAAGAATAAGATTAGTCATGATCATTTCATGATAACACTCATGAGAGAATGAGTGAAATACGAGTTTGAGAATATGGTTCAATGTGTTTAACTTAGCTTATGACTTAGGGTTAAACTCACACAATATTTGGGGACTTTAGACGACCATAGATGGTTGGGAACCATCATGGTTAGGATATAGCATGAACCATACCGAGATTGAGATTGAGATTGAGCCTGACCTCCCGATTATCTACCTATGGAGTCCTCTTTTTGTTTCACTGTAGTGTCTGGTGGTCCGGGGACCACTGGGAGTGTATGGTTCATTGTCTGACTAACATATAGAATTTAGGTGTTCTATGAGGGTTGTTACGCTTATAGACAGTTATGATCGGTATAGCCGATTTAAGATTAGTTAGTGTATTAGAGGTTTTAAGGAAATAATGAGAGGATAATTAAAATATACAAACTTGTGTGTTGTGTTGAAAACTAAAATCAGACTAGAGGCTTAGAGTCCACTACAGTTGTAAGTTTCGGTGTTTATTTGCTTATAATTATTTCTTACTGGGTTGTAGACTCACCCCCTTATTTAATTACAATTGTAGGTTCCAGGCACAATAGTACAGGCAGGACGTGATCGACTTCTTCTGCAGAGCATTTGGTAGTTCTTATTTTCTTGTTATTAAACATTCTTGAATTTGTTATTTTCTTTTGTTATGAATGATGAACATTGTGGGAAAAAAGTGAGTTATTAAAAAATAATGAAAAAAAAATTAGCCATGTTTTCTCTGTGTGAACTCTATTGCTTTCTTTCTGGGAAGTAATACCAACCGAACTCGGACTTCTGAGGTCTCTCTCTCTCTCTCTCTCTCTCTCTCTCTCTCTCTCTCTCTCTCTATATATATATATATATATATATATATATATATATATATATATATGCATTTGGTATTTATAAGAAAAAATGATTGAATACTAGTAACGTAGGTCACTTAATAGGCCTGCCAACCCAACCCATGCCTTTGGGGGACTGGCTGGTAAAAGCGATGGGATATGTTCTATCTGTTGTGGGTTAAAATCCGGTGTCTTTCAGCTTGAGCATCCTCACGCACCTCCTAACATTGACCAGATGCACTCAACACCCAAGGGTCTGCATATAACTTGAGCAACCTCCTAACTTAAACATCCTCATGCACCTTCTAACATTGACCAGGCTTGAGCGCCTTGGACCCCAAGGTTGTGTTGTGGTTTCCGCCATGCTCACATACTCTCTTGATGTTTGGGAGCAGTGGCATCGGTGACTATCAGTTTTTTTTTTTTTTGGGGGGGGGGGGAGGGGGGGCAAGTTAAAGACCCAAAGGTATTTCATTTATTCTTAACTTTTAAGAATACAAAATAAATAGAGAAAAAATATTGTACTACAAAATGACAGCTTCAGCTTATCTGTTATTGATATCTACAAAATGTGTTACAACAAAATTAGCTTAGTTGTTATTGATATCGTTAAAGTCATCTTTAACAATATCTTTGAGGATAAGCTGCTAAGACACCCCCCCTCCCCCTCAAACTGAGGCATGAATATCTTGAACGCCCAGTTTGTGAACCAAGTGCTGAAAAGATTCTCGTCCAAGTGCCTTTGTGAAAAAATCAATTATTTGGTCCTTGCTATGAATATAACAAGTGTGTATAGTTTCAAGAATGAGTTGATCGCGAACCACATGACAATCAATGTCAATGTGCTTGGTCTGTTCATGAAAAACTAGGTCAGTTGCAATGTGAAGGGCTGCTTGGTTATCACAATAAAGATTGATTATGAGAGGATGCTTAACCTAAAGATCGAGTAACATGCCTTTAAGTCAAAGGATCTGGCAAAGTGTCTGTCATGAATCTATATTCAAACTCAGCATAAGACCGAGAGACTGTCACTTACTTCTTAGTCTTCCATGAGATGGGACTGGCACCAAGGAAAATGTAATAGCCAGTAACATATCGGTGAGTTTGAGGGCAAGTAGCCCAGCTTGAATCGCAGAAAGCATTGAGCTGCAAAGTGATACCTCGTTGAAATAGAAGACCTTGTTCAGGTTGAGATTTGATTTAGCGCACTACACAAAGAGCAGCATTGAAGTGTAACTCATGTGGTTGGTGCATGTATCAACTAAGAACATAAACCGCATATTTTAGATCAGGCCTTGTGATACTTAAATAAAGTAAGTGTCCTACTAGCCGGCAATATTTTGTTGGGACGGATAGCAGTGATCCACGATCTGCATCAAGTCCATGCTTTTCTTCCATAGGAAACTCGACTGGTTTGGATCCCAACAAACCCATCTCATTGACAATCTCTAGAGCATATTTTTGTTGACACAAATAAATGCCAGATTTGGATTGTACCACTTCTAGACCTAGGAAATATTTTAAGGATCCTAAATCCTTCATATAGAACTGTTGAGACAGAAATTGCTTAAACTGCTCAATTGCTGCTAAATGATTTTCTGCAATAACCAATCATCAACATAGACCAGTACAACCACAAAAATATGATCTTTGGAATAGACAAATAAAGAATAGTTTGCATTTAACTGTTTAAAACTAAACTCTTTAAAAGCATGATAGAACTTTGAGAACCAATTCTTGGGGGGCTGCTTTAAACCATAAAGAGATTTATTAAATTAACAAACTAAATTCTCCCTCTGTATACCATATTCTGGTGGAATCTGCATGTACACATCTTCAGACAGATCACCATGCAAAAAAGCATTGTGCATATCCATTTGACATAAAATCCAATTTTGTGCAGCATCAATAGCAAGCAGAGTGCGAACAGTTACCATCTTAGCTACTGGGGTAAAGGTCTATGTGTAATCAAGACCTTCTTGTTGAGAGTACTCATTTGTTACTAGACATACCGTATAATGTTCAACAGTCTCATCTGACTTCAATTTTACCTTATATACCCATTTGCATCCAATGGGTTTCACTCTGGCAGACAAAGTAGTAATGGTCCAAGTGTGGTTATCTCGCATAGTATGCATCTCAAAATCCATAGCATCTTTCCAATGTTTAAACTGAATGGCTTGATTAAAGAACTCAAGTTCATGCAGGGTTTACAAAGTAATAACAAAGGATTTATGAGAAGGTGAGAGCTTTGACAAAGAGAAAAAAATTGACAAAGGATAATGTGTACCTTTCCATTTTTCTTGAGTCGTATTTGAGATTGGAGGTGGTGAAGAACTAAAGGAGCAATAAAAATATCTTAGCTAGATGGAGGGCTTCCTTATCCTTGTGGAACGTCTACTAACCTCTTCATGAAAAGATGTGGGTGAGCTTGATTCAGTTTGGGAGGAACGTTGAACGAGATCTTTAGGGATGTTTTATGTTTGAGGCAACACAATATGTGACATTTCAAGGGTATTGTTATCATGACCATGTTGCAATGGGTTATAGCTACTTTTATCGTCATAACTTATGGGCATAGGCAGCATGGGTCCATCAAAAATCTCTTTTGTAGAAGAAAAATGAAATATTTCTTCATAGAAAATCACATCACAACTAGTAAAAACTTGTTGTGACTTTAAGTCAAAAAGTTTAGAAGCCTTTTGTTTCATGGGGTAACTGATAAATATGCACATCTTTGCTCTCGTGTCAAACTTAATTTTGTGTTGATCTATGTTAGTGGCATAGCATAGACACCCAAAAACTCGAAGATGACTAAAAGTGAGTTTTTTTTTTAAATAGCCTTTCAAAATGAGTTTTACCCTTAAGACGTGGTGTTGGAGTGGGATTAATAAAATAGGTGGCAGTTAAAACATATTCACTCCAAAATTGAATAGGAAGATTGGCTTAAAATCGAAGGGCTCTGGCAACTTCCAATAAGTGTTTGTGTTTCTGTTCAACTACACCATTTTGTTATGGTGTAGCAACACAACTGTGTTGATGGATAACACCATGGTCGTTTAGGAAATTTTGCATTTCATGCGAGGAAAACTTGGAGCCATTATCAGACCTTATATTCTTAATGTGACTATCAAATTGATTTGAAACCATACTAAAAAAAAATTACAAGACTTAAGGTCTCATACTTATGTCGCATAAGAAAAATCTATGTGGCTCTAATAAAATCATTAACGATTCTCAAAAAATAATGTGCTCCATTAAGAGAGGCTTGAGAATAAAGACCCCATATATCACAATGAATAATTTCAAAAGCACATGAAGACATAATATCACTTAAAGGAAAAACCAGTCGTGTTTGTTTAGCATGATGACAAGAATCACAATGATGCAAATTGTTAAAATCTAACTGAAAATGCAAACCATAAGTTTTTACTAATTTCATTCTAGAAACTGATGGATGTCCAAGCCTTTTGTGCCATAAACCATAGCCTGACGAAATTGAAGCATTGGCTGAAAAAGGTAGCGATCATGACTTAAGAAAGTAAAGCCTATCTTTTTCTTCACCCCGCCCAATCATCATCTTCGACCCAAAGTCATGAATTGTACAAGAGTTAGACAAAAATATGACAGAACAATTTTGAGATTTAACTAGTTAACTGACAGAAAGTAAATTCATCTTGAAAGAAAGAATGAATAGGACATCACGTAGTTCAAAAGAATCGATGCAAATAAATCTACAATGGGTAACAAGTATAGAATTTTCATTGGAAAATTTAACAGGCTTTAAACTATCATAGGAAATAAGATTATAAAATAAATATTGATCAATGCACATGTGTTGACTAGCTCCTGAATCTACAATTCAAGGATAAACCAAAGACATTATTGTTATTCCAACCTTGTGATAAAAAGGATTTAAGAAAAGAGATCTCAAGCCTAGAGGCATGTTCTTAAGATCGCTATCTTTAAAACTTCAATCGCCCCACTCCGAAAATTCCAAAGATGCGAAAAGGGTTTTGTTACAACTGAGTTCCCAGGATACAACTAGGCTTGAACCTCAAGAGAGTCACTGCTTCGCAAGAACAGATGACCTCTCCCACACATGAACTCTGCAAGCCAAACCGGGAAGAAAAAAAGGAGAAAACTAGAGAGTCAGAAATTTTGATGATCCAAAAGCCAAAAAAAGAAGAGATTTATAGACTTGTTAGAAAGGCCTAAAACATTTTGAGATAAATGAGATTAATTGTCATAATCCTGACGGTTTGAAAATGGGGCGAAAAGGTCCTTGAATGGTCACCCACCTTTGACTGTCAATCAAAGGCCTTCAAAATCGTCCAACAGCCACAAAGCGCCATAAACTCAATATAAATGCTATTAATACCTTTCAAACGGCCAGATATCTCAAAACCAAAACGACAAAACAGACATGTGCAAAGTGCACCATCAAAATGCCACATTGTGCCTCAAGCGCCCTTGCGCACACACGTGCGTGCGCACGAACGACGCATCCGTTGTTGCACGATGCGCAGCAACGTCCACAATCCGCCTAAAGACTCAAGGCTTACCAAAGTAAAGAATAGATAACAAACTCTCTATTTAAACCACTCGAAAAACTTTTTTCTCTTAGATATGGGACTAAACTTTTTTAAAGCACTTTTTGGTAGTAAACAAAATCACCAAGATTTTATATTTTAAAATTTTTCTAACAATTACAGGACCGATTGTACCTGCACAATTTACATTGGAGATTTGAGATGATGGGTTCCAAGAGTGATCCGACTTTGAAGCATTCAATGTTGCTGAGTTTTCTGCCATGAGACTTGTTGTGGGACCTTCAATTTTCTGCAGCTGATAATAGAATCCCATGGTAGAAACCTAGCTCTGAGACCATGTGAAGTTGAAGACCCAAAGGTATTTTATTCATTCTTAACTTTTAAGAATACAAAATAAATAGAGGAAAAAAGATTGTAGTACAAAACGGCAGCTTCAGTTTATCTGCTATCGATATCTAGAAAATGTGTTACGACAAAATGAGCTTATCTGTTATTGATATCGTTAAAGTCGTCTTTAATGATATCTTTGAGGATAAGCCGCTAAGAATTCATGGTCGAGCAAACTTGGAAGGAAAGCAATGCACAAATCTTCACAGGGTCAAGTTCACCTTTTCAAGTTGTTCTCAAGCGCGGATGTTTATCATATGGCTTGTATCAAATGGGGATGTGAATGACCTTGCTTGGCTTTTAAAGGTTTTTTTTTCTTATTTTCCTCGAATCTGACAATACAGATATGTTTTACGTGTTTGATTTTATAGGAATCAACTCTTGCATCATCAAATTAGCACGCGGGTAGGTTTTAATAAGATGTTATATCGATGGTATATAAGTTTTACTAATATCATAAATATCTAAGGCTTAAAAAATCATGTTTTTTTATAGAGGAAACATTATCCATGTGTTGTTTCTTACCAAATCAACCATGTTGAGTGCATCTTTGACATTAGATTAGTGAAAAAACAACCTAGAAACCTCGTGGTCGCTCATGGTAGGCACAAAATAAACTAATCAACTATTCTCTCTCTCTCTCTCTCTCTATATATATATATATATATATATATATATATATATATATATACTACAATCGATTGTACCTATAATCAAGTTTGAATATTACGATAGGAGTTGTTTTGATACGATCTAAGACATCATTGATGTGTTCAACATGGTCTATTTAGTAGAAATTGCCTCTTGGATCATGTTTTTTCCATGAAAAACCATGTTCTTAATTATGAGTCGGGGAGAATCGATATAATAATAGCCATTGGTTTTTTTATCACTGGAAAAACTTGTATGCAGTGATGATCCAAAGGCCAGTTTCCACTAAATAAAATATGTAGATCACGTCTATGATGTTAAATGTGAAGAAAAAATGGGTTCTGCCACTTTGCTAAGTTTATTGTATTTACAATGGACTATACCAAATATACTCTCTCAACATATATATATATATATGTGTATATATATAGAGAGAGAGAGAGAAGGGGTAGCTGTTAACCACTTTTATAGCTAACCGTCAGGATTTTGAAGGGTTCTTTCATGTTTTTCTTAAATTTGGTTGTACAGATGCATTATACATGCTTGATTTTATGGAAAACGACTCTTCCATCATCTGATCCTGATGTTTTTCATTGAAAAACCACAATTCAAGTGTTGTTTCCTAGTGAATATATTGCGCATGAACATATCTGTATGGTCAGATTTGAGTAATGCATGGGAAAAATCTTTCAAAAGCCCAATTAACATGACAGTTGGTTAGAAAAGTAGTTTGCAGCTACCACCTTTTCTCTCTTTTTATTCTTAAATTTTGACTATATAGAGATGTGATTTAGGTATTTGATTTTATAAGGTTCAGCACTTGTTTGGCAGGAGCTGTTAGTGCACGTCAACGTGTGTTGACGTTGCAAGTTCAAAATCCAATGGTATAGCAGGTGGGGTCAGAGCCTAACCCCAGCTTGCCTATAAAAAAAAGTTTTTATAGGGATCGGCACTTGGAATATTTGATCCCGACACAGGATCTACATCAGATCAGCATTTGAATCATCAGAATCCGATTGGTGCAAAGGATTTTTTGGCAATTCAAAATTTCAAAGGCTGAAAAGCTGCAAAGAAATTGTTATTTAAAAAATCATATTTGTTCCTTAAAAAACTCTGTACAATGGTCTATCTCCATTAAATCGACCATGATAAATTCATCTATGGGTTCAAATTTGATAAAAATAACTTGCATTAATAAGATCCCAGAGGGAATATGACGATAGGGGATGAGTGGTACCAAATAACACCCAGTCGAGTTCAGGTTCCTACCCAGATTATATTGGGTCAAGAGAGTGAACTCAAACCCTATTCATGTAACTTAGAAGGTATTTAAAACTTGTATTTACACTAAAAATACATATAAAATACTTAGGTCGGCTAGATTGGTCAGACATCTGGGAAAAATTTTATCCCAAACCCCACTTGCTTGCTAACTAGGTCCGGTTTGGGTCAACCCAACTAACGTTCATATCGGAATTTTTATGGCCATACCAAGGTATCTGGTTTTGGGTCCGGCCCAATATCCGACGCAAACAGAACCTGTTGGCTAGGCTTTACGCAGCCTAGAGGCCTAGCAATACAAGCTTAGATTAACCTAGCCTACGAGTTTGTTCGTTCTTGGGCCCCAACTTGTCACTGAGGTCCATTTGATTGGGTGGGAAAAGTTTGAAATGGAAAAAGCATATATATCCATATTCATGGGGCCACACACTTTTCACATCAAATAGAGAAGTTTTACCAAATAAAGTTTTCCCATAAAGAATGAGTCTCACTTAGGGATGGCAATGAATCGGGGTGGACGGGCAGGTCTCCACCCCCACCCCATTTCAAAATTTTACCCTTCATCCCTCCACTGGTTTAATTTGATTTTAACCTCCATCCCCTATTCATTCTCCGTTTTATGTCCTTCATCCCTGGTTCAAATGGGGCGAGGCGGACTGGGACTCCGTTTTTCCCGATCCTTTTGCTGTTAAAGAAAGAGAGGAAGGAGATGAGAGAAATTTGAGAAAGGGACTCTGTTTTTCCTGGTCCTTCCACTCGTGTGGCTCGTTAGAGGAAGGAGAGGAAGAAGAAAGGAAAGATTTGAGAAAGGGTTTTATATTAGGGTTAAGAATATATATATAGGATTTTATAATATGTATAAGGGTATAATAATAATTTCCTTAACGGAGATCGGGAATGGGACGGGGCGGAGCAAAAGTAAGTCCATTTCTGCCTCCATCCCTGCATGGGTTTTAATTTTAATCTTCATCCCTGGTTCATTTTCCGTTTTGTGTCCTCCATCCCTTGTTTAAATGGTGCGAGGGGCTGGGCACTGTTTCCTCCCAGTCCACTGTCATCCCTAGTCCAACGATATTTCTAAGAATTGAATTGTTGCACCTCTTGTGGTGCTACAATTTTCACTAGCAAAAAATTGTCTTGCTAAAAAAGCATCGAGTCTTCTTGAACGAGCTTTGTAAAGATAAAATTTATATAGGGTAATCAAATTGTTCCCTTGCGACTTACATTATACAGTTGCGCTTAGAGTCTGTTTTGTTTTTGTTGAGTCTGATGTAAGTTGCTCGGTTCAGGTGAATCAATACCCTGAAGGGGCAGCTCGTATACTTGAACTGTAATAACCTGCAGGCAAAATTGTGAATAAAATAAATGTGTTGAGCTTTCTTTTGTTCACCCTTATTGTGATTGTTTCTTGTGATTACAATTTCTCTCCCTCTATTCTCTTTTGCTCTCTTGCACTCTGATTACAAGCTTCCACGATCGGCAAGCGAGCTGACAAGTAGGCTTGTGGCGGTGAAGAAGGACCATCGCGCCGCGCTGGCCTATTGAAGAAAATAGGCTCGTGACAAGTGGTATCAGAGTTTGTTCTTGTGCTGGGGAAGGGACTCCGGAGTCGGTGTCGACAGACACGCCGACAGGCTGCGATTTGTGAGCAAGACATCGTGGCGCTTTATCAAAACTTGCGCAACACCAAAGGCAAGGCAGTTGTTGAAGCTGAGAAGATGGGTTCATCTTGGGGCCAAGAAGAGTTGGCTGCAACTGTTAACAAGCTGGTGGAAGATGTGACTTTGCACGAGGAAGCGATTTCAGGCGCATGTGAATCACTCAGTGGACTGAATGATATGGTGGCGAGCCTGCAAGAGCAGGTAAACTTACTAATGGGGTAGGTTACTTCGTTGACGACTATAGTGGCCGACTTGCAGACTGAAGTAGGGGAGCTTCAATTGAAGAACCATACGTTGCAGCGGACAATGACCCTAAATGGCGGAAATAGTGAGAAGTCATCAAGGATTGATGTGCCAAGACCCGCGAAATTCAATGGTTCTCGTGATAGCAAGTCCATTGAGAACTTTTTGTTCCAAGTAGAAGACTACTTGGATATCCAGAATGTGATCATTGAGGATCTGAGGATTAAGGCCGCAACAACCTTACTTGATGGATATGTCATCGCTTGGTGGAAGCGCAGCGACATGGAGAGGGGTCAATGCGTGATAGACACCTTTAATGACTTCAAAATGGAGTTGAGCAACTATTTCATGTCAAGAAATGCGTAGAGACAAGCATACTGGATGGTTCGTGAGCTCAAACACTCTGGTTCATTGCAAGACTATGTCAGAATGTTCCAAAAGCTTATGCTGGAGATACCTAACATGTCATAAGACGACATGCTCAACTGGTTCATTGTGGGACTTCAGCCATGGGCACAGTCTGAAGTGGAAAGGAGCAACCCTCATATTTTGGAAGATGCAAGTGGAGACCGAGCGCTTAGTTGACACTCAGCGCAAGCCTTTCACTCCATCTACCAAAGTCGGGAAGAAGCCTGACCACGGAGGCAAGAAGGATGAGTGGCACGATGATAAAGGTGAGGCATCGACATGCCATCAATACGAAAAGAAGCAGAACTACACAAAGCATAACAATAGCAACAAGGGTGCGGTTGTGACATGCTGGTTCTGTGGCGATAGGCACATCGCCAAGCAGTTCCCAAAGTGTCTCGTGAAGGACGATGGGCAAGCCAACGCTGCACGGGAAGAATACAATGATACTGAATGTAGTGACACTGAGACGATGCAACCAAGGATGGAGGTCATGCGATTGATTAACATGGCTAGAAGTTGTGTGGCTAAGAACATGCAGGTCAGTAAAGAACTTATGTACTTGGAAGTCATTATGAATGGAAAGTCTACTTCAGCAATGATAGACTTAGAGGTCACACACAACTTTGTCTCGCGGGAAGAGGCAGAGTAGTTGGGCTTGAAGTCTGAGCCAAAGCAGAGGACCATCAAAATGGTAAACTCTGAGGCCAAGTCCATCCTTGGTGAAGCAAGAAACGTGGCTATTCAAGTGGGGAGTTGGGTCGGCAAAGCCAACTTTTCTGTGGTGCCCCTGGACGATTTCAAGGTGATTTTGGGTATGGAGTTTCTACGAAGTAGAATGTTATGATGTTGCCAAAGTTTAACACATTGACGATCATGGGTCAAACTTGTCTCACACAGTACAGTGCCTTACGCAGAAAGGCAAGTCTTCAGTGCTATCGGCAATACAATTGAAGAAGGGTGTCAAGCATGAGGAATAGACATTCTTAGTTGCAGTGCACGCAGAAGAAGGAAAGGTAGAAGCAGCAGTGCCGTCAAGCCTAGCTCCACTATTAGAGGAATTTTGGGAGGTGATGCCTCTGGAATTGCCGAAGCGTCTTCCACCAAGACGTGAGGTCGACCATAAGATTGAGTTGACCCCGGGAGCGAAGACTCCTACAATGGTTCCATTTCGTATGGGGTCAATTGAGTTGAAGGAGCTGCGCAAGCAGCTAGATGAGATGTTGGAGTACAATGTTAGAAAGATTAATGTTGTGGCGGATGCCCTAAGTCGTAGGGTTGAACTGGCAGTTGCGCGTGCGGAACCTTCTGAAGTGCATTTGAAGGGTGCATTGCTGAGCCGCATCCACGAAGGTATGCAGCAGAATCCGACTGCACAACACCTTGTTTATCTAGTGAAGGAAGACTCAACAATTTTGGCTACAAGATGGCCTCCTTGTGACAAAAGGATCTTCGTGCCGCGGTGGGGAAGCCTCCACCGAGAACTACTTAAGGAGTGTCATGATACACTATGGGTCGGCCATCCTGGTCATAAGCGAACCTTAACACTCCTTGAGCGTGGCTATTATTGGTCGCAGATAAGAGACAACGTTGAAGGGTATGTGCGGACATGTCTCGTCTGCCAACAAGATAAGGGGACAAACCAGAAGGTTGCCTGTCTTCTTGAGCCTCTACCAATTCCAGAACGTCCTTGGGATAGCATATCCATGAACTTTATTGTTAGTCTGCTAAAGATAGAGGTCCTCAGCTCTATTTTGGTTGTGGTGGATCGTTTCTCAAAGTATGTCACCTTAATCCCAGCTTCTAAGGAGTGCCCTACAAAGAAGACTATAGAGTTGTTCATAAATCATGTGGTGAAGCACTGGGGCATACCAAAGTGTATTGTGAGTGATCGCGATGCTCACTTCATATGCAAGTTCTGGCGTGAAGTATTTCTACTACTTGACTCTGATTTGTTATTTTCAACAAGCTTTCATCTGCAGACATAGCACATCAACGGGATACTTGAGCAGTACCTTAGGCACTTTGTTAGTGCCAATCAGAAAAATTAGGTGAAGCTCCTTGATGTGGCACAGTTTTTTTACAATTTGCAGAAGAGCGAGTCTTCAGGTCATAGCCCGTTTGAGATAGCCACGGGGCAGCAACCACTAACCCCGCACACTCTTATCGCACAAGAAAATAGAAGGTCATCATTTGCCTATCAGTTTGTTCGCGACTAGCATGAGCAGAATGAGTTGGCAAAGGCATTCTTACACAAGGCGACAAAGAGAATGAAGAAGTGGGCGGACAAGCATCGTCGGCTCGCGGGGTTCCAAGTTGGGGACCAAGTGTTGGTGAAGCTATATCCTGGTCGTACAGGCATCTTTTGCGGGCGACACCGCAGACTGCTCATAAAGTATGAAGGACCCTTCACCATCACAAAGAAGGTGGGCAAGCTGGAGTTGCCCCCAGACTTCAAGGTGCACCCGGTGTTTCACGTGTGCAACCTCAAGCAGTTCCATCCGGATGATGGAGACTCGGAACACAGTGTGCCACAGCGCGCTCCCATCATGCAGAAGGCCTCGGCAGCACAACGGGCCGAAAAGCACCTCAGTCGGATCCTTCGCCACAAGGTCAACTACTTGGGGGAGGCGAAGAAATACTTGGTGCAGCGGGAGGAAACAGCGGAACCAACGTGGGATCCTGCATTCTGAATGAACAGCCGCTACCCGGCTGAAGTCAGAGCTTACCACGAAACAGATGGCGTCGAGGACGGCGCATGATTTGAAGGGGAGAGCATGTTCCCTTGCGACTTACATTGTACAGTTGCGCTTAGAGTCTGTTTTGCTTTTGTTGAGTCTGATATAAGTTGCCCAGTTCAGGTGAATCAATATTTCGAAGGGGCAACCCGTATACTTGAACTGTAATAGCCTGCAGGCAAAATTGTGAATGAAGTAAATGCGTTGAGCTTTCTTTTGTTTACCCCCGTTGTGATTGCAATTTCTTTCCCTCTATTCTTTCTTGCTCTCTTGCACTCTGATTACAAGCTTCTGCGATCGGTAAGCGAGCTGACAAGTAGGCTTGCGGCGGTGAGGAGGGACTGTCGCGCCACGCTGGCCCATTGAAGGAAATAGGCCCATGACACAAATAGCCCCAAGGCATTGGGGCTCACTTGAACAGTTCTTCAAACACAAATTAAAGAAATTTTTCATTTGAGAAAGTTCTTTGCAAACATTTAAAAAATCATTAATGAAAATATTACTTTTAATTTGTGATAAATTCAAATATTTTTACACTCACAAAACAAGCAAAAAATTGGCACACATGGGAGATTTTTTTTTTATGACGAGGAACCTTCGCTGAAGCGAGGAAAACTCCGGTGGGGCCCCACGACCACCCCCACGCTATGTGGCCTACTTATGAAAGCTACGGACACCCGTGCACCAGCGGGGCAATCAATTAGATAGCTTGCCTTCACAAACAACTTCTATTTCTGCTCATGTAAGCTAAGCATGCATCCATACAAGGGTATCACTGGCTTTAACAGCAGACATTTTTAAAGCCTAACAAGTAGATAAAAAAAAGACAATTGATTTACATAGTGCATGCAATGCAGTAGCACTCTCTATGTGATCTAGTCTCATCAGAATATGTACAAAGCAAATCACTAATGTCCTGCCATAACCACACTAACTTGGTGATTTTCTGTTTAGCATATGAGTGATTGTGCATCCCCAAACGTCCCTTTGCTTCTTATCCCTAAAAACAATGCAAGTGGCACCTCCACCACTGGTGCTCATCTTTAACAAGTATAACATTCCCTTTTCTTCCTCTTTGACAGGAGAACTCGAGATTTCATCTGCATGAAAGAAACAAGAAATGGCCATTAATGAAGAAAAGAAAAAAAATATGAAATCTACTAAAGGATTCATAATATATTCATTGACAATTGCGGCAATTTTTCTGGTAATTGGACCATTTGAGCCATAATAAGTTCAAGATGAGTAAGTTGCATACACTCTTTTGATGTTGTGATAACTCCACCAAGGCATTTCTTTGTCAATCTCATGACAACCTTGTCGTGAATCTTGTGACTGAGAAACACACGTACGTTCCTCGTTTGTGTCTTCTTACCTACACAAATTGGTGCACAAAGCATTCTTCCTTAATGCCACATTGAATGTTGGGTACCAAAGATTGCGGTTACAATCAGTGTTATCAGAATTAGTCCGAATCAGGCGATTCAAATCAAATTGGCACCTAGTGATTCAACTGAAAATTGGCCTGAATCAGTTTTTTTTTGTTACTTTTGTGATAGTTATTATATCCGTTCATTATTATATGTCTAAGCATTACTGAATGGATAATTCTAGAACTTGATCGAACTCTATAAGTCATTATTTACCTAATTCCTATATTTTCCTTGTTTTTTATAGCATTTTCCTGATTTTTTTATGCTTTTTTATTTTTTAAAATAGACCGATTCAAGAATTATTTGATTCGATCCAATTCAGGCTGATTTTCATAATCTTTTTGAAAATGTATTCAGTTCAGAAACCGATTCTGACAACGTTAGTTACAGTTGCATCCTTCCGACTACTAAGATTCATGGTGCCCATAGAAAACTAGATTTGTGATATTTAGATCATTATATCCATCATATCATCAACAAAAAGAAAATGTAAACATTGGACACTCACTATCATGGATACGCACGGAAAGGTCAGCTCCACTAGAAAGTGCTGTCTCATTTATCATGGGGTCTGAGTAGTGGTAGGCGTCTTTGTTATCGTCCCTTGGTGGGTGCAGGTTGGGAATTGCACATTGGTGTGGACATAAACCCTTGTCTGAATGAACACTACATTGCAGAGTTGCAGCACCCCTTAAACCTGAAACAAGCAAGGATGTAAATTCTTGATGTAACTTGTCAACTTAGCCGCTATATTTGCTAGCTGAGTTCCTCTCTCTCTCTCTCTCTCTCTCTCTCTCTCTCTCTCTCTCTCTCTCTCTCTCATATATATATATATATATATATATATATATATATATATATATATATATATATATATATATATATATATATATATATATATATATATATATATATATATATAACACTAAAATCGCAAAGTTGTGGGAAACAGACATTGGGAATGGACACCTTGACATCTTGGATTGTATCCTTTTGGCAACATACATCAGGTGATTAAGCCCGATCCATATATTGGTGATTAGGTATCACCCCATGCATTTTTGTAAGACTCATCACCTGATCTTTCCCCCATTGTTATGGTGGCTTCATTTGATTCTCCCGTTTCAATGGTATAACTAGAAAAATACCTAGTTGTGCATCACTTAGTACATTACATTAGTCTTATTGCTTTACTAAGAAAGAACATGACGTAATGTCTCAATGATTTTGTGTAAAACGATCAACAATGATGATATAGAGAAATTCATTGTAACAATTTTTAATAATTTGAGTGACACAACTACACAAGCATTGCGGACTATACTTGTTATCATGTTATATAAAAAACCTATTCCATGCCCACATTGTTACTGGTTTTGTATGTACACATGCCAAAATCACTGCACCTTAATTGTGGCTTTTTTTTTTGTGGGTATTTGGTGACCTAGTATAGATAGGACGACAATATTTGACTCTTGGAGCCACATTCCATATGTCACAAAACAAATATTTGCCCCAAGGGGGTTGGCGTAGTGGGGTGGGGCCTTCGCTGCTAGACGGGCAGTCAAGGTTCGATTCTCTTGGGTGCCACCCCTCTGCCCAAGCCAATGCCTAGCATAGGCCCAGGGGGCAGGGGTCTTAGCCTTGAAGTTTTATGCTGCTGGCACGATGATGGTAGGTATGGCAAGCTTAGCTAGCATGACCAAAGACCAGGGCTTCATGCTGGGTGCAGTTTTTTCGAGTTATAAATAAATAAAAAAAATCACAAAAAAATGGTTATGTTGCTAGGGAGGCACGGTTGTTCCAGCTACATCTTTTAAACCTAGAAAGTAATCACCATATGACTTGTACTACATATTGATTAGTATCACAAAAAGAGCATCCGTTAATGAAAAACCTGACCTGATACAACCTGACAGTAATCACACATGCTCCTACAAAAGCAGATTCAATAAGTTAACCAGGTTAAATCTGAATGGTCTGAACTAGATGGGATTATGCATGGTTTGGAAGATTAAACCAGACTCAGTGTCACTAAGATCAGGTTAAATAATGTTCATTCCTATATCAATTCTCTAGGAAGTTTGTTTTAAATTACCAAGATCATAAACACCAACATTTTTTTGTAGTAGAATGGAGCTTGGAACTCTGTTAGAAGATGATGTTGGTAACTACTTACAAGTAGCAGCAGACGCGGTGAGTTAACCAGGTTCAATAAGTTAACCAGGTTAAATCTGAATGGTCTGAACTAGATGGGATTATGCATGGTTTGGAAGATTAAACCAGACTCAGTGTCACTAAGATCAGGTTAAATAATGTTCATTCCTATATCAATTCTCTAGGAAGTTTGTTTTAAATTACCAAGATCATAAACACCAACATTTTTTGTAGTAGAATGGAGCTTGGAACTCTGTTAGAAGATGATGTTGGTAACTACTTACAAGTAGCAGCAGACGCGGTGAGGGTGATGATCTCATTTGGAGAGCAAGTATGAATGGCTGAATTGATGACGGAGGAGACGCAAGACCTGTTGGCCCCCAGAGCCTCGGCTGCCTCGGCGCACACAGCGGCCACAAGTGAAGCCGCTGAAACAAGGGCAGGGTCCCAACCACTTGAGCTATCTGCAGCAAAGCCCACAATGGCAGCAGCCACCCCAGCTACTGATAATGCTGCATGAACTTGGGCCCTTTGCACTCGAACCCCATCTTTCTTCTTCTCCTTGTGCTCCTTGGAGAGGGTGCTTATGGATACCCCCCTTAACCATGCCTTCACATAGTGCACGCTGAGCTGCATGAGAAGCACACTTTATGGCTGTGATGCTTTTGGAGATGGAAAGAGGGTACTACAGAGGACAGTATCATAGAGCAGAGTGCTAGAGGTATATAAAAAAAATTGACAAATTTTTTTATAAGGACTTTGCCAGGTTTCCTGGTGAGGAGGGATATGCCTTTTGAACCTGGCACGTACGTATCCTTGTGTCGACAACCAAATCTGCCAATATTATTTCCAACGGATTAAAGGGAAAAAATAGTTCAGAAAATGGATAGAGACATACAGTGTGTGTGTGTGTGTGTGTGTGTTTGCTGAAAAATGGTTTGTTTTCCAACTAAAAAGCATGTATATCACAATTGTAAGGTTTGATCTACCAAAAAATGAAAAAGAAATTGGTTTTTTTACGAAAATGACCTAGATGGCGAACATGACCAATTTACTGTTTACTCGACAGTTTTGCCTTTTGTCACCTAAGCGTTTGATTTTTTGGACAACTTACATGGCGCTTGATTTTTTTTTCCGGCAACAACTGACATCGCAGCTGATTTTTTCAGGCAACAGTTACATGAATGACTAAGGTGTAATTTGTTAAGTGGTAAAAGGGTAAATTTGTCAACAAAATAGTCAAGTAGCTATGTTTGGCATATTTTGAGCAGTGAATTGGCCATGTTTCACATATTGCTCTAGTCTGGGCCAAAACAAGGAATGGTGTCAAAAGTGAGTACCATCGACGTCATTTCCAGTTTTTTTTATGAGAGAGAGAGAGAGGGTTGAAGGTTGGTTTCGTTACCCTTATGTTATCAAACCATACTAAATTCTGCCTGACAAAGTAAGTCGTAGTTGGCTTTTGGAATCGTCTTTTCTCGCGATGAATGCTGCCACCGCTATCATCTTCTTTCTCTTCGTTATGCTGGTTTAGTCCCTGTTCTTTTTCGTATAAGCTTGTTAATTGGTCCTGCAAAGTAAGTGAAGAACTCAAAAGTAATGCAATTCAAAAAGCAATAGGGAACTGCACCGGCCCGAGTGGTAGCAGGCTTGAGAAGAAGGTGATGTCCCCTTTGTTTCCAGGTTCCACTCTCACTAGGTGTGTGTGTGTGTGTGCGCCTTTGGCTGATTGGAGCAGGGCTTGGGTGCTTATGACTCCACCTTGAGATTACTTATTAAAAAAAAAAAGATCAATGGGAAGCTTTCACGAGTTCCTTACATTTATATTATGCGAGTTGCCGATCGAAAACATTTGGACAAAATTGAGATCAGGCTGGCTCCATGTAGCGACATCGGTATCCTCTGATAGATGCGGTTCTAGCATGTTATTGCAATATAATGAGTTTCTTCTATGATTCATTAGTTTTCTTCCTTGAGATGTGCTTGATATACCCATCCCTTTAGTATCCTTTGTTTAGCAGAAAAATGCATCAAATTCATTAGGTGAAAAGCCATAACAAGAAGGTGATTGGGTATGCAAATGGAGGTTGTTTCTCACCTTATAATAAGATAACCGATGGCTATGAGCAAATGAAACTCTACCATTCTTTGATTTGGTCGCTTGATGGTCCATAACTGCTGGCAATTTCCTTGTTGCTGATGCAAAAATATAAGGTAAAAAACACGCATCAGCTTTGTTTCTTTCACTTAATCTAAGATTGATTGGCAACAATTACCAACGGAGGCTCCGCTTGTCTGCCAGGAACAGTTAGTGCACGTTACGCGAGTTCGAATCCCAATGGTTTCCATGTGGTCAGACTAACCCCAGTTTTCTCTGTTCAAAAAAAAAAAAGAGATTGATCGGCAACCGACCACAGCTGTGGTTATCCATGTGGTCAGCAGGGATGTCCTGTGTCAAGCTGAAAGCCTAGGATCAAATCTCACTGGGGCATGGGGCTGCCTTTATCACGGTTGGGAGGCGTAAGTCTGGGTTATTGTGTCCTCAACCCTAAGTTTTACATAGCAGGGAGGCAGACCCATTAAGTGATGCAGTTCTAGGTGAGGATTTTCCTTTGCCATAAAAAAAAGGATTGATGGTCAACGTATGACTATGTCAACTTAGTTTTTTTTTTCGACAGAGAAAGCTGGGTTTAGGCAGACCTTTACCAGTTATACAATCATACCATTTGGGATTCGAACTTACAACGTCCCAACACAAGGTGACGTGCACTGACTGCTCCATTGCAGACATGCAGAGCCCCCGTTGGTCAAATTACTTAGTTGTTAACAATATAAAAGCCAATGATTATGCATTATAAAAGAACTCAAGTTTTCTTCTTCTTTTTTTGTGAAAGAGGAATTAACCCTAGCCGAGAATTGAGATAGGATTGAATCACATATCTAGTTCACGATAGAACCATGCGGTAGCCTACCTCAATGATTCAAATCCACCACTGGTTGTCATAATTACAACTTGCCTAAGAAAGAAAAAGAACCCTTCTCCTTAAGTCAGAGGACTGCAGTAAGTCAATGTAGTTAGGGGGTGTTTTGGATGATGTTTTTTTTAGATTTATAACCTGAAAAAACTGCACCCCATACAAAGACCTGGTCGCGCTGGCTCAGCGTGCCATACCTACGGGTGGCCGTGCCAGCAGTGTAAAACTCTCAGGCTAGGACCACTGCCCTCAGGGCCTATGCCACGCGTTGGCTTTCACAATGCCCATGAGAATTGAACCTTGATTATGAGTCTATCAGCCAAGGCCCCACCCCACTACGCCAAACCCCCTTGGGGCTGTTTTGAATGATATGTTGAAAACATGGTTTTCTAAAATTTAGTTTTCTAAAATTTAGTTTTCTAACCTAGTTTCTATTGATCCTGAAATTCTGCTTTTGCTGTTTGGATGAGAATCTTTTAACTGAGTTCTGTGATTTTTGCATTGACCCTTTTTTTGGCCAAAGAGTAAGGTTGCAAGCGGTTCAGATATAGCTGGAGGCAAGATTGACCTGACACTAGTTATGACTTTCAATTATTGGGTCTGGTTCTCGATCTGGATCTAACTTGCAACATGTTGCATAATTTCGAATCCAGATATGACCTGAACCTCTTCTAATATTAGATCTATGCAAAACAGATCAACTATATTGGTTTTCATGTGAAATAGATAAAAAAAGAAAAACTCAATTCTGGATATAATAGTGTAGGTTGGATCCAGTTCAAACTGGGTTTGGAACTCGGAACCATTTGCACCCCTGAGAGAGAGAGACAGATTGACCGAAAAAGCCAAATTTAAAAGAAAAAGAATCTAATTGTTTTCTAGCCACCATCAACTGGAAAACAGTGACATTCACCCATGCACTGGCTAACAAAATCACTAGGTTGGTACTAGCTTGGTCATTTTTTGAATAAACCAGATCAAACAAGAGAAAAGATTTCATTGACAGTACTGACTTATTTTGAACGGTTGTTTCCTAATTGCTTCTATGGGTGGCGTCCCTTACAGCATAAGCGATCTCTTGGTCTCATGTATCTGGAAAAAAACCAAGGAAAATATTTTTCTAACACTATCTTTTAATCCAAAAAACTAAGTTTTAAGGAATCATGGCTTTGGTGGGTTTGTGAAGGTGTCGAGTGAAGATCCTGGATCAAACCCCTCATGTTGAGTTAAGCGATCCCTTTTGTGGCCAAGTGACCTAAAGCTAAATTGACTGGACACAGAAGCCTTCCTCATCTCCTAAGACTCTAATGCATTTCAGGAGACACCTGAGCTTCTTGCCCTTCCCCCTCCCTCCACCAGACCTCAATGGCCTTCAGAATCTAGATACATATGTTTGGTTTTAGATTACTTTAGGTTCTTTAGTTTATTAGCTGCATGAGAAATTGAGAACGCGTATTTAGAGAGAGAGAGAGAGGCACTATGTAGCTTTTTTTTTTCCTTTGAACCAGCACCATGTAGCTTTATCAAGGAAGCAAGATGGGTACTACACTACAATGCATATGAGAGAGGGAGACTCTCTAGCTCGATGTTGTTAGTAGCGGTATCGGCCTTGTATTGATTGGCCAACGATTCAGGTGGCCTTTACCGATACTCAAGTGAATAGTTCTGAGTCTGCCAAAATAGTTAAAAAGTATTACGTGTCAATATGAACGTCACACAGTTAAAGTCATTAAAATAATTTTAAGTATTTTTATCTTTATTAAAAAATAACTGATTATCAGCAGATACAGGCCGATACATATCATATCGGCCAATACAGGCCTATAAGCACCGATACTGACAACATTGCTCTAGCTTTATCAATTAAAGATGCAAGATGGTACCACACCACCAAGCGTATCGAACTGAGAGAGAGAGAGAGAGAGAGAGAGAGAGAGAGAGAGAGAATGAGTCTATGTAGCTTTATCAATTAAAGAGCAAGATGGTGATACTAATCAAGGATTCAGGTGGGTATCACACCACAAAGCATATGGGCCAAGGAAAGTACAGCCACAACCGTATGCATGCATTGTCGTGGCTAAACCAACAAAGAAAAGCTGGGTGGAAGCCCTTAAATCGCCACGGTCCCTTCCCATTGTTCTTTTCAAAGAAAAGCATGCAATATTAGATGTACTATAAAACTGCTTCCTAGCTCTAGAGAGAGAGAGAAAAAAACTTACTGGAAATAAAAGGCATTCCTCTTTCAGAGCTCACACGTGTTGGCTTGTCAAGAGATGCTCTCTGATTCCATGGTCTGGCTTTTCTTAAATACACCAAAATTCCCCTCATTTTTTTCTTTTCATTAATTTGCTCTCCAGCTATGCCCCCAACAAGTACCAAGGTCAGGATCTGTTCAAAAGATGGCCTAGTTGCAGGACCACAAAAGTTGTGGTGATTGGTAAGACTATGAACTAATAAAATAAATGCACAAGGATTAAAGATAAATGCACAAGGAACCAGGCAATGCATTGACCATATTCCAGTGTATGGAGCTCATAATTTCCCCTTTTATGTGTGCACGCAACATTAATCAGTCGTACATAGTTTGCTTGCCATTAGCCCAGCAATGTACAACTCTAAAAGGGTAGGCTTGCCTAGGGAAGGCCTTAACATGCCTGGGTTTTCACATGAAGCATGAAAATTTGCCCCAAATCGGGGGAGAGGGAGGATCAGTTGCAATCCGATTCAACACTTTTAGTGTGCTGCTGCTGCACCTGATCACCTTCACACAGCCTGTCAGCTGTGGGGCTCTAGTAATGATGGAGGGTGTTCAGATGCAGCAGCACACTAAAAGTAGGCAACTATATTACACGATCCTCCCTTGTCTATAACATGAACCAGTCCCGAATTTCATAGAGACGGGATCAGGTCCCGTTGACCACAAGATGACTGGCATACAAAACCTGTACCAATGACATGCCCATCAGTTGGATGGGCTCCACTTTTTTTTCGTTCGTGTTTCAAATGAACGGCATCAGAATGGTCCTCTCATATAACATGAGAGGACCATTCTAGACAGAGCAGGTATCTCAATTTCAATTTCATATAACTTTTTTTCTTTCCGCTGACATGATCCTCTCTCAATTTCATATATTAACACTGTACGGCCATACTCATATAACATGATGACTTGGGAAGGCAAACTCCTTTAGGGCGCGTTTGATTTCTCATTTGAGCCTGTCCTCATGATACAAAGTGCGGGCCCCATGCTCACCCACACAAATGCAGGACGTGCATGTTGGATTAAATAATCCACTAAAACGAAAGCAGGATCGAATACATGTTCTCATTAAACCGTTGAAATCGAAACTAAAATAAATCTTAATGCGAAAGCGTTACTTGAATCCATAGCACTCTGATTGATCGTTGATGGATATGATCTTCCATAACCTGTATATTTAGCCTTTTTCCTTTCTCTAAATCTAATGAAAGAGAGACTAAATTCTCTTTCTGCTTATGAAAAGTCTGAAGAGAGGGCCACTATATAAGGTTTGGGGACCATAACCTAATTTGTTTAGGAGTATGTTTTCAATTCAGCTCATTATAGAATTCTAGACAGAGCAGGTATCTCCACATAGTATTTCATACCATATGAGATACCACAAGGCCCGTCCGGATTAGATCACATAAATCGGGTCTGAACTTAAGACAATTTTACAATAAGTGGTTCAACGTATGTAGGCCCACATGATTTTCCCAACAATCTCTCACTTGAGCTACATACATAAGTGTATAATCATACATTATAACCTTATGAGCTCAAAAATATTGTCTTATAAATTGATATTTCTACCAATCTAGTCCATTGATCATGTCAACATAGAACCAAAGAGGTCTTCATAATTGGACCCATCAATGCTCACGTATATTGATATAATAAAATGGCATGGATCAAGTATGGATGTGAAGCATAGAAATTACATGCAATGTGATCAAACATGCCTATTTCTAACTGGTCTTTTCTGAAAACTTTGGTGAGATCACAATATAATGAGTATAGAATGAAACTGAAACTTTAACTTTATATCAAAGTGGAAAAATGAACTTTATTATATCATAAAATAACCAACTACAAACTCTCACTAAACCAGCATATCATAAAACGATAAAACAACCATGCGAGCAGTATGCTCGTGTGAAAGACCTTAAGTGGCAAACCTTTATTAAGCGAATCTGTAATCATAAAGTTTGTGCCAATATGTTTTATCAATATCTGATAATTCTGCATTTTCTTTAACAACAAGAAACTTAATGTCAATATGCTTTAACTTCGATGAGCTCTTGTTGTCGTTGAAATATAGCACTGTTGAATTATTGTCACAAAATAACTTCAGTAGTCTCTCAACATTACCCAAAATTTACAGCCCTTTGACAAAATTACGTAGCCATATCTCATGGTTGGATGTCTCATAAGAGGCTACGAATTCTGCTGCCATAGTAGAAGAAGCAATGAGTGTCTGCTTGGCACTCCTCCAGAAAATAGCTCTCCTGACCAACAGAAAAATATAATCTGACATGAATCTACGACTGTCTTGGCATCCCGCAAAGTCAGTATCTGACTTTTTGTATGTGAGCATGTAACCTTTTGTTCTTTGTAAATATTGCATAACCCATTTGGCTGCTTTCCAATGATCCATACCTGGGTTACTAAGATATTTGCCTAATATCCCAATAATGTACGCTAAATTTGGACGCATACATACCTGAGCATACATAAGACTCCATACAGCAGATGCATAAGGAATCAATTCTATATCCTTAATTTTAGACTGGTGTTTGGGGCACTGAGCAAGACTAAACTTGTCTCCTTTAGCAACAAAAGTATCCTCTAAATTGCAATCCTTCATGTCATACCTTTTCAGAATCTTTTTGATATAGCACTTTTGTGATAATCTAAAAATACCCCAAGAACGGTCTCGATGTATTTGGATCCCTAATACAAAAGAGGCATCCCCAAGATCTTTTATTTCAAATTTCTTTGACAGAAATCTCTTGGTTTCGTGCAGTATGCCTATATCATTACTGGCAAGTAATATGTCATCCACATACAGAACCAGGAAAATAAATTTACTCTCATTGAACTTATGGTATATACATTCATCTCAAAACCAAATGAGAGGACTACTTGATGAAATCTATGATACCACTGACGGAAAGCTTGCTTAAGTCCATAGATGAATTTTTTTAATTTGTAGACTACTTTTTTGGCATCTTCTGAGTTAAAATATTCTGGTTGGACCATATATATTTTCTCATCGATATTCACATTGAGGAATGCAGTCTTAACATCCATCTGATGCAGCTTTAAGTCATAATGAGCCACAAGTGCCATCATAATCCTAAAAGAGTCTTTCATAGAAACTGAAAAAAAAGTCTCTGTATAGTCAATGTCTTCCCTTTGAGTAAACTTTTTACAATAAGTCAGGCCTTATATCTTTCAACATTACCCTTTGAATCCCTTTTGGTTTTAAATATCCATTTGCCACCAATGAGTTTCACACCTTTGGAAAATAGGACAAGATCTCACACGTCATTGTCCCTCATTGATTTAATCTCATCATGTCTTGCTTCAATCTACTTTTGAGAGTTAGAACTTTGTGTGGCTTAATAAAAGTTGATAGAATCATCTTCTCTTAAGCCAGTATCACCCTCATGTTCTTGTTGAAAGACAATATAATCATCTGAAATTGTCTTTCTTCTCTCTATAGTGAATTTTCTTAATGTCACTGGTTCTGAAGGTGTTTCTTGAAATTGTTGAGTTTGAACTTCAGGAGTAAAAACTTGATTTTGGATAGAGATATCTAAAGCATTGCCTTGATCCAGATTTATAGAGACAATATCAGGAATAGAAATCTGGTCATTGTCAACCACAACTATAGGAAGAGAAAGAGACTCTGCTTCAAAAGCAATGTCTTTTACTTTATCACTCTCTCTAACTCAACACCCTTAAAGAAACAAGCATTTTTCGTTTCGAAAAATGACTTATTCACAAAGTCATAAAACTTATAGCTCCTCGATCTTTCAAAAGACCCAACAAATAGGAGTTAACCATTCTGGAATTCAGTTGACCATTATGGCATTGCCTCAGCTGGACAACCCCAAATATAAAAGTGTTTCATACTAGGCCTTTTGCCTGTCCATAATTCATATGAGGTTTTTGTTACTGCTTTATAAGGTACCATGTTAAAAACATAGGTTGCAGTCTTTAATGCTTCTCCCTAAGGGACTCTGGTAAAGTAAAATAAGAAATCTTACTTGTTACCATATCCTTAAGAGTCTTGTTTTGTCTCTTAGCTACACCATTCATACTAGGAGTACCTGACATGGTATATTGAGGAACAATCCCATATTTCTCTAAGAATTTAACAAAGGGCCTTAGACATTGTTCACCTGATCCATCATATCTACTATAGTACTCACCACCACAGTCAGATCTGACAACCTTAATTCTTGTGCCAAGTTGGTTTTCAACTTCAGCTTTAAACAATTTGAATATATCCAAGGACTAAGACTTTTCATTAATTAAATACAAGTACCCATAATGAGAATAGTCGTTTATAAACGTAATAAAATATTATTGACCATTCTAAGAAGTCGTAGGGAAGGGTCAACAAATATCCGTATAGATAAGTTCAAAGATGTTTGTTCTCCTTTCGACACCCAATTTTCTTATGTTTGTTCGTTTCTCTTTTATACACTCAACACAAACCTGAAGGTTAGTGAAATCAAGAATCTCACTTGACACAAGTCTTTCAATTCTCTGTTTAGATATATAACCTAAGCGCTTATGCCACAATAATGCAGAATTCTCATTTGTTAATTTTTGTTTTGTACCACGAGAACTTAAATGCAAAGTTTCATTGAATGAGGTAATAGTATCAAGCAAATAAAGGTTATCAACCGCAGATAAAGAATCGGTCCCAATAAAATTCGAATCAAGAAACAGTTTAAATTCATTATTTTCAAATAAACATGAATAACCGTATTTGTCCAAAATAGAAATAGAAACCAAACTATGCCTAAAAGATGGCACAATAAATGTTTCTTTCAAATCCAAATAATTTCCAGTCTTTAACAGCAACCTAAATGTCCCTATTGCCTCGACCTCAACTGTTTTGCTATTGGCCACATAGATGAATCTTTTAGCATCAATTGGAGGTCGATAACTTAAGCAACCCTGCATAGACACACTTATGTGAGTGGTAGCACAAGAATCCATCCACCAAGTGTGTTACTTTACTTTCTTCAGAACAAACCAAAGTAAGGAACGTATATTTTTTCTCACGCCAGGCATGATACTTGGTACAATCCTTCTTCATGTGACTCTTCCCTTTGCAAAATAAACAACTAGACTTTGGGTCCTTATGTCTTTTCTGTTTCTTTTGCGATTGAGGGTTAATTGTAGCCTCCTTAGCCCTTTTCTTTTTCTTAAACTTGTCCTTAGAGGTTATTGCCAAATGAGAACTTTTTGTCTTCTCCTACTTCATTCTATCATCTTCTTGCACACAGTGTGAGATGAGCTCGCTAAGAGTTCATTTCTTCTTCTAGCAGTTATAACTGACCTTAAATTGGTTGTACTGTGCAGGAATGAATATCAAAACCAAGTGCACAAGTAAGTCCTCAGACAACTCTAACTTTAGTGCCTTGAGTTTTGAAGCAAGATGGGATATTTCCATGATATACTCCCTAATATTTTCTTTCCCCTTATACCTCATTGAGACAAGACTCGAGAGAAGAGTATTTGTCTTAGCCTTTTTATTTTTCGCAAAACGCTTTTCAATTTCCTCAAGAAAGCGTTTGGCATTGACTTCTTCAGACATGGTGTTCCTGAAGGACATGTTTCATGATCATATGACTCATGCGATTAGATTGATCCCACCGCTCGAAGTTCTTTTTATTCTCAACAGAACTCCTATTTGTAAGAGCGGGTGGTTGATCTTCTCGTAGTGCAAAATCCAAATCCATACATTCAAGCACAATCATAACATTTTCTTTACAGTTCTTAAAATTGGAACCGCTCAAAACATGGATGGAATTAATGTTTACGGATATCGTAGAAGCTGAGGTATTGACTGAATAAAGAATAAACAAACTCACAATTAACACACATTTTCATATGCAATAACATAAAACAACATATTTAAACAATGGTTAACCCCATTACAAGATACCCAGCATAACATTGACTCTTAGTCTTTAAACAGAAGTGTCAACTTATAAGTGGTACTCTCAATATAGCAATCAAAGCATGGACAATTAGTCATGTCAAACAACGAGTCTTTCTTTAGACCAACTCATTATTCACATGAAAACTTGGATGATTGTCTCATATTTATTACTAAAAGTATATGTTTGGGTTCGGCCAAACTGTGATCTTCCTTTGAGTCGATCATTATTCGCATGAACCTAAAATATATAGTCATCACAATATTCTAAAATGAACTAATCTACGCAACATAGATTACTTTGGCAACGTATTATTTCGACTAATCTAATTTAGAACATTTGACCCAAAACCAAGAATAATACCAATGTTCAAATATGTCAAGTATGCATATGAATATAAAGAAAGAGCAATAATATACATAAGCTCAAAATAACCAAAATCGGCCAACAAAAGTGACCCATAACGTGCAGGCCTGATAGCCTTGTAGAATTCACAAGCTTTTTTTTTATAAGACATAGTGCACGGGTCTGATAGCATCAATTTTGGGAAGATTTAGATGGAGTAGTACAAGAGACATCTTATGGAGAAAATCTTTTCATCGGCGGTGACCTTAATGGACATGTAGGCATTAGTAGGGATGGATTTGAGAATATCCATGGAGGCTATGGTATAGGAGAAAGAAATGAAAGTGGAGAAAGGATTTTAGATTTTTGTTTGTCCTATGATATGATCTTAGCAAACACTTGGTTTAGGAAGAGGGAGTCTCACCTAGTAACATTTAAAAGTGGGGTTAATACGAGTCAGATAGATTTTTTCCTACTTAGAAAGAGAGATAGGAGTTGTTGCATCGATTGTAAGGTTATACCAGGAGAAAGTGTAGCTACACAACATAGAGTCTTAATTTTAGATCTTAGAATTAGACAATGCCGCAAAAGGGATAGACATAGGATAGATCCTAGAATTAAGTGGTGGGCACTGAAAGGAGCTAAACAAGGAATGTTTGTAGAGCAGGTAGTTAAGGAAGTTGATTGGTGTCTCGAGGAGGATTCAGAATCAATGTGGAATAAGATAGCGGGTGGTATGAGAAAAGTAGCTAAGGAGGTATTGGGTGAGTCTAAAGGTGGTGCACCACTAGGTAAGGATACATCATGGTGGAACGAGGATGTCAAATTAGCTATTAAGGTTAAAAGAGAGTGTTATAGAAATCTAAGTAAGAGTCGTGATAATGAGAATTTGGAGAAGTATATGATAGCAAAGAAGGAAGCTAAAAAAGTTGTTCGAAACGCGAGGGCTAAGGTATATAAGGAGGTTTATGACAAGTTGGATACCAAATAAGGCGAGAAGGATATTTATAGGCTTGCAAAGATGAGAGATAGGAAATCGAAGGATTTGGGTATGGTTAGATGTATCAAAGATGAAACGCAAAGGGTTTTAGTCAAAGATGAGGAGATTAAGGAGAGATGGAAAGATTATTTTGATAAGCTATTTAATGATAGTCATGCTCAAGATCTTGGAGACTTCTCCATTCCTTTTCATGAGATAAATCGTGACTTCATGCGCAAGATTCAAAAGAAAGAAATTGCAGAGGCTTTGAAGAAAATGAAATCAAGAAGGGCAGTTGGCTCAGATGGTATACCTATCGAGGCTTGGAAATGCTTGGGAGAGAAAGGTTTAGAATGGTTGACAAATCTTTTTAACTTGATTTGGCGAACAAATAAGATGCCTAATGAGTGGAGGAAGAGTACTTTGGTGCCTTTATATAAGAATAAGGGTGATATACAAGATTGCACAAACTATCGTGGTATAAAACTCATGAGTCATACTATGAAACTTTGGGAGAGGGTGATTGAGTCTAGGTTGAGGAAGGTTGTCATGATATCGGAGAATCAATTTGGTTTTATGCCTGGAAGATCAACTATGGAAGCTATACATCTTCTTAGACAACTTATTGAAAGATATAGAGAGAGGAACAAAGATTTGCATATGGTTTTTATTGATTTAGAGAAGGCATACGATAGAGTACCTAGGGACGTTCTCTGGTGGACAATGATGAAGAAAGGTGTTTCTCTCAAGTACATTAGTATAATTAAAGATATGTATGAAGGAGTAGTAACCAATGTCCGCACTTGTGGAGGGGTGACAACCAATTTTCCGATAACGGTTGGGTTACATCAAGGATCTGCTTTAAGCCCTTTCCTATTTGCGATAGTGATGGATGAGCTTACGAGATCAATTCAAGAAAATGTACCGTGGTGTATGTTGTTTGCTGATGATATTGTTTTGATTGATGAGTCTAGAGCTGGGGTTAATGCTAAGTTAGAATTATGGAGACAGACATTGGAAGCTAGAGGTTTTAAGTTGAGTAAGAGTAAGACTGAATATATGGAATGTCGGTTTAGTAAGCAACGAAGTAGTGATGGGAGTGTAGTGAAGCTTGGTGAGCAAGATATACCGGTGAATGATTATTTCAAATATTTGGGATCCATTATTCAAAAGTATGGAGAAATTGATGGAGATGTAAATCATAGGATAAAGGTTGGGTGGATGAAATGGAAAAGTGCTATTGGAGTGCTGTGCGATCGTAGAATGCCATTGCGGTTGAAGGGAAAGTTTTATAGGACGACTATTAGACCCGCTTTACTATATGGTACGGAATGTTGGGCTGCCAAGAGACATCATATTCAAAAAATGAGTGTAGCTGAGATGCGGATGCTTAGATGGATGTGTAGAAATACAATAAAAGATAAGATTCGGAACGAAGAGATACGTAAGAAGGTAGGTGTTGCACCCATTGAAAATAAGATGCGAGAGAATCGTTTACGGTGGTTTGGACATATTCGGTGAAGGCCTAATGATGCTCCAGTTAGAAGGTTGGAGAAATGGGAAAATATATTAGTTAAAAGAGGTTGGGGTAGGCCTAGGAAGACTTGGATGGAGATGATAGGAAAGGATATGAATGCTTTGAACCTCACCGAGGACATGGCGTTGGATAGAAATGATTGGAGGAAAAGGATTCATGTGGAAGACCCAAAATGAATTTCTTTTTTGGTTCATATCGCTGACCCCAATTGTTTTGGGATGAAGGCGTAGTTGTTGTTGTTGTTGTTGTTGTTGTTGTTGTTGTTGTATAGTGCACGGGTCTGACCTGTCGAGCCTGGCTGGACACACTTGTGGATCCTGAAGATGGTCTGACCCGAATCAGGTCAGACCTAATGATCCATCTAGGGGTGGCAAAATTTGACATGACCCGCCAACCCGCTTCTTAGCCGGGTTCGGGTTTGGCTTAAATAGGTTTGTGTCGTAAATGAGTTGACCCGCCTAACCCGTTTATTAAACAGGTCGGATTCGTGTTAGGGATATGCCAACCCGGCTGACCCATTTAATAAACAGGTTAGGCGGACGGGTCAACCCGTTTACCCGAACCCGATCTGCCAACCCGCTCGCCAACCCGTTTACCTGCCCCGCCCGCTAACCCGCCAACATGAACCCGACCCGCCCGCCAACCCAGTTATCCGACCCGACTCGTTTATTAAACGGGTTAACCATGTCGTGTCAGGTTACCCGTTTAATAAATGGGTCAGATTCATGTTTGCCACAGCTGACCCGTTTAATAAATGAGTCGGGTTTATGTTGAGGTATGCTGACCCGCCAACCCTACCTGATTGCCACCCCTAGATCCAGCAGTCGGGTATCGGCATGTGTCGTTGGGTCGGATCCAATAAGGTCTGATCCATACAGGGCCCCGACCTGACTCGGTTCAGCCCCGACCTGACTTGATGGGGTTGAACTAGGTCAGCAAGCCCTTCAGCCTCGAACGAGACCTAAGCTGGTTCGGCCCTAATAGGGTGCCGAACCAGACTTGTTCACTAGAGAGATCTGAACTCTTTGATGCACAGTGCCAAACCGGTCTTGTGCATAAATGAGAAATCTGGCAAATGCCTAACCTGGCTCGATGCTGGCACCCGAACCACCCTACCTAACAAGGTCGGCAATGGGTCATTGTCTTAGTCAACTGTGGACTGAACCGGTCCTGGCATGTGACCAATACGGCCTGCACTAAATGCCTGAATCAGCCCCAGGTCATCATATGTGATGCCTGCTCACAGTCGACCAAAACGGTCACACCATATGACTGATACGGTCTGCACCTAATGGTCAAACCGGCCACATATTGTGATTCACCCAACTGAATCATCAAATTACAGTCGCACGTTGATGCCCACCGACAGTCGACCGAACACGAGATCGAAAGAAAGAAAACCTCCACTAGCGGAGGGGCCAAAGAAAATTTCGATGACACCCAGGAAAAAATAGTCCTTAATCACCAATGGGCCGGTAGTATCCGGCGATGGTTAAAACAAACAACCCTCGATGCCGCCATACATAGGACTTATCAGGTATTCACCTTCCTGTCGATCGGTGATGGCCGAATCCGAACAGAGTGTCGTTGACTCCAACAAGTTTGGCCCTGAATGAAGACGATTCTGACCCTGAATGAAGATGATTCTAGCGAATAAATGTGCCCAATAGTAAGGATGATGGGTCGAGCACATTCGGCGATGGCCGAAATCGACCTCGAATGCCAGAGAGCTTGATTTGAACGATCATTCGCCCATTCGCCATCCGGCGTTGAGATCCGGTAACAACCCACTCGACAAACAAGAAGTAGAAAATCCCTATTCAACTAGTGGAATCAAGAATGGACATGAGCCCTGGTTGTTCAGCGATTATACCGGATGATCGCCTCTTTGGTGGTCCGAATAGGAACAAGCCCCCGCTCCACCTGACGGTGGTCCGATTATCAAGAAGGGACGGTGCCACCGTCTGAATCAGCAACCTAACAAAAGGCACTATGGCCTTTCCTGCTCGGCAATCTTAATGGGGATAGAACCCCATGCCGCCCAGTGACGATCCAATGATCACAATGGATTGTCGCCGAGAAAAGAAAAGGTATAAAATATATGAAATCATATATTTTTTCAACGATTCAACAAAAATATGGTCGCTCTGATATCAATTGTTGGATTAAATAATCCACTGAAATGAAAGCAGGATCGAATACATGTTCTCGTTAAACCGTTGAAATCGAAGCTAAAATAAATCTTAATGTGGAGCGTTACCTGAATCCATAGCACTTCGGTTGATCGTTGACGGGTATGATCTTTCAAAACCTGTATATTTAGCCATTTTCCTTTCTCTAAACCTAATGAGAGAGAGACTAAATTCGTTTTCTGCTTATGGAGAGTCTGAAAAGAGGGTCACTATATAAGGTTTGGGAACTATAACCTAATGTGTTTAAGACTCTGTCTCTAATTCAGCCCATTATAAAATTCTAGATAGAGCAGGTCTCTCCACATAGTGTTTCATACCATATGAAATACTACAGGGCCCATCCGAATTAGAGCACATAAACTGAGCTTGAACCTAAGACTGCTTTACAATGTGTGGTTAAATTTATGTAGGCCCACACAATTTTTTCAACAACGCAGACACCTAAGTTGTTGCATCGCACGAACACAGAAAAAATGCCCATTGTTGCTCCTCTCCCCCTCCCCTCCCAACTGAACAGTGGCAGACGAACAAGAACCAACAAAAAAATCAAAAAAAAAAATGAGGTGCATGGACAAGGCAGGACAGTGCTCCATGTCCTGTTCGCGGGCGTGCATGGACGTCCCAGCGCATCCTGTCCACGAACGTTCTGAATTCAAATGCACCCTTAAGGACTGGGCTAGATTTAAAAAAGAAGTTAATGTTATTGTATCTTGTGTTACCACTGAATTTCTGTGCTTATGCCCACAAGTTTGGTTTCATTTTATCTTTTTTATCGTGGAAGTTGGTGGGCTCTGCACAGCCAGCTTTTCTGGGGGTGTTGGGGAACAGGGAACGTGGGAAAGGATGAGTTCTGCCACTAAAATGGGAAAAAAATGGAATTGCACTCCCAAATTTAGTAATTTATGTAACAAAGATAAGGGTACGACCTCACATGCAACAAGCATTGATGTTTAAGTTTATAACATTTTTAAAAAATAAGCCATGAGAACACAAATTTTTTAGTTTTTAATAAATAAAAAAATCGATATATTTAAAATGAACTTGTATTGGAATATTATTAAAAATTGTCACCAGGGACAGGCGGCCAAAATGGCATGTCCGTGTGACATAGGAGATAATGTCTATAAATAACCTGTCCAAATTAATCAGACAAGTAATGCTCTAATGCTGCATTTTATTCAGAAATCATCTAAATATTTACCGTTGATAAGACTTGATGATTACACTTATGTTTTTGTGGCACTTTCCCTTTAATATAGCTTGTAGGAAAGGCCATAACGTTGGGATCTCAATTCTTGTGGATGAGAAACATTTTATTAAGATTGTAAGCCATTCAAATATAGACATTCAAGAGGACCAACTATTACGTACACACCGGCCTGAGTCACCGGAGTGGCAATGAGCCAGGGGAGAAGGTCCTCACAACTTTGTCCCAGGTTCGACTACCACAAGGTATGCGGGTGCCTTTAACTGGTGGGCTCGAAAAGGATTTAGGTGTGGGTGACCCTACCTGGGAGCAGGCCCATTAAGTGACCCAATTCTTGAGAGTTTCTCGTCAATCAAGTTATTCAATGATATAGAACACTATATATATTTTGGATAGTCCAAGCTCACTGACTGCACATTGGCTGACCTCTTATTAGTAAAAACCTTGAGGTCGTCCTGCCCACCAGGGAAGTACACCCAGCTTGGACCTTGAGGTTGCCACCCACGGGTTTTGAACTTGTGATGTCCTGTCAACTTGGTGACATTCACAAGTTGCCCCTACTATAATACTATATGCTTTCTATTCACTTTTTCTTTTTCTTTTTATTTTTCTTTTCTTTTTTTATATTAATAAAGTTGATTGGTCCCCTGAGTTAATAAGAAACGTAAATACAGTAAAAAAAAATCAACAGAAGCGGGACTGCCAATATGGATAATGGAGGTTCCATAATTAAATTGCTTCCCAAACTAACATCGAGTTGCACGGATTAATAGTTTGAACATGTGGAAATGATGTCCTTGAAAGTTGAAACCTTTGTGCATTCATTGGAGGAATTCATTATCAACCTTTAGCCTGTCACAAGGATACTTTTAACTTGCACCCGTGTCATGTCCCTTTGTGTACTATATTTCCACTGGAAACTGCACAAAAGTGCGTGTCCCGTGTCTTTTTGATAGTGTCTATGTGAGATAGCCTTCAGCACAAAGATATTTATCACCTAAGAAAGAACATCAAATAGTCTAGATTCAATAAATGAGCATCGAATTACTAGATTCAATAGATCAACACAAATGGTATGGAACATAGTCATGGTTTTCTTTCCAATTATAAAGCACAATACAAGGAGTGTAATGGATGATTACCCCAAAACACTCACCAAGGCTAATAAATATTGGTCCTTTTTTGTTATTTTGAAGACAAATGAAGTTTAATATATGAGGGGCATTCAGTTACATAACTTTTTTGGCAATGGTGTATACTAATTTCCATATTATTTAGCTTAGCTTCTCTTGATTATTATTTTATTTGATAAAACCCATTAAAGAGGGTTGAGAAATACAAATAGTGTAGATGTACCTCATATCTTAAAATGAAGAAGAAGGCCGTGCTCCTCCAGAGATATAGCTATAGTTTTTAGTCCTTATCTTCACTTCTAGAAAGTGGCTATTCTCAACATGATTTCTTGAAATGCATGTTTTCATACAAGAAATTTGAGGGTATGGAACCATGGGAACATGACCAAGTTTGTGAATTCTAGCTTTTTTAGTGATTCTTATGTGTTTACGCCCGTTAGTAGCAGAAATTTTGGAGTTTGTGAGCTTGTTGACATTTCGTATCACACCAACCATGCGCCCAATGCTTTATTACAATGAGATCAACCTTGGGATTTATCTTTCGAAGCATTGTTCTTTTTAACATATGTTTATTTTAGCATGATTTAATGGTGTTGCACCCGCCCTTGGGGTGAAGGTGTTGACCCATTCATCCTATGTTCAACTCCCACCTGGTGTGCAGGTGCCTTTAACTGGTAGGCTCTGTAAGGACTTGGGCGTCGGTGACCCTATCCCGGGCGCGGGGTTTGCCTCACAGAGGGCAGGCCCATCGAGCAGTCCTCGGTGAGGATTCCTTGTCATAAAAAAAATGGTGCTTCATTTTGTTTATGATTTAATAGTGTGACTTAATGATGCTTTTATGTACTCATTTTTTCAAAACAAATTTGGAAGAAGCAACATAAACCCAGGAGGAAAGTAGATATGTTGAATGTTAAAACAACTTATTGGTTAGCCTTTTGAGCATCATGTTGATTCCAATCGTGTAACACCTGCCAAGAAAGATGCAGAATCTTATGTTTCTTAGTAGACCTTGTGTTTAGGACTAAAATCCCTCTAAAAAACAAGGTGGAACTACTTGGGTTACCCTTAGGACGTGACTACCAATATAGATAGGCCTTCGCCTTTGGACCACTTGCATAATATGTATATTAGCCCATATGGCCCATAATAAAGCTCTCTCTCTCTCTCTCTCTTTGGACAACTTGCATAATATATATATATATATATATATATATATATATATATATATATATATATATATATATCAGGCCATATGGCCCATAAAGCTCTCTGTCTCTTATATTAACACAAATTTTGACAAATATGATTGGTTGAACACCTTCTTTACATGTGATTAGCTTTCTACAATAAAGTACTATAAGATCAGCTACAGCTGGAACACTAGTAATATCATTATTAAATCTCTAAGCATATGGGGTTGGATATTTTAACGGTTAAATTGGGATTAACTTGGTTACAAGTGCAGTCCCAAATAGCCACCAATCAGCTCTTTAGTTTTTTCCCTTTTTGGATCACACGAAAGTTTACCTCTTTTCTTTTTCTTTTTTATTTGAATGAAGACTTTTCTTTTTAATATTTTGAAGAACTCCAAGAACTCAATTGGTTTCTTGGCATAGATAGACGACCTGGCTTACCCTCTCAAGCAATCTTGCAATCCAACCAACAAAGGGCACTGCAGGACTCACAAAATCATTACTTAAAAGAAAAATACAAAGTAGAAGAGGTGTCCATTAAGAAAATGCCTATTCTTTTCACGCGTTTCCTAACAAAAGGATTTGAACGTAATTAAGGAACTATGTTAATGACTCAATCTTCAAGGCTCTTCTGATATTGGTAGTGTTCCATCAATGATACTTTATACGGTAATCATTATTGTCATCTTAGTGGGAAACAAAAAAAGCCAAAGTTTACTAATCTTGTTTCCATCTTTAGTAACAATACACTTTTCCCTATATTGGTTGTATCCATTTTCTCCTTAAAATAATCAAGCTAAGGAAGGAAACCTTGGGGTTCAACCTCGAGATCCCTTGGCTATGATAGCTACATCATCTAACCAATCAGTTGTTTCATTCAACCCCACAAATTGCATATCTCTCTCTCTCTCTCTCTCTATATATATATATATATATATATATATATATATATATATATATATATATATATATATATATATATGGTAATTGTGCAACCCTTAAATGTGCATCTACCAACTCAATCATGCTAGTCATCTATAGTGGCCTTTAGGGTATGTTTGATGGTTTGTCTAGAGTTGGACAAAATGAACAAAAAGAATAGAATAGGACATTGGTTTTGTTCGTTCCGTTACAACTGTTTCAAATCTAATGTTTATTTGGACTGTACTCATGCTATGTTCTAAATGTCCATTGTTTGATGACGATGTGTGAACAATCATGGATAATGAATCAAATTACTTTGGTTTGGATCATATGACCCAATCCATCCACTATTTTACATGTTTTAACAAGTTTATTATGATTTTTTGCCAGGATAGGATCAAATTGAGAAATTATATCTAAAATCATTAATTTTTGCCCTGAATATGGATTTGAAATTTGACTTTTGCACCAAATATGGAAGTTTCAAATCTATTGTACAACATTGTAATTGATGATTTTTTGCTCAAATCTATTGTATGTCACAAATATTGGAAGTTTGTTGAATTTATCACGACTATACCATGATAAAATCACAAAAAAATCAAGTTGTAATAAGAGTTCAATTTATTGATTTCCCGACTTATATTCATAATGTTGTTGATATTTATTATATGCCATTACTTTGCTGTGATTCTACTTTTTCTTTTCTTTTTTTCGATTAATAGGCTGGGCTTAAATCCCCTTCACTTGCATTCAGCACCCTTACTGAATGGTCGCACAAGCAGATCAATCAGGGGGTTTATCTTTCCATTGCTCACGCTCTCCATCACCGGAGACAATTCAACAAATGACAACAAATTTGGTTTGATAATCCTGAACCTGATCAGCAAAAAATTTGTAGCCTCCATAAATTCAACTGTAAAGACCTTTGTCCGTCTAACATCGATTTCAATTAGATAACCAGACTCCGTTATTAGACGATACCTGCAACTATTTACCACAGCAATGTTGTACACAGAATCTCAGAAAAAATACAAAACTCCTGACGCCACAAATCCTCCAGCACTTGTCACGCTCCAACAACTATGATAAACCCAGAATGCACGCGCATAGCATAAGCTGTTCTGATACTCTTCTGCACCATAACAGAAACAATGTATATCAACGCATAGCCGAACATGCGACTCCTTTAACAGTGAAAAAAACTCCAAATTTCACCCAGGAGTTCACCATCTGCTCTTCATCTTCATTCCAGCTCAACTTCAAGTAAATGTTCTTCACAGCACTGCCTAATCTCTCTAATAAACCTTCAAACAGAATAATCACTAGAGCTGTGAAGAATAGAATTTCTTATACACCAAACTTTTCAAATCACCAGGTGAAAATCCAAATCACCAGAATAATTCATCGGATTTTCTACGGAGAACTTGAGCTCCGCGGCCCTCCTCGCATACGCCAACCTCACGGCTGGCGCACGGCTCATCCCGTCCCTCACGCAGACCGAATCCACACCGTCGGAAGCGTAAATCGCCTTGCAACCCCGGTTCGTGCTCGCCATCAAGCACCCCTCGGTGGTGGCCATCGGCACATAGACCTCTCCCTTCCCCTTATTCAGCAACGGCCCCGCAATCCCCACCGGAATCTGTACATACCCGATCGGCAACTCGCAGCATTGTCCCAAAATTGACCCGTAATCAAACCCATCCAGCGCCAACCCGTCGACCGACCTCCTGGAGACGATCTCCAGCGCCTTCCGCCTCACGCCGGCCGCCCGGCCGCAATCGCCCAATCTCGACTCCAGCGAATGGGAAGGCACGACGCCATTCGCGACTCCCGTGACGATCTCCTAGTCGGGGTCGCTGGAGAGATCGGTGGGCTGAGGGGTAGCCAGTGCCTGGGGGGTGCATGCAGGGGAAGGCCAACGATCGGGCTCAGGCTCGAGGTCGTCCCACAAATCGGCGGGGCGGGAGACGAAGGGCTGGACGTAGATGATGCCGAAGAAGCCGAAAAGGTAGATGAATGAGGAGAGGAAGGAGAGTATGGCAACGATCTCCCAGAAGGTGAGGAGGGTGTTGGTGCGGATCTTCTCACGCCACCGCCGCATCAGATAGTAGGAGGAGAGGAAGAAGAGGACCAGGAAGAATTTATTGGTCACGTTGGCGGTGAGGGGGAGGGCGTCGGAGGCGAGGGTTCTCATGCCAAATCACCGTGAGGTTGGTGTTTGCGAGGGTTCCCATGTCGAAGACGAAGCAGAGAACCCTGGTCCTGAGCATGAAGTTCCGCTCGAGAGAGACGCATCGACGGGCGTGTCGATGCAAAAAAAATTATGTTCCCTCCGTTCCTGTTCATTTTGTAACAGGGGGGGGGGGGAGGTGGATCGAAAATTACATATTATATTATAAAGGACGCGGCGGATGCGCGGAACGCCGTCCGCCGCGTCCAACGTTTGGTGGAAATCGTTGTTCCCAGCGTGATTTTTGTCTGAATCACGCTGAGAACATCGTATCAAACATATCCTTATGGACGGCCAGTTGAAAAACTCGCTAAAAATGAGCTTTTTTACTTTTTAGGCTTTAGTGGTGCTCAAAAGCATTGTTAGAACATTTTTTAAAAAAGGATGTCGGTGTTCTTTAAGTGTTTTAGCGATACTTTAAAAGTGCTTTAAAAAATGAAAAAAAATTTGTTTTTATTTCATTTTTTTGTTCTGGCCATCCATTCGGGCCGCGATGGACAGCTGGTATGATTGTGCTGGTAGTTGTGCGCACCTAAGGGTTGCGCAACTACCACTTATTATATATATAAGAGATATCATCGAACCACCCTTTTGTTAGATGTGCGCCTTGCACGCAAGTGTTTTGAAAAAAACACTTTAGAGGCAGTCTTTGATCGCCACTAAAGAGTGACAAAAACAAAAAAAATGTGGAGTGCATATTGCATCCAATTTATATCGAATGAGATGGGTGTCTCACGATACACCCATCTCTCTCTCTCTCTCTCTCTCTCTCTCTCTCTCTCTCTCTCTCTCTCTCTCTCACTACAAGAAAAATATAAATTAGTGACGGTAATTTGCGACGAAAAGAATCCATTGCAATTTTGCGATGGATTAGCGAGAGAAAATTAGTCATCCCTAAAATTGAAATTAGTTGTGGAATTTACGATGAAAATATTTTGTCTCAAAATCCATCGCTAATTAGCGACAGAAACTTTCTATCTCAAACTCCGTCGCAACTTTGCGACGGATGAGCGACAGAATGTTTCCGTCACTAATTAGCGATAGATTTTGAGACAAAATTTTTCTGTCGCTAATCCATCGCTAATGTTCGATGTAAAATGATGCAGCTAAAGCACAAAATGAACTCTGCTCTCTCTCGCTCTCCTCTCTTTCGCCGACCGCCTCAGCGTTGCTCGTCATCTCCGGCCTCGCTCTCCAGCGTCCCACCGACAGCTTCCTCCGGAGACTTCGCTGATCACCTCCTTTGGTCGTTCCCCCTTTGTCGCCCCTTTCCCTCGGTTGAGCCTTCTCTCTCGCTCGTTGTATTTCGCCCACCCAACGTCGGCAACCCACACTTTGCGTTCGGGCCCCTCAGGTATTCTCTTCCCCCTCTTCGTTGTCATCTTCTTTCTTCTCATCTCTTGTCTCTCTTCTCCATCCTCGTGTTGGCCTGCACCTCGTCGGCAACCTCACCATCCCTCTCTGGCAGCCTCATCGGGCAACCCCACCTCCCTCTCTAGCAGCCTCATCGTGCCTTTAAAAGGGCACAGAGGGTTGAACCCTCTCTGCCTTCCTCCTCTCTCCCTCACTGTGCCTCCCCTCTCACTGCCGCCCTCGTCCCTCTTCGCCCTCTCTCCTCTCCCATCCGACCTCCAGCCTCCGGCCGGCAGCTGTCAGAGTTCTCCCCCACCGACGACTCTCGCCGACCTCCTACTCTTCCTCCCCCTCTCATCTTCCCCCTCCACAACCTCCTCGATCGCTCTCTTCTCCCCTGACCCACGCTAGTGACCTTGTCGTCGGTCGTCCTCCTGTTCTGGTAGCCTCGCTTCGCAATCGACCCGCAACCGGATTCCCTTCGTCGGTGAGTCTGCAAGTATACTGCCTCTCTCTCTCTCTCTCTCTCTCTCTCTCTCTCTCTCTCTCTCTCTCTCTCTCTCTCTCTCTCTCTCTCTCTCTCTCTCAGGTGGGGGTGAAGCCCCTGCCGCCTCTTGATGGATTGTTGCCTCTGCCCCTGTTATCCCTTCGACAGGCAGGGACGAGACCCTCTGTTGCCTTTGGCTTTCCGACATGAGGGTTTCGCCTCTTGCTCCTTTTCATTTCTCTGTCTGACAAGGGTGTATCCTCTGTCCCCTCTTCTTCTTTCATTTTTATTATTTAGCATGCTAATATGTTGTGCCTTCGCAGCTCACACAATGTAGCTGCATGCACTCCGCAACCTGAGACCTTTAGCTCATATACTCAAGACGTGCGCAACCCCCGAAACCCCTAAAGTAGGAAAAAATGGATATAAGAATGCTAAGCAAAATGTGCACCTTTAACTCGTATATAAATGTGCATTGCAGGTGCGTAGCAAAGCAAAATATGTGATGTTTAATGCTAAGCATTGCATGTGACTTAAAATACCATGCGAAAAGAAACAAGAAAAATGCAAATGCAAAAGCATGCAAATCGGGTAAATACCCGTGGTAAGTGATGCAAGCGCATCACATGTTATTTACTTTCTTAGATGCAACACTTTTTTGTTCACACACTCACTTAGTTGTAGATCTCTAGGATTGTTTTGCTGGAGTTTGGAAATCATGCTAAGCATGATTTGAATGTATGAAAATAGAAGTGCTCTTGTTTTTGTAGTTCAGATTATATGCTAGTCATGGTAGTAGTTAGCGAGATATTGAAGTGTGTTTGCTGCAGGTACATGTTTGACATTATTGTGATATGAATGATTGAATGTATTGCAATGTTTGACATGACTATCCATGCTTGCATGAAGTTATTTTGGATTTGATTATGGATTCCATGTAAAATTGTATCATGAAAATATGTTTAAATTGAATATATCCTGTTTGTGAATGTGATTACATCTTTCTAAATATCCTTGTGATATTATATATATATATATATATATATATCAAATCATTACATCCACCATCAATGCATGATAAATTTGATATTTTTTTCATTGACACATTATTATGATTCTATTTTTAACTAGTGCATATAATATCTGTAACATTATAGGATAAAATGACTGCAAACTGTGAATAGATGTACCGTAGGATAGTTGATAATAAGGTGTCACTTGAATATATGGATGGTGTTGACAATTTTATTGAATTTGTAATGGCAAGTGTCAGTACAGTGGATCACATCGGTCGGATCAGGTGCCCCTGCACGATGTGTAAGAACAACCGATTTGTAGAACCTCATGACGTTAGACATCACCTATACAGGAAGAGTTTTGTGAGTGGTTATCAGAATTGGATGGTTTATGGTGAAGAATTTTGGAATAATTTTAACATATAGGTAGATGTGGTACACGATAATCCATATGTAGATTTGATATTTGATGCCGCAGGACCAGAATTGGGTTCTGCTATGGGTTCTAGTGATGTACCAAGTAGGGTAGAGAAAGGAGCAGTAAATGATGCATCTAGTAGATTTTATGACTTACTTAGAGATATTGATGAGCCACTGTGGAATGGTTGCGAGAGTCACACTATCTTGTCTGCAGTTCTTCAACTACTTAATTTGAAGTCAGAGTATAATTTGAGTCAATCATGTTTTGACCGTCTATGCTCTATTATGAAGACTATGTTGCCCAAAGATGAGAAATTGTCACAAAATTTCTACTGTATGAAGGTTATAGTCAATGCTCTAGGTATAGGGTATCAAAAGATAGATGCTTATCCAAATCAGTGCATGTTGTATTTCAAATATCAAGAAAATAGCAGTGGGCATCCTCGATTCAAGCCAAAGACAAGAGGCAATGCTAGCACGAGGTCAAAAGAAGTACCATACAAGTCACTCTCCTACTTCCCTCTCACCCCTAGATTGCAACGATTGTATATATCTTCGAGGACATCTAAACACATGAGATGGCATGCAAATAAAATTTGATATGATGAAGACAAAATCACGCATCTTGTTGACGCAGAAGCTTGGAAGCACTTTGATCGTACTCATCAGACCTTCGCAATGGAAGTGAGAAATGTTAGGCTCAGTTTATGTACAGGTGGATTTAATCTATTTGGGGGTAGATCAGCCCCATACTCGTGTTGGCTAGTATTTGTCACTCTATACAACCTTTCTCTAAGCTTGTGTAGGAAGCGTCAAAATCTTTTCTTGTATCTATTGATCCTTAGTTCGACGTCTTCGAGCTAAAATCTTGATGTATATTTAAGGTCATTGATTGATAAACTGAAAATACTGTGGGGTGACGGTGTTCTCATGTACGATGCCCACAAAAAATAAAACTCCAATATGAAGGTTGTTGTTCTATGGATAATTAGTGACTTCTTTGCATATGGTATGTTATCTGGTTAAAGCACACATGGAAGGTTGGCTTCTCCGTACTACATGAATGATACAAAATCTTTTAGATTGATGCATGGAAGGAAATCATACTGGTTTGATTTTCATCGTTGATTTCTACCTAGCGATTATCCGTTCTGACGATAAAGGAATGTGTTCCGAGCAAGCATAACTGAAATAGAAGATTCACCTACACGGTTGTCTGGCATAGAGATTTTAAGATGATTGTGATAATTTTCATATAGACTGATAGATGTATGTAGTCCGACACCCTTCCTTGGATTTGGGAAGGATCATAATTGGATAAAGAAATCTAAATTTTGAGAATTACTATATTAGTTGACCTTATTGATACGACATAATTTGGATGTGATGCATATGGAGAAAAATGTGTTTGATAATGTGTTCAATATGGTAATGAATGTCAAAGGAAAAATGAAGGATAATTCGAAGGCCCGTATGAATTTAAAAGTAATATGTAAAAGACCAAAATTAGAACTCTAAAAGTACAATGGCAAAGTACTGAAACCAAAGGCAAGGTACGTGCTTGGACCAGATTAAGTAAAGCAGGTATGTCAATGGTTGAGACAATTGAGATTTCCAAATGGATATGTCTATAACATTGCTCGGGCTGTAAAGATAGAAGATGAACAATTATATGGGTTGAAGAGCCATGATTGTCATGTCATTATGCAATGATTGATTCCCTTAGCATTACATGATATGTTAGACAAACCTATATAGGGGGTATTATCCGAGTTGGGTAGATTTTTTAGAATATTGTGTGCATCGAAAGTTGTAATAACTGAGGTAAAGAATCTCAAGGATTCTGTCGTCACTACTATTTGTCAGCTTGAGAGGATATTTTCGCTAGTATTTTTTGATGTTATGGAACATGTGATCATATATTTGCCATATGAACTTAGGGTTGGTGGTCTTGTGCAATATCAGTGGATGTACTCAGTTGAAAGGTATATTTTTATTTATACTTTTCTCTTTGATGCTATTGGAAATTTATTGTATTACAAGATGTATATTGTTGACAGATGCATGTTTGACTTCAAAAAAAAGGTTCGAAATAAAGCAAGAGTGGAGGGTTCAATTTGTGAGGCGTACACTTTAGAAGAGATTTTAAATTTCTCATCTATGTACTTTGAACCTCATATTTCAACATGTTACACTTGCTCACCTCGTAATGATGATGGAGAACAAGTTATTGTGGCTGACAAACTATAGATATTTAAACCACTTAGGCATGTCTTTGGCCGTTGTCGGTCAAGACTCTTAGAAGATCGAGAGAAAGACGCAGTATAAATTTATATCATTTTTAATTGCTCAACGAGCGACCCCTACATCGAATAAGTATACTTAATATGTAACTCTAAGTTCTCTATGTGCGTACATGGCTCGGTAATATAAATATTTGTTAAGTGCAGACGATTTGATCTGGAGTTGCAAAGAGAACTTCCACATCTCACTGATTCAGAAGTACAAAAAGAACGTGAAAATAAGTTTGGGGCATGGTTCAAAGAGTTGGTAAGGACGATGACATGCATTCTTTCTGTGTAAACAATAATATATTACTTAATTGGTCGTGATTACAGTCATTGTTTATGCTTGTAAGTCCGTCATGGTGATGTTAATGATCAAGGAATATGTGATTTACAAAATGGTCCGACCAAAGCTGTGCAATGTTACAATGGACACATCATAAATGGTTATCGATTTCATACAAAAGACTACGGTATAAACAAGTCAACGATGAATAGTAGCGTGTGTGTCAAGGGTAGCAGTTACGGTGAAAATGAACTTGACTACTACAATGTTATTAAAGAAATAATGGAGTTGACTTACTTAGGCATAAATAATATGATAACTTTATTCAAGTGCCATTGGCTTGATCCCACGGCAACAAGAGTCGACAAAACCTCAGGCATTGTAGAGGTGAATCATAAATCAAGCTTTGAAACATATGAACCATTCATGTTAGCATCGCAAGCTCAACAAGTTTATTATACTTCATATCTGAATACAAGAAAGTCAGATAGAAATGAATGGTAGGTGGTTTGCAAGGTGAAGTCTAAACTATACCCCGAGTATGATCAGTTACAAGAAGACAAGATTGCTAAAGAGGATGATTATTATCAATCAGATGATATGTATGACTTCTCTTATGGTCACGATGTCACACATAGTTTGCATGTCACATCTTTATTGTTCGATGGTACACGTATGAAAGAATGTGATCCAAATGATATACCAAGTGGATGGGCATCTAAGGAAGAAGAAGACGAAACGAACAAAGATGAGGAGGAGAAAGAAGAAGATTATGAAAGTCAAACAAGTGATGAAGAAGCATACTCGAGCTAGTGAAATACATCTTGTAATACATATTACATCACTTTCTCATATGCTCTTATGTTTGTATTTTGAAGACCATGCTAGTCATGGTTGTAGTTAGCGAGATATTGGAGTGTGTTTGCTGCAGGTACATGTTTAACATTATTGTGATATGAATGATTTGAATATATTACCATATTTGATGTGACTGTATGCATACTTGCATGAAGTTGTTTTCGATTTGATTATGTATTCATGTTCACGGAATTGCATATCATGCTACATTCCATGCATACTTAGCATGTACATGCACAGTTCATGCATAGTTATAAAACTGATTCATGTAGGACCTTTAAATCTTTACATTTCATGCATATGTCATGTCCAAGTTAAGATCAAGAGTTATGTAATTGATCCAAATAATATTTTTATTTGTTAGAATATGGTTCGAGGAGGTCATAGTGGTCGAGCACCCAGTGGTCGAGGACCAAGTGGAGGTTGTGGGACATCATTAGGTAGATGTCTTTGTGTTATATTTAAATATAGGAATTCATTATGTTTTTGCTTATATATTGATATAAAAATTATTACTTGTTAATCGTCTTTATAGGATCCCAACTTAGTGATAGCCAGTCTTAGCATTCGTCTTCATGTAATGCTTCAATAGGTATATCATTTAATTAATTGTATAGTTGATTAATTTAAATGTGCATTGTATAAATTTCTAACTCATTGTTTTGTAGATGTTGTTTTGCTTTCACATGACCCACTTACACCAGCTACTCATACACATCACGAGACAACACTGGATGCAGGGTTTTCTCAGTCTGACACACGATGACTCATTTAAATAGTATATATCTATAGTCGACCATAAGTATTATATTGTCACTTGTCAAATACTTGTCTTATAAATAGTATATATCGATAGTTGATTATTAATGTGTACCAATTCATGTGCAGTGAGAGGTTTGAGTCACAAGAAGTAATACGAGAAATTAGGAAGTCACTAGTTCAGCATCTACCAGGACCGGTCACTCAATGAAAAGAGTACCTGAAGGAAGTGTTGGAAAGATTATTGTCCTTATTCATGGTATACAATTGTTTATCATAGCTAATGTGTTTCATATTTAATTTTTTATTATAGTCATGTGCACTAACTTTTTGAAATTATTTGTACGCTTCAAATCGCTTCGCGACTGCGAAGGAGGAGCAGGATGCGAGGCTAGTGTAGTAGAAGGTGGTTGTCAGTCATTTTGCTGACATGTTGCACAATATGAAAACTGCAGTAATAAAAGCAACTTGTGGAATAGATGATTCACTGCAGTAGAAGGGTCATGGCCCTTCTACTATCAAGACAAATTATTGGGATGCAATGTGCGACAAGTGGGCGAGCCATGAATTTTTAAACCGCTCAGCAAAGGCTACACAAAACCGAGCGAAGATGCCCGATGCCCATCTACACACAGGTGGTTCTAGGACTTTTGGGAGCTATCAGAAAAAAATGGCAACTCATCAATATATATAGTCAAATTTATAAGTATTGTTGCATACTTTCTAATTGATTTTTTTATTATTTAACCTTGTAGAAAGCCAAAAAAGGAGGCATTATGCCTTACAAGAATGTGTTTGTTAAAACATATAAAAGTAAGAGTACAGGAGAGTTCGTATCAGAGAAGGCGCAAGCGACAACAGTATGTATTTATTGTATTAATAAACATTGTAATATATAAGTTACTATAAATTATATTATCATAAATATTATAATTATTAATTATTAATTCATACTGTAATTATTGCTTTGTATGAGTCATACGAGCAGCAGATGATAGAGCGATATGATGATGACTCCACTCAGCATCCGCCTTTTGATTATGCAGCATGGGTGACTGCAACCGGTGAACCCAAAAAGGGTTGTGTGTTCGGGTTTGGAAGTAATATAAACACCACACCAGTCATTGCCTCTTGCAGTCAGGGCTCTAAGAGTTCTCCCGCCAGCATCAACTCTCACCGTCTGATTGACCCTGTTGTTTCTTGGGATGGTATCTGCCAGCTTCTTCAGGATACAATGCGTGACTTTTTACATGAAGTCATTCCCAACTTTGTCCATAATGAGTTGTGCAACTTTTTCGAGATAGGAGAACTTCATCTGCATTCAACATGAGCTCTAGTGCCCGTCAGGTATAAAGTTTCCTGACATTTGTTTCATGTCATTAGATTTTAACCTAGTATATGCATGATTGAATACATATATGAATGATTAAATCACTATGAATTTTTATTGCTAGCATTAGAACACATATAAGCATGATTTCATCACTATGAAAGTTTTTTTACTGCCTTATAACATATATATGCATGATTGAATTGCTATAAAAGTTTGTTCACAATCTTAGAACACATATAATCATGTTTTCATCACTATGAAAGTTTTTTGACTTCCTTATAACACATATATGCATTATTGAATTACTATGACAGTTTTTGACAACCTTAGAACACATATAAGCATGATTTCACCACTATGAAATTTTTTTGACTGCCTTATAACACATATATGCATGATTGAATTACTATGAAAGTTTTTTGACAACCTTAAAACACATATAAGCATGATTTCATCACTATGAAGGTTTTTAACTGCCTTATAACACATATATGCATGATTGAATCACTATGAAAGTTTTTTTATAACCTTAGAACACATATAAGCATGATTTCATCACTATGAAAGTTTTTTGACTGTCTTATAACACATATATGCATGATTGAATTACTATGACAGTTTTTTGACAACTTTAGAATACATATAAGCATGATTTCATCACTACGAAATTTTTTTGACTGCCTTATAACACATATGTTCATAATTGAATTATTATGAAAGTTTGTCGACAACCTTAGAACACATATAAGCATGATTTCATCACTATGAAAGTTTTTTGACTGCCTTATAACACATATATGCATGATTGAATTACTATGAAATTTTTTTAATAACCTTAGAACACATATAAGCATGATTTCATCACTATGAAAAAATTTTGAATGCCTTATAACACATATATGTATGATTGAATCACTATAAAAGTTTTTTGATAACCTTAGAACACATATATGTATGATTGAATCACTATAAAAGTTTTTTGACAACCTTAGAACACATATAAGCATGATTTCATCACTATGAAATTGTTTGACTGCCTTATAACACATATATGCATGATTGAATCACTATGAAAGTGTTTTGACAACCTTAAAACACATATAAGCATGATTTCATCACTATGAAAGTTTTTTACTGCCTTATAACACATATGTGCATGATTGTGATACATAACACATTTATTTGACAACCTTATAAACCATATATGCATTCTTGAATCACTATGACATTTTTTTGACAACCTTAGAACACACATCTGCATGATTAAATCACTATGAATTTTTTTTGTCAGCCTTAGAACACATATCTGAATTCTGTTAATGTCCTTCACTTTATTGATAGTCTATGTGTCATTCAGCCATGTTATTTTGATTGCCTTAGATTAGGTGCATTGCATGTAATTTATTTCATTATATTTTGTTTATCAATACTAACATTTTGGTTCTCTTGTAAGATGATCAGCGTAGAGGAGTTGATGGAGGCATGGATGAAGGGGCAGATCGAGACAATGAAGAGGATGATGCTCCAAATCTTGGCGATGATTAGATTCATGTGTTGAATTTGTTTCACGTACTTGTTTCAAACGACACTCTTTGTATATGTTCACTTGTAACTAATTAGAACTTGGCGAGGATTATAGTGGGTTGTTAAATTTGTTTCACTAATAACTTGTGTTAAATTTGTTTCACCTGCTTTGTATATATATTTTTTATGTGTACTTTATTTTTTATACACAGGTTATATAAATTGTATAACGAGAAATTTTTTTCTCGATATTTATATTTCAAATAAAAAAATTTAAATTTTGTCATAGATTAGCGACGGATATTATCTGTCGCTAATATGCATCATGAATTTAGCAACGGATTAGGGACAGATATTTATTTGTCTCAAAAACTGAATCAGGCGATGTTTTGTGACGGAATGTAATCCGTCGTGAATTCGTCAATAAATTGGCGACGGAACTTAGCGACGGAAATGTATCCATCGTTAAATTTTAGTGACGGATATATATCTATCGCAAAACTAAATTAGTCCTTATTTAGCGATGGATCATGACATTCGTTAATCCATCGTGAATTAATGATGAAAGTAGCGACAGATCATTTATGTCGCTAATTAGCGACTAAGAAATTTTGATGAACGCTATCTATCGCTAAGCCATCGTCAATCCGTCGCTAAACGGATTAGTGATGGATTATCGTCGGATAGCATCTGTCGCTAATCCGCAGAATTCTTGTAGTCTCTCTCTCTCTCTCTCTCTCTCTCTCTCTCTATATATATATATATATATATATATATATATATATATAACTGAATTATGTTTACCAACCAAATATGTTTACTGGTATGAACCAAGATTTTCATAGTTTTTTTATTTTTTTTCAAAAATCTCACCATACAAATGTGATCGAGAAGCTTGGTTTTATAGAAATGGACTCTTGGATCATCCAATTGTGATGTATAAGAAGGATCTTTTAAGAGTCGAAAATCAATAGCTTAGAATTTTCATAAATATTCAAGCATAAAAAAATGCATTTCTTGATCCTATTACGATGATCCATTAGTCGATTCCTAGCAAATGGAGCACATTTAATGCATCTACAGGGTTACATTTGCAAAAAAAAACTATAAAAATCTTGATTCATACCAGCAAACATATTTGGATGCGACCTTTAACGGGCAAAACTGTCGCTAAAGGGTCTAAACGTGAAAAAAGAGTGTTTTAGCATCTTTTTTGCATTTTTTTTTTGCCGTTCATCAAGGCCACAATGGTCACTGTGTTAGCGCTGGTAGCTGCGCACCTAAGGGTTGCATGTGTATGTGTTATTTTTTATGCAGCACTGCTGCTGCTTCTGACAGACACCCATCTTTGAGAAATGCCAAGATGCATGGGTAGTTGCCAGCGGCGCTGTTGCATAACACACACACACACACATACACACACACACATATACATATATATATATATATATATATATATATATATATATATATATATATATATATATATATATATATATATATATATATAGAGAGAGAGAGAGAGAGAGAGAGAGAGAGAGAGAGAGAGAGAGAGAGAGACGCACATACACACAAAGTTAATGTTTCAGCTTTCTCCTACGACCCAATTCACATGCTCCTTTCGCATGGTTATTGCATCACTATTGCTTTACGCCAACACCACACGTCCTGCACATTCACAGGGACTGATTTGGAAATGAGTGGAGGCCTTTCCTAGGTTCTTAACAGTAACCCTAGATATGATTTACTAAATTTGAGTGATCCATGAGAAAGGCTCGTCTAACGTAAGTCTCGTACCTTGAAGATTGTTGAGTCAAGGTGGCATTTGGCTTGTTCAATTGGTGGGTCCTCTCCGTCAAGACCCACAGGTCAGGGTCGGCTGCAGACTTTGGCTACAGAATTAGAGTATATATGGTAGCTCAAGTTCAAAAAAAAAAATTATTAATTCATTAATTCAAATGCAAACACCACGCTCGTTTAGTGAAATCTCAAGTAGATTTTTTTATTTTTTGAGAGAGAGAGAAAGCCCAAGCAGAATATCACAAACATCAGCATAATTTATCCCGATAATTGGCAAGATTTAAGCAAATCAACCATGGACTGAAGATTTTGTCCTGATAATCTGACGTGCTTGATCAGATTGCAAGAGTTCCCATTTCTCCACCAATTCTATGATCGGACATGCCCTCACGGGAACCAACGTCTTGATTCTCCAAAAAATGAATGAGAATTAAGGACCTTTTTAAATATGAATTCACGTTCTGCTTATTTGCAATGACAATTTATCAATTTTTTTTATCCCACATTTTCCAATAGCCATTCTCTTTTCAAGTGCAAGTTAGATGCAGGATAGAAATAGTCCAGAGGATAGATTTTCTGATCCTACAGCCCCAGTATGCAACACACACACACACACAAACTCATTGAGGCACCAAATTCCCTCAAGGCTGCTTATAACTCAGAGGTTGCATCAAAAACAAAAATATAAGATAATAATCACTGTGAAGCCTACTCCACATGTTTTGGCTCATGCTTTATAACATCTGTCCTTACATGAACAATGACTACCAGGAACTGACTGATAAAGATTGTAATGACCAAAAGAGACCAACATTTACTGTTTGTCATTTCTCTTTTGGATAGTCAAGCTGGGGATAGCCCTCCTCTGGAAAAAAGAAAAAAAAAAGGATACCAAGACCTTTTACAGATCCTTTCATTATGTTGGCCCAGTGGTTGTTAATGTCATCGTACTAATGGAAAAAAAATCACATAAAAAGAGGGAAAAGGTCAATTTTAAACACAATTTGCATGTAAATTATCATTACAGAAATGCCATACTGGAGAAGCACTGAGTGAATAGTGTAATCATCATCTAAAAGTGAAAAGGATACACCAGGATTCAAGGAAGCAAGCTATTTCTAGTGCATTGCAATGTAGCTACAGTCAAAAGGGTCATTGAGTACATAATGTAATAAACTGTTGCAGAAAAAGTTGAGGGAAAAAGCTCAAGCCCCTAAATGCAGTTTAGGAGGATCAAAGGCATTTTCATTGAAAAAAATGCTTGCTTCTTATTTTGCCAGCAGATCAAAGGTTTAAGGCGTACGTATGTCCTTGTGCTAATTGAATTAAGTACATGTTACTGCCGAGCGTGTCGCTCACGGAAAGTATATGGCTATCCCTATTGGATCATGCATCTTGAGGGAAGAGGGTTGCACATGCTCAAGGACAACGACATTAGCATTTCTTTCTTTATTGAGGTAAGAGTTGCCATGACAATGGCTGCTCCTATTTGTAAACACATACATGTGCATAAGCGCATGCACACACATATATATATATAACCTTTGGTCTAAAACTCTGCACCACAAATTTGGCACCAATGAGTAAAATCCCGTTATGAATTTTTAAGTATATCTGACCGCCTAGATGAATTTATCATGTTTCATTTATCTTATAACATAATCTGAACATCAAACTTAAATGCTATACTTTTAAGACAATCTTAATGATCCAGATTGCATCAAAATATAACTATCAAAAGATAATTTCACATTCAAATTATTAAAATGGGAAATAAATTTTTACTAAATAAACTGTGTTAAACTCATCCATACAATCTAATCTGCTTAAGGATATATGAGTAGGTGAGATTTCACTTATTGACAGAGTCCACATATCTGCAAAACACACACGAGAACAGAGAGGAAATGCAGACACACAGAGCATGCATTTTCCCTAGCACATACTCCAGCTTTTGCAAACGCAACTATCAAAATGTCAGATATACTTCTTGAGGTTCACAGCGAATTATTCACCCTGTGACTATTCCCTTTTTGATATTCGAATCATAGGAAATAGGTTAAAAGATTTCTTGGGAGCCACCTTGCTGCCTCATCCATTTCCTATTTAGTAGAGGCCAAAGCTGCCAAACCATAGTGAATAAGTTAAATATTACAGAAAGCCAAAATAACCAATTGAATAAGTGTAATAAAACATGCAGATGTACATTATAATTGTGCAGACAGGATAAATAATCATGTTAGGTTAATCAGCACACTAGTTTAGAATAATCATGTTAGGTTAATCAACACACTAGTTTAGATCTGGCTCCTGAAGGAGGCAGGTAGAGGGGACATGAAAGATTGTTAAGTGACCGAACTTTTAGCTCTAGATAGACAGGAATGGAGAAATAGGACTAGTAAAGCTGACCCCATGTAGTTGGGATAAGGATTGATGATGATGGAGTTTAGATCCTGCTCTACCCAAAAAAATTTGGTTCACCCTAACATTACTCACTTGTCCGACTGTTGCTGAGCAGTTTTTGGATATCAAACGAACCTCCAAATGGAAATCTTAATATGACCAATTTACCCTCTTTTGTGATCAGTTACTACTGCATCTGTTGCTCTAGCTAATTGTCACCTTTTCCAAGTGTTATTTCTATGTTATGTAAGAAGTAAGAACACTATAGTAGCTCCAACAGGCTGGACATATGCTTAGGCAATTGGTTCCGCTCAAACTACATCTTGTCATCACAGATCTCTAAAACTCCTCAACACCCCCCACACCCATGCACACACACACAACATGCATACACATGTAGAACACGCACATGCACCTGCATGCATCAGACACACAAGTCAATCTTTTTCAATTTTTAGCATCCTATTTTTGACTTGTGTCCATGGTCCCATCAGGTAGACATTGTTGTGAAGCCAAACAAGGATTAAAACTCAAGGACCTGAGTCCAATGCCAGCTTTTTGTAGAGCACTGTGTATGACCCCATAAATTCCCATGGCATCCTGCATGAATGGAATGAACACTAGGCCTGTAAACAGATACGAACTTTTATTTTAGGCCCAAACCTAACAGAGCAATGAAACACCTGAAACATTGAATGACCACTTGGTAGCCATAAACATCAAAGTTGTAGCTAAGTTACTAAAAGAATCATATTACCTGTGACTGATTTAGCTACTAATGTACTAATCCACACACCTAAAGCAAAATATAAATATAAATAAGATGAAGGGAATGATTTTTTGTTTATCAAGATATCCTGCATAAGAGCTACAGGTACAACAGTTAAATTCGCACAAGCTTTATGAATGATTACATTGCAGTAGAAACAAATCTCTTGGAATTGCTACTGTGCAATTGAGGTTTTAATTACTACAAGAGTCGCTGGTATCATGGGTATTCTTCCATTAATTTTCTTCACATAAGATACAATCTCAACCTCTAATGCATAAACTACTTCTAGCACCATGATGTGTGCATTATCAGTGAGGCTCAGGCAGAATGAAGGATATCATTAGACGAATTTCTGTTTCGGTAGACCAGTGTTAAGTACTTTCAGCTCCATATGTTCTTCATTTAAAGCTACCATATCATCCTGAAAAAGTCAACTTTATGCTATCGTGCTGCAAACATCATTTGCATGTGCTTGTATGGAGAGAGAGAGTTGTTCTTTATAGTTCAAAAATCAAAAGCGTGCATGCCCCTGCAGCCCTGAGCAAGATCCTCCTCTACCACCTCAATCGCAACTGCAGCATCCATCACCTTGATTGTGTGACACTGTCAAGTCAGACAAGTGTGGATCAGAAATGTAATTAACTACAGCTGCTATGATGGTACGAACTGAGAACTGTTTCTGCTGGACATTTTCATCTGACACTAATCCCTTTTTCCACTTTTTTGGCATGTTAAGTTGATGCTGCAGATCTTCCCACTTTATATATAACTTTACAAGTTTCTTCCTTTTCGTTCTCTTCTCTTTTCTCAAATATAAACATAAACAAGAAGAATTTATAAAAAAAATGTTCAGGATGTTGAGTTACAATACCACTGTCCTTAAGCAAACCTGGATATTGATGGATATTTTCCCTTTAAAATACTTGAATTTTCCAATTATATAGAAGGAAGCAACTTATCCAAGGAACAGTTACATATTATTGCCCTGGTTACAATCACCCATCTGATCATCCCCTGTAAGACAGTTAACATTATTCAATAATGAGGTAAAAGATGAAAAGCAAATATAGAATATTTACTGTAACAGCTTCAGAGACATCAATGGTTCCAATCTTACAGGTAAAATATGGAGCTGGATAGGAGAAGGCTGTAGCCAGTCAATAGTCATTTTATTTAGAGCCCAGTCTAGATCTGACCGGGATTCGGTTTAGATGCATTTGGTTCGTGTAAAATATTAATATTGTTAAAGGCCTTAATATATTATTATTATTAAAGGCCTGAATTGCAATCCATTTTACTATCAAGGTGTTAACATTTCTGTACAGTTCCATTACCACGGAATGTAGATGATGGGAACCCCAATTTGGTTATGAGTTTTACACTCAGAGGCTCATAGAGGTCCAGATAATGCACAAGCTACACGGGGGAAATTTTGCTGAGATCTTCTGACATTTCTTTCCATTGTAATTATTGGTAACACTTGTTGATCTGGAAGCATTGATCTAAGCCAGTGTCATTAGCAGAAAGAGGAAAACTTTTATGTACAATCTCTCTCTCTCTCTCTCTCTCTCTCTCTCTCTCTCTCTCTCTCTCTCTCTCTATATATATATATATATATATATATATATATACAGAGAGAGAGAAAGAGAGTAGGGTGTAGCATCGAACTCACAAAGAGTTTGACGTTACGTGGACGTGCATGCATCGCTGACTGTGCACGCATGTTCATAAAAAATATGAAATTTAGCGGCGGTCACGACCGCTGCTAAATCTATTTTTTCCACCCAGACATTTAGCAGTGGTCAAAAACCGCCACTAAATGTCTTTTTACAATAAACTTGGATGTGCCCACGCCCGATTTTCGTCCGGCTTTTGGGCGCTCGACATTACGCCCAATCCCATATATATATGCATGCACAGTTGTACTCCTGTACCCATACTTAGAAAATCCTGTCGCGTCCAATATATCCGCACTCATGCATAGTCGCCTATCTAGATCCTTGCCACTGAACTTCCACTTGCAAATATACTACTGGGACCCAAAACTGAGAAAGCTTGCACAAGGGTGCATTCAGCTATAACATGTAATATCAAAAAGTCAACTTGTGAATTCAAGAGCTTCCTTTCAAAAATGAAGTTAGTGAAGTCAAGGGCCAAGTTGTAACTTTGATTTATGCTTGCCCACACTTCCTTCTAGTTTCTTGGAGTTTTGGAGGGCCTTACCATCACAAGACCTTTATTGAACTTCAGTGCACCAATGTGGGACAAGTCCTCACCTTTGTTCAACTTACAAAAATTTGAAGCAGAGTCTACGATCCAAAGCACTTTCTTGAGTCAACTGAACTCGCCCTTGGTTCCTTGTAGGGTCTTGGGACCCACTTCAAGAATACTTCAAAGGACTGACAGGAGATGGTAGGTGATCTCAACATTGCCAGAAAATAGGGAGCTTCCCGCATAGTAGTCCTCTTTACCCAACACTTGGCAATGGGGTAGGGCTTCTGGAGCATCCTCAATGGTCCTCTTTCACTCAAATGATTTTTTCATATTTTTCTTCTTACATGCCCCTTTCACATTACAAAAAAGAATTTTCAAATCGGGCTTTATAGTTCATCGGAATAAGGCATGGTTGACTCGGATTCCAAAGTCATCCTTGCTTCTGTTGCGCCACTGATAATTTGGAGACCTAATTTAGTTGGAGTGAGGTTGAGGCATGCCTATCCATGAGACATTGGAAGCTCACGTAGTGCCTCTAATGAGAATCCGGTCTTCTTTTCCTTTGTGTCAACTCATAGACATTTAATTCTTTAACGTTCTTTGGCAAAGTTTTGGCACAGTTGGCGAGGTTTACGAAAGTCATTGAGTGTCCTTCCATTGAATAAGCTTCATTCCTGATGTCACCCACATCGGAATTCGCAATCATTAAGTGGACTCCATTCCCAATGTCACCTTCCTCGGACTTAGCAATGCACCCTTCAAAATTTTCGAGCAAGGCTAGGAAGTAAGCCCCGCGCACGACTTGCTCGATTTTCATGAAAATGAGTTTGCTTCTATTAGAGGAAATAAGGACATTCCTTTCCCACACTACTTCCGAGAGGGCCCCCATAAGTTTGCATCCTCTTACGAACTCTTGACTATCTTTGTCGGGTCCAAGGAACCTTCTCAAGGACATGATGAGTGCGAGCTTAGGCCAAGAGATCATTGCCTCGGTCTTCTCGAGTTTCACACATTTTCCTTGTTCTTTCACATCACAGCCACAGTAGAACATTAGAGGATGTCCTAATTTGCAAGTGGTTCATAGGGCCACGAAGTAATGCTCCTCAAAGGGGATACGAGGGTCATGGGAAGGTGAGGAGGGAAGTTTGTGTTAAATTATGTAATCAATCTCATGTAACCCAATATATATTTTATATATATAAAGTAATACATATACATATATTTTATATATATATATATATGTATATGTATCTACTTATTATATATATAAAATATATATTTTTCTATTGTTAGCCGTAGGGGTAGTTTAGTCTTTTTACACATATTCATTTTTCGAATATGTTTGTAATTACTTTTCTTTTATTTCTTTTCTTTTTCTTTTATTTTTCTCTTCTTTCTTTTTTGTAAAAGGTGGTGTACACCTTGGAGGGGCCCACCATCTAGTCGTTGGGCCCCTTCCAACGATCACATTTGTGACCGTTGGAGGGGCTCCAACGACTAGAAGTGGAGCCCCTCCAAGGCATCCACTCCTCTATAAAAAGGGGTATTCCCCTCGTTTTTTTATGGATTTGGGTCAAAGCCCAAGTTTCTAATAAAGTTTGATTATTTATTTTTATGCTTTTTGTGCATTTGTGAGAGTTTGTAAATTTGTGCTTTTATGCGCAAGTGTTCTTATTATGCATGTGTGCCATTCTTTATCAAGAATATTGAAGTCTTGATCATAGTATCTTGTTGAAGATACTTTCACATGGTATCAGAACCTCGTTTGAAGGAGGATCGTGCATTTCTTTATTTTTGAGTGCCTCAAAAAATGTGCCTCCAAGCTATTGAAATTTGGAGTGGATCATCTTCTTTGGGCAATATTTTAGAAGCCTCCTTTGTCAAGAAAGACTTGAAAAGCCTTTGAGGTACGTATTGTTTTTTATCTTCTCTCCTCTCTAATGGGTGAAAAAGACTCCAATTTTTCTCTTGGCTTCAAACTCAATGGGTCCAACTATCATGTTTGGGCCGAAAACATGGAAGCTCACATCAAAGAAAAAGGGCTTTGGGGCTATGTCTAAGGCTCGATTCCCGAACCGGAACCCAAGATAACCTTGCTAGAGAAAGGAGAGATAAAAATTCTTGAAGGTGATGAAAGAACCAAGGCCCTTGAAGAATATACGAAAAAACATGAAGAATGAGAAATGAGGAATTTTAAAATCCTCTCTTGGATTTTTTTCATTCGTAGAAATGAGAATTAATGCAAATATCATCAAGTTCAAGAAGGCTTCTCAAGCATAGGAATATCTTGAGAAGATGTACACCTCTAGGGACTTGTCCCATAAGTACTATCTCCAAAAAAGAGTGTTAAAGCTTCAACAAGGGGAGATGACTATAAGAGAGTACTTTGTTGAGCTCTCTTCTATTTGGGACGAGCTTGCTATGCTTGAACCTAAGTGGAGTGGAGAAGCCATAGAGCTTCGTCATAAACAATTGGAAGAAGATAGATTTTTCAATTTTTTGAATGGGCTTAGGCTCGAATTTGAACAAATCCGGTCTTCCCTTTTATTTGCCTTCACTTTCCCCTCTCTTGAAGATGTAATTACCTATGTCACATGGGTGCGGGTGCGGGCGCGGGTGCGGGGATTCGGCACTTCCAAAAAACCCGAGTGCGGGGGTGCGGTAGGGGCAAAAATGTATATATATATATATATATATATATATATATATATATATATATATATATATATATATATATATATATATATATATAAAAGGGGGTCGGGGAATAGGGGTTTTTTTTTATTTTGCAGCTGCAGCAGCTGACAGACAGCTGCTGACAGACAGCTGCTGCAGCTGTCAGCAACTGACAGAACAGTTGCTGCTGACAGCTGTCAGCACAGCTGACTCAGCATAATTTTTTTTTAAAAAAAAAATCGAGAAGCCCATTTGGGCAATTTTTTTTTTTAAAAAAAATGGACCTTAATGATCCTGGGTGCGGTCAACGCACCCAGGATCAGGTTGACCGCACCCGGTGCGGCACCCGCACCCGCACCCGCGTCGAGTCGCGTCGACGCGGGTGCGGCACCCTCCTAGCCGAATCCCTGTGACATAGGTAATTACTAAACTTAGTGGGGAAGAGACTCGGATGGGTATAAGCAAGAACAATCCAAGTGTTCTAGCTACACCTTCCAACAATGAAGAAAATGAAGGTGTTAATGCCGTCTCAAGATCAGGGAGCAACTTAAGGACCTACAAGCCTCCTCACCTCAAGAATCAAAACTCAAGTGGTCAAGGAGCAAAGAGGGACTATAGCAAGCTTACATGCCACTTTTGTAAAGAACTGGGGCACATTAAACCTATTTGCCCAAAATGGAAGAAATTACTTGCAATGGCTATGACATCTCAACCGGAGGAACGGTCATCATCATTAAATGGGTCTCTTTCTCTTCAACAATTCGTAGAAGCTTTACAACCTCTTCTCAAGGGAGGCATTTCCGGAGCCGCTATGTCTACATCCTCACCTCCTGATAAGACATCTTGGCTTTTAGATTCTGACGCATCTTTTTATATGACCCCAAGTGTTTGTTCTCTTTTCGAATTTTCTAAAAACTCTCTTCTATCCTTTGTCTCAACGGCGGATGGAATACTTCTTGAAATTAAAGGAATAGAAAATTTTGAAAAACAAGATATTTTTATTCCAAAAATTCGTCTTATACCAAAACTAAATTTAAACTTACTTTCGGTCTCTCAACTCTCGGATCATAGTTGCGATATATAATTCTCTTTTGATAAATGTTGGATTCAGGATCGTCGGTCCGGGAGATTGATTGGGGAAGGCTCTAGGAGAGGAGACCTCTACTACGTTGATTTTCTTCAAGTTCTCAAGAATCAATTTTGTAATGTTGTTCAAAACAAAGATATTCAAGTATGGCATAAGAGACTGGGACATCCCAACATTGTTAAAATCTCTTATTTACCTTTTATTAAACATCTTTGTAAAGATGATTTTGTATCTAATGAATGTATTCTTGGAAAGATGAAAAGTCTACCTTTTTCTCAAAGATCCATGTTTTCAACAAAACCTTTTGAAATTGTTCATTCTGATGTATGGGGTCTCACTAGTGTGATATCTAAAGGAGGATTCTCATATTATGTAATTTTGTTGGATATACTTTTTTTAGCATAAACATGAAGTTTTTTCAACGTTTAAAACGTTTCATATGATGATTTTAAATCAATTCAATGGAAGTTTAAAAATTCTTAGATCCGACTCTGGAGGTGAATACATTTCAAATGAATTCAAGAGTTATCTTGAAAGTTATGGTATTGTCCATCAAAAATCTTGTCTGAAAACCCCACAACAGAATAGGTTAGCCGAACGAAAGCATAGGCATATTATTGAAACAACTAGAACCTTGCTCATTTCGCAAAACATCCCAAAGAAACTCTGGGTTGAGGCCGCCCTTACTTTAGTCTATCTCATAAATAAACTTTCATCAAAAAATTTGAATAAAATTTCTCCCTTTGAAAAGTTATACGAAAAGAACTTGATTATAGCAGGTTAAGGGTTTTTTGATGTAAATGTTTTGTCCTTACGGATAGAAATGATAAGCTTTCCCCATAGGCCATTCCTTGTGTCTTTCTTGGTTATTCAGAAACCCAAAAGGGTTTTTGATGTTATAATATTAAAAATGACATATTGTATGTTTCCAGAAATGTGAGTTTTTTTAAAAATCTTAGTGGTTTTGAAAGTCCAGAATCACATAATAAGAATGTTGACTATTCTTTTTTATTTGAACTATTAGCCAAAGATGATGATACTAGTGATGATGAATCAAATCAGAATGACTCAAGTGATAATGAAATTGAGGAAATCATTCCGCTGCTTTCCTCCCCTCATCAACATATCAATGAGGGACCATCTAGAGATCCCATCACCTATGTCCATAGAGATAGAATCACCTTCAGAAGTGGTCTTGAAAAATATGATGATAGTCAGGTTGTTCCTCAAAGTGAGGAGAACCTACGAAGGACCGAAAGACATAGGAAAGCTCCCTCAAGGTTCATATCGTATGACTCTTTTTCACCCAAATATAGAGTCTGCCTTAGTGCCATCCATTCTTACGTAGAACCTAGAAACTTTGAGGAAGCACGAAAAAGTTCTGAATGGATAGTTGCGATGGAAAATGAATTCGGAGCTCTGAAAAGAGCCAAGATGTGGGAATTTCAAGACCTTCCTAAGGGTAAGAAAACAATAAGATGTAGAAGGGTTTTTAAGGTTAAAACTAAGAGTGATGGATCCCTTGAGAGATATAAGGCTCGATTAGTTGCAAAGGGGTATAGTGAAGAATATGGGATTGACTATGAGGAAACCTTTGCTCCTGTGGCTCGTATGGTCATTGTTCGATGCCTCATAATTGTTGCCTCAATCAACAAGTGGAACGTATATCAAATGGATGTTAAAAATGTCTTTCTAAATGGCGATCTGAATGAAGAAGTTTATATGGATGCTCCACCTGGAATAGAGACTCCCAAAGGGAAAGTGCTTCGCCTTCGGAAAGCACTTTATGGTTTGAAACAAGCTCCCAAGGCTTGGTATGACTGGTTTAATTCTGTAATGTTAGAAAATGGTTTTTCATCCTGTTTTAGTGACACTATTTTGTTTGTTAGAAAATCCAATGCAAGGATTGTGATCTTGTTGTTGTACGTGGATGACATGCTCATCACTGGAAGTGACTCTAATGGAGTTAATGTAAAACCCGTAACTTTTAAGGATTATTAATAAATAAAGAACTCGTTTTTTTATCTCCAAATTATAAATGTGTTTCTAGCTTTTGAATTTCATTTATTTATTTATTACATATTCATTTGTTCATTAAAGCCAATCAGGGTATAATTTGCATTTATAAAACTATTTTGGGCTATAAATCACTATATATATATATATTATATTTAAATATATTTTTGATGGAGTTTGTAAATTATTGGAGTGTATTTGTGTGTTATTTGGCTCTTGCTAATGATTTATAAGGTAATTTGCTATTTTTGGCTAATCTTGTTATAATTAGCATTTTTTGAGTTTTTAGCATTTGAGATCGCACAATAAGGGTTCGTTGTATTGCTAGGGTAGCGGTCTTTGCGGACTTCGAAACTCCTCGATCTTTTGAGTTTCGATTAATTGTTCTTCACATTATTAAGGTAAGATACCTTAACTGAACTTATAGAGAGCATGTTTAGGCACTAATTGTGTAAGCATGATGTTGTACTGAATATCTAAATGAATTGCAAATACAAGTTATGCTCACACACTTCACTTAGTTGTGGATATCTAGGACTCTTGTGATTGTAGTTCGTAGATCATGTTTGTCATGATTGTAGTTAGCAGAATATGGAGTGTGTTTGTTGTAGGTACACCTGTGTGTGGGTTTGAATGCATGTACACTTATGAATGTATAATATGTACGCAATGTGTCTTCATACTTTGGTTTGCGCATACTATGTTGCTTTGTATGTTTGTATGAATTTGATACATGGTGCACATATAACTACTATGGATATATATATAAGTCGTGTTCGATGCATATTGTGAATGTTATATATATTGTCTTGTCATATGATGGATTCATTTATTCTTGTATAGAAGAAAGCATGCGAGTGTTATAAATTGTTTTGAACTTGTATGTCTTGTTTGCTTGAGAAATATATGTGTATGATGTACGGTAGGATGGTCAAAGAGATTTTGACTAACCCTTGCACAATTATATCTAAGGTGATATATCGATTCATGTGTTGAAAAATGCATATAACTTTTATCGTGTGTGCAAATCTCGAACTACGTAAGAGTTATGTATGTTGAGGTTTAGTTGCTTCATATTATAAAATGTGCATGTTCACATATGCATGCATAGAACTCATGTTTTGTTTACACATGCTTCAAGGTTCAATTTACGAAGTGCAATATTCTTTGTGGCGATGATATGATGTGTAGGATAATATGCTTATGTATAATATGATTTAAATGCCACGTGAAATAAAATTATGAATGCATACGATAAATGTTTAAGTTCAATAGTGAACTTTGGTTCATAAAGCCTTATTGGTTAAATGTGTGATTTTATAATTTTAATGTCATATGAAGTGATGTATGGTGTGATGCTTTGATTGTATACATGCTTATGCCCGTGTTGATGGCTATCGACCCTGAGAGTGGTCAATTGTATTGATGCATGTATCACAATAGTTTTCACTGGATATGGTATCCGTTGAGGAACTGTTCTCAAAGGATTCTCTGTGAAGGTTTGCATGACCAAATCAGGTAATCCGGCTAGAGCGATAAGTCTCTGTGAGGAAGCGCATTGTCCAAGAGTGAGTAGCCCACGAAGACGGTATATTCTTGTGAGGAAGTGCATTGTCCAAGACTAGGCAGACCATCTGTATAGGGCGGTAACTCCTTGTAAGGTTGTACATTTCCCAGACCAAGTGATCCGGCATGGATTTTGTAAATCTTTATGATGAATAAATGAAATGTTATGATGAATTGTGATGATCTTTTGAGTTGATTGAGATAGTCAGTTATAAATCTATAGATTTGGCTTTTCTATTATAGCATGATTATATATTGAATTCAAATATGATAATCAGATCCTTATTGATTTTAGATCTTGATATTAGGTTATGATTGTGATGTTTATGTTAGCGTATAGGTGAATGACACATCACGCCAACAAATGACTAATTTTGACTTATTAGGTGAACGATGCATCACGCCTACATAGTTTCATTGCAAATAATTGGCTGAGTAAATATATCACGCCTATGTATCATGATTGATGTGTATCATGAATATCTAACTAAATTACTTATAAGGTGTGTGCGTGTGTTTCACGTTGGAATGGTCAAATGTGATTTGACTTATTGTTTATAAGAATTATGAATGCATATGAAAATGATGCAATGATCTGAATGTCTTAGATGCATTTATATTTATATTTATGCGATGACTTGAATGCATATAGATTATGCTTTATTACGTGAGTTAAGGTTGAATAGAATATTAAGTGATAAAATGTTTTTAAATGCTTTATGTTCGAATGCTTGAAATGAATGACTCATAGGACGTTGTTCCCTTGTCTATCACTTGACGATGGATAAATAATATATCTTTACCTTTAAATGCTTGATATGTTTTCTTTAAGTTTGAGTTTTGGTTGTTTTACCAGACTTTAGCGAGTCTGACCATGTTTTATGGGGGATAGGTAATGCAGGTAAAATATGATGAGTAGTTGGAGCGAAAGGCTGGTCGAGCTGCATTCTCGAGGGTTCACTCTTACCTTGCAATCTTGGTATTCATGATCTTTTCGTTTTAAGTACTTGATCATGTAGAGACTGAAATATTATTTTCATACTCTGATTTGAAATGAAATTAAAACTCTTCATATTTCAGTCTTATATTGTATGTGGTTTGAAATGTGTATATCCCGTACATTTTGATTTGATTGCTATCTTTAGTGTAACCGTGTCCAAAGTCTTACCCATTTTTAAAATCATTTTCGCATTATAAGATCTGATTTACTTATACTTATAAAAAAAATGGTCTCGAAATTTCAATATTTGAACTATAATCAAGGTTAAAAAATTTTGGGCGTTACAGTTAAAAGCATAAAATCAATGTTGAAAGATAAATTTGAAATGTCTGATTTGGGTTTTCTAACTTATTTTTTGGGTATTGAAGTTGCATACTCTCATAAAGGGTATTTCTTATCTCAAACTAAGCTTGCTTCTGAGGTCATTGACAGGTCAGGTATTACGGATGAAAAGATTTGTGAAACTCCTGCTATAGTAGGAGCTAAAATGAAGACTAATGATGGCGTTCCTCTTTCAGATCCTACTCACTACAGACAACTTGTAGGATCATTGATGTATCTCAGTATTACTAGACCAGATATCTCTCATGCAGTTCATACTGCAAGCCAGTTTCAGCATGCACCAACATCAGTCCATATGACTGTCATCTTGCGAGTCGTAAGATACATAAAGGGTACTCTAAATAAGGGAGTTTTCTGTCATCTTCTTCTGATTTAAAATTAATTGTTTATATTGACTCTGATTGGGGAGGTGACCCAAATAACCGTCACTCCACCACTGGTTTTTGTGTATTCTTAGGAGACTCACTGATTTCATGGAGATGTAAGAAGCAACAAAAAGTGTTTCTATCATCAATTGAAGTCGAATATCGTGCTATGGCGACTATTACCATAGAAATTGTATGGATCCATCAGTTGCTAGAAGACATGGGGATCACAATAGAAGGGTCTACCAAGCTATGATGTGACAACAAAAGTGCAATTTATATTGCTAAAAATCACACTTTTCATGAGCGAACTAAACACACAGAGATGGATTGTCACTATGTTCGTGAGGCGTATCTAAAAGGTGTCATTGACCTTCCATATGTCACGTCAAAGTATCAGCTGGCAGATTTTGTCAATAAAGCTTTGTGTGCTCCACGATTCAACTTCGTCATTGGCAAACTCTCAATCATTGTGCCCTAAGTTTGAGGGGGGTGTTAAATTATGTAATCAATCTCATGTAACCCAATATATATTTTATATATATAAAGTAATACATATACATATATTTTATATATATATATATGTATATGTATCTACTTATTATATATATAATATATATTTTTCTATTGTTAGCCATAGGGGTAGTTTAGTCTTTTTACACATATTCATTTTTTGAATATGTTTGTAATTACTTTTCTTTTATTTTTCTCTTCTTCTTTTTTGTAAAAGGTGGTGTACACCTTGGAGGGGCCCACCATCTAGTCGTTGGGCCCCTTCCAACGATCACATTTGTGACCGTTGGAGGGGCTCCAACGACTAGAAGTGGAGCCCCTCCAAGGCATCCACTCCTCTATAAAAAGGGGTATTCACCTCCTTTTTTTATGGCTTTGGATCAAAGCCAAGTTTCTAATAAAGTTTGATTATTTATTTTTACGCTTTTTGAGCATTTGTGAGAGTTTGTGAATTTGTGCTTTTATGCACAAGTGTTCTAAGTGTTCTTATTATGCATGTGTGTCATTCTTTATCAAGAATATTGAAGTCTTGATCATAGTATCTTGTTGAAGATACTTTCACAGTTTGGTGAACTTGTTTCCAAACCCGATGTGAACCTCTTTTTTTGGTTTGCGGACCTTCGACCAATCGGAAGGGTCGATTAGGCCTCTTTATGAAGGCTGAAATTTTTTGTGGATTCTTCTCTATTCTAGATTTGGCGAAGTGCCCTTCTAGGATTTGGGGGTTACGAGCCATGAGCTTGATCCACCATACTTTCCTAGGTTTTTTCCCACTTACCGAGGTGGGTTCGGCTCAACCCTCGTGTATGACACTGTAATGAAATGAGCGAAAAATAAATACAAGCCAATGAAGGGCATAAAAACACACAATACAACCACAAATCCACTTTAAGGATAACATAATAAGTTAACTAGGGCTTGCAACAAAATGTAAAAAGAAATATTCTTTGTTGTCAAAAACTTAGTGAAAAGCTTAAGAATAAATGGGGACATTATGTCCTTATTTATACAAGATAGAAGGAGCCTTGGGAGCTCCCATAGAAACGTTGGGAGCAGAGTTACCGGAAGTGCCTAGGCAAAAGGGGAAGCGTGCTTCGGAAGCGCGAAACATCGCGCTTTCGAAGCGTGAGGGGAAGCGTCCCCCTTTTTTGGGAAGCGTGCTTCCCTTTTATGGGAAGCGTGTTTCCCTTTTATGGGAAACGCGCTTCCCATTTATGGGAAGCGCGCTTCCCCCACGCTTCCCCATTTTTTTATTTTTTCCGCTTCCCCCTCGCTTCCGGTTCGCTTCCTAGGTTGCTTCCGAGGCGGTTCGAAATTTTCTTCTAAGTGGTCCCACGTTTCCCCGCTTCCTAAATTTTTGAAAGTGCCTCGCTTCCCGCTGCCGCTTCCCGTATCGCTTCCCGCTCCCGCTTCCTCGACTGGTAACTCTGGTTGGGAGCTCCCAACGGCTATATTTGTAGCCGTTGGGAGTTATCCCAATGTCTCTATGGGAGATTCCCATAGAGCCCCTTACATTAAATGTAAATTATATTTATTAAAAAAAACAAGACTATTTAACTAATATATCCCTAACCTAGTAACATAATATGAAATGATCAAAATGCCCTTGGTGGGCATTATATATATTTCTTTTATATTTAAGAATATATATAAATATACATTTAATCATTCATATTTTAACACCCCTTCTTAAACTTACGGTGTATACACTAAAAGTTTGTTAAGAATATGAAACAAGGTGATGTAAGAGCTTTGGTGAAGAAGTCAGCAAGTTGATATTCAGACGTAACATATGAAAGCTCGATAATTCCTTTCAAATATTCATCTCGTACATAATGACAGTCCATTCGATATGCTTGGTGCGCTCATGGAAGGTGTGGTTGCTGGCAATGTAGATAGCACTCTTGTTGTCGCAACACATCTTCGAAGGTCTGGAGATGTCTAGACTCTATTCCTATATCTTTAAGAAGATTTCTCAACCATACAAGTTTCATAATTGTTGTAGCCACAGCCCTATAATCAGCTTCAGTAGATGAGAGTGAAATTTTTTGTTGCTTCTTGCACCGTCATGAGATTAGAGAATCCCCTAAAAAAACACAAAAACCAGTAGCTGAGACCCTATTATTTGGATTTTCTCCCCAATCAACATCATTATAAGCAAGTAAATCCAGCAATGAGGATAAGAAAAGCCCTTTATTTATGGAATTCTTTATATATTTCACAATCCGCAACACAACACTTATGTGTACGGTGGTTGGAGCATGCTGAAATTGACTTGCAGAGTGAACAACATAAGTTATATCTGGTCTGATGATGGTTAAATACGTAAATGACCCAATTAACTGTCTATATAGAGTAGGATCGTCCAGAACTGTCCCATCTTCAAGTCTTAGCTTTGCATTGACAACTTCAGGTGTCTCCACTTTCTTGTCATCTATAATTAGGATGGCAGTGGACCGAGGCGAGGCGGGGGACAAGGTCTCCACCCCCGCCCCGTCTCAAAAATTTAACCTTCATCCCTGGTCCATCCCCGTGGCCGGGGAGACTTTGGACTTCCACCCCCACCCCGTCTCAAAATATGAATCTCCATCCCCGTTCCCACCCTCGTCCTCGCCCCCGCCACATCCCTGCCCTGTCCCCATCCCTCTTCTCCCATCTTCAGTCTGCTCCCCCTTCACCAATATGGATGTCTTCCATTGACATCCCTGATCTTGTCTCTGCCGAATTCATTGAACATCTAAAGGACTCACCATACGCTAAAACATCTAAAGGACTTATGACACACTAATAAATAAAATAAATCAAAATGAACACCTCAGCAAGACCACAGTTAGTACCAGACTATGTCACATGGGTGCGGGTGCGGTGCGGCACTTTCAAAAACCTTGGGTGCGGGGGTGCGGTAGGGCAAAAATTATATATATATATATATATATATATAATTTTGAAGTTTTAACAGTTAACATTGTCATAATATCATTCATCATGCATGCAATATATCAATCAAATAAGTAAAGCAATTACATAAATCAACCTAAATATCAATCAAATAAGTAAAGCAGTAAAAACTAAATTACATACCAAAGTATATCCTGATGAAGTAATGGATCTTAATAATTTTCTTCTTTATCATCAAATGCATCATTAGAAGGAATACTGAGCTCAGCTAAATCTATGTTTGTTATGTTGAAATCATGCTGTAACGACCCCAATCCAGACCCTTTTAAAAATGCGAAATTTTTTTTTTTTTAAGGAGTTGCGGAAACCTTCCCAGAGATCTGGGGTCCTCACAGTTCCACTTTCCATTGGATAGCCCATCCACCACAAATGAAGTTGCAATTATCATCCATATCAACCAACTAAAATTCTTTTATTAATGAGTAAGCAAATTTCAAAGACAAGGTTTTCTTCAACTGAAAGTAAAGTAACAATTTCAGAAATTAAAAGAACTAAAAGACAAAAGATAGAGCCACTAAGTCCTCTACTGAAGCCGACAAGCCCAAGTATAACTCATCCATCCCCAGATGCATGTCCAACTTCCATGTTCACCATTTCCTGTGAAAAACCAACAAAGTAGGGTGTCAGAACCGAAATTCTGAGCACAGCTACTTCTAAAGAAACCAGGTGAGAGAAAGAACATGGATTAGATTTCATGCAGTGATTTGAGTGAGTGCAGATATAAAATTTGCAACATTTAAATATCTATAACTATCAACAGTTGCATATACTTACCAGTCAAGAACAGTAAACAGTGTCATAGATCAATAACTAAATGATAAAACCTTTCAGCATGATTTCACAAAGTAAGTCATATGCTATCAATAAGTGATGTCATGATATCAAGAATGAGTCAAACATGCATGATCTAATGCATAACAGAAAAATGCATGATTATGTGCAATGCATGATTTCTTCTGTTATCTTTCATTTAAGTTCCATCTTTCCATATGCATGCACACATCCTTAAGTTCCTCTTTTTAATTACCATGGCCCGCGGATACACCAAACGGGTACAAACCCCGAGGTTAAGTAGGTTCTCAGGGTAGCTTAACACACAATTTATATTTTATTACTGGGTTCCAACTTAGCCCTCGACCGATATCAGGAAACAGCATCATCCATCGGAACATTAGACATCCACATCTAATGTCGGGGACACAAGGGACACCCCACGCCCACAAGTGCCACTTCCTTGGTACCATAAACTCACAGCTGTGACTAACACACCACTCCAGGGTAAAGTGGCGGGCTCTCCCTAAAACCGTGGCCAGGAGAAGAACCTCAATATCGGGTTCAGGGGCAACAACGCACACGGAGTTTTTGTATCCTCACAGTCTCCCCAAGACCGGATAACTAAGATTCTCATACTCCAGATGAGATATCCCAGAAGGTGTATTACACTGTTCTTATTCATTATATTTTTATTTAAAGTTCATCTTTTAAGTTTGCAACACCATATGCAAAAGAAAAGTGAAAACCCGCATCCTCCCTTGCGGGGACCCAATCGGGACTCCAGCCCGTATAAGCCACTAGAACAGTGTAGTAAAGTGCCAAACCATCTTATGTGGTTTAAGTGATGTATTTAAAACTTATGTGAAAGCAAACCAAACTCATGGCTCTCCAGGCCAATGATGGTCCAACCAGGCCATCAATGCATCACATCACAAAACAAAAGTAGTGTTTTATTTATAACACTAAGCCAAAGTGCCAAACAACATACATATTCATGCAAATATAAACCCAAACACATGCATGTCATAATTCATTCATATGCATTTTCAATATGTGTGTGTTACCTACATCACATATGGGTCTTAACCAATCCATGGTTTCTTTAAGTGTGTGAGTGTACATGTACCATTTCACACATAAATCAAGTGTACATGTTCAAGAAGACTTACTAATAATTGAATCATGCTCACGCTCATGCGTACCATAATCATAACAGTTAGTGAAAGCATAACCTCCACGGCAAGTGTTTTCTCTCAATCCAATACACAAACTTTTAATTAACACATGGATTCTAGCCAAAATAAAATGTTCAGCTCGGGACATCCAAGCAAGATACATTACATATATAAATTTTCAGTTTTATGTATCCATCCTCCCTAAACAGTGTAACATGAGCACTATTATACATAACTGAAAATTTTTCAGGTAATGTTGCAATGATCCCACGCTACATCTTACAAACTTTGAGCGTAACCCCACTCAAGAACCATTGTAAATTCATATGCACTAATGGGGAAAAGCAAATTTAAGTCCATCAGTCATCTTAATAGGCTGGACCCACCCATCCATATATAAAGACACATTGCATAACAAACAATATCCCTTAACAGATCATCATCATATCACTGAGCTAAATCTTTGCTCATGATAAGACAACTTTCTGAAAACCTGCAACTAGATCCAAGTAAGACTTGTACACAACCTCTCCAGAACATGTTGGTAAATGCAAGTAGACATTAAACTTATAAGGAACCATGTGCCCTAACATGTATATTCCAAAGCATCACTTCCATATAATGGATGGAAGCTTCTTTCTTCAACAAAACTAATTGCACAGATGTAAACTCTAGCAACTTTGCTTGAATCCTTTTGGTACAATCCCAAGATGAAAAAGCTCAGGTCTTGCCAAAAGGCTTCCAAAACTGGACAGACTGATGACCAGCAACAAAACTTTCAAAATTTTGGATGTGACGGTGACAAGACCCAGAATCTTTGCGCTGGTGAGGTGGAAAAAGGGAAAAGTAACAAAGTCAACTTCCCTACTTTCAAATACAAAGGCGACCAACAAAAACTTTTAAAAGGGATATTCAATTCTTTCTAATACTACATGCTAATTTTATGCACCTAACCTACTGTATGAACATGGATGACCCCAGTTCTCAGACTATTCAATAATAGGATGCTATCTTGCAGCTAAAACCAAACCAAGCAATCCTGGTAATAAGAAAACTGATCATTTTCTACACGAGTTGATCCTCAGAACTAAATTACTGAATCAAGAGATTATGGTAAATATTTGACCAGCATCTGCAAATACAATCTGCCTTAAGTCTAGACATATTTACACAGTTTACCACATAAAACCATAAATCACTTACCACAAGATCTCCAGGAATATGATGGAGAAAAAGAAAAAGAGGGAACTACTCTAAATGAAATACAGAGGTCGGTATGCTATTTCAAGCCATATGCAAAACAGTCTAGATCCTTGAGAGAAAATCCAAATACACCTCCAGAAACAGAATTTTGAATACTTAGTGGAAAGGAAACATCCGTAATGAAAGTTACTACTATAACGGCATACAAAGATTACAAGGATATCCCAGAGAAAGATTATGCTAACACACAAATGTAACAAAACCAAACCACTAGCGAATCTGACAGTATGTCATTACAAGAGTTAATAATACAGCTAGGAGAAGATCTACACAAGCCGAGTTACAGGCCAGCTCCCAGCTAACTGGGTCAGCTGGGCCTGCTATGGCCCGGTTCAAAAGGTGCACAGCACCCAAAATAAACAGACTCTGTTTTCCTCTTTCCCCTGTAGTAATTAGGTTATTGGGTCCCAAAACAGAAATCATCCAAAAAAAATTGGGGTTATCCATCTCAAAGAATAGGAAACCCCACGAATGGGACTAATCTGATACCACAGCCGAACCCCAAATCGTTTGGGCTAGGGATTTTTGCAAGGTAAGAAAACCCCCAAATCGATTTGGGATGAACTTTGTTACGGTTTGGGGGTAGGTACAGTAAATCCCCAAATCGTTTGGTCTTTTTTTTGAAATGGGGAAACAACCTCATCCCCGAATCCTCCCCTCAATCCACCCGTGGAATCGAACCCATGTTCGATTCCTCACCCCGATTCCAAGAAGTACTGTACCAGTTTTGAAGCTTTTCCGGCGACCTAAGGCTGGAGGCGCATAGGCACGGTCGGCTGGGGGTTGCACCTTGCTGCTGCCGTGACAGGAGTCTCGCCGGAGGTCTGTGATGGCCAAAACTTGTCGGCGACCTCCCTGCCTCCAGCGCGTGCGCACCGAACGAGAGAGAGAGACGAGGGAGAGAGATGAGGCTGAGTGAAGAGGGCGAGATCCCCTCTCCACTCCCCTCCTTTATCGGCCCCAGGCCCCTCCTTTTTCGCCGAGATGGGGGAGGTCGGTTACGGCCTGCGTAACCCCCCCTGCCCCCCTTCCATATCCTGCAAGGGTTCTATCGGGCAACCCTTATCGGGTTGCCCCTTTAAAAAGAACTCGGGTCCGGGTCCGAGCCCGTGACCCGCGATGCTGGGTCCATTATTAAAATGGACCCGGTTCGTCAATAGTAACGGATCCTTAGCTGGATCCGGGTGGATCCAACGGTGGGTCCGACCCCCTTGTTCCAAAATTTTCTTATAATTAATATTAATTATTTATAAAATTCTGAATTTAACATTATACATAAATTTTTTTAACCCCCATCAATATGGATCCGCAAGTCGGATCCATGTGGGTCCAACTGTGGATCCTCGAGTCCACTTAATATATATGTATATTATATTTCTATAGTATTACCAATATTAATATTATTTATTTATGAGTATACACATATATATATATATATTTAGATATATATATATATATATGGATCCAGTATATGGATCCCATACCCATCTACGCACCCCTATTGAATGATTATTCTCCGAATTATTAAATAATTTAAAAATTATTGTACTTATACGTATATATCAAATTTACGAGGTAGATGTATGCGGAAAACCCCTTTATGGGTCCTGGATCTGTAATTTGGATCCAGGCCCAATTTGCAAAATTTTATAAAATTTTCGGGTTTTACACATGCTTTCCCTCGAAGTCACACTCTTCTGGGTTTACATCCCAAAATTTGGATTTATCATGCATGTAGCTGTGTTTTGTTGAAACTACACTGTTGTGAGAGAATAGGTAGATATCTTGATCGAGTATTGTTTTACCTGCAGGGTAAGAAATTCAAACACAAAATCTTGAGTCAGAGGCAGACCAGTGGTGGTGGTGGTTCTCCCGAGAGTGATCCAAACCTTAGTGACAGCGATGGTGGTCAGACTGGAAAAAATGATCAATTGTCCGTATCCTTGTTGACGAGGTCAAGTGATGGAGCAGGTGATGGATTTGTCACCTCCATTAGGGGGTTGTTCAACTCTCAGCGTCGAAAGGCCAAGGCTTTGGTTTCGCGCACTGAGGGGTGATGGAGAAAATGAATTTTATGGTGACTGGAGCAAAAGTGATGTCGAGTTCTCTCCCTTTGCTAGGCAATTGACCATAACAAAAGCAAAGAGACTCATCACGAAGCATACCAAGAAGTTTCGTTCATCCCGACCGAAAGGTTGTGATTTCTATGCTTTTATACCAGTATCTTACATACCATACAACTTTTACTCTGTTTCAGAAATGTTGTGTAGTTTCTTTGTGACACTAAGAACATGGCCCCACAAGGGCTCCACACACTTGGTTAGGTGGGTTGGGTTAAGGCATTCAATTCAAGTTGAAAGACGTCAAGAGTTCGACACCCAGGTGTGTGTCCCTTGCTGCCAGGCTGAAGCAGCAGCCTCCTTGACGGGTGAGCGGGGTGGCTGTACAACAAGGCATCATTCTCTCCTGAGCTCCACAACCTGAACCAGTGGATTACCATTGTTAAGTATCCAAAGAAAATAAAGAAAAAAGGGGCTCATAATATGGATATGGTAAAAAAGATTGGAGATAGAGAGGTGCTAGCAAAAGTATGAAATATGGAAAACTTGGCACATGATTCTATTTCATTTTTTCAGGCGTTGCTCATCAACCATCTTTGAAGACTACACCATATCAAAGTGATTCATCTGGTGCATCCTCCCCGCTTGAAGACTTGCAGGACTGAAGAAAGGATAGATGTCTACAAGTGGAAAAAGGAAAAGGGAGCTCGATTCTGGTCCTGGCAGAGTGGCAGACATTCAAAATTCTGCAGTATAGGTCCATGACTTGAGCCAAAAGTTGCTGGCTGCTGTCCTAAAATCTTCATAACCTGCTCAACCGGTTCATTTAGCTCAACACAATTATGCACTTGATCTCTCCGATTGGTTATCCTTCAATTCACATACGAGAGCGCCCAAAATTCACTGTGCATAACCAATGGCAGTTCATTCATCTACCTTTTTACCATCTGGTTTTTAGTTGATGGGTGACTCATTCCCATGGAAGAAAACGAAAAAAATGTAAAATAAAAGAAGGGTGGTATACTGGTATCGAATAAATCCTGAGATTTGCTTCCTCGGGGTCTATGAGGCTTGCAGAAATGGTATTGAAGCTCATTTGCCACAAACAATCATCATGCAATCAAGCTCTCGAGCGAGCAGGGTTTGTCATTTGTTTGCTTTGACCTTTCAGCTCACAAGGAAAGCAAATAAGGTTTCTTGCGCCTTGTATTCTTATTTTTGCATAACTATATAATAAAATGGGAGATTTGAGAAAAGAATCTCTCTCTCTCTCTCTCTCTCTCTCTCTCTCTCTCTCTCTCTCTCTCTCTCTCTCTCTCTCTCTCTCTCTCTCTCTCTCTCTCTCTCTCTCTCTCTCCAACAAGAGAGCGAGAAAGGGGGGGGGGGGCTCGACCCCTCCCCTGCCGACCCAACAAGAGAGCGAGAGGGCACAGGGGGGGCTCAGCCCCTCCCCTGCCGACCCAACAAGAGAGCGAGAGGGAGCAGAGGGGGCTCGGCCCCTCCATTGCCGACACAAGAAGAGAGCGAGAGGGAGCCAGAGGGTACGTACCTGCAACGAGGGAGAGGAGGTGGCGTCGAGGCGTCGGGAGGAGAGAGCTCGAGCTGAGCTGCGCGGGAGAGGAGAGGAGAGATTAGGGCAAAAAAAAATTTGCCCTAATCCTCCTTTTCATCATTTTTTTTTAACGTTCGAAACATGGACAAAAATGACCTTGGGTGCGTTGACCACACCCGGTGCCGCACGTGCACCCGCATCGCGTCGCGTCGACGCGAGTGCGGCACCTGCTTTGCCGAGTCCCTGTGACTTAGGTACCCATCCAACTCAAGTTGTCTGCCTGAGTATCAGATCATTTCCTTTATGAAGTATATGTGCAATAACACCACCATCTTGTAACTTTTTAATAAAATCAACAAATGAAGCCAGCCTTCACAGAACAACAGCAAGAGAAAAGACAAACCTCTTTATTACCATGGGAATCTCCGACAACACCAACAGAGCCATGATGCAAAAAACCGGAAAAAAAAATAAACAAAGATATTTTACTAAAAAAAATTATTTATAGATCACACAATAGAACATAAGGCAAACTTGCAAAAAATAGGTTTCAAAAATATAACATTTAGATCACACAAAAAATTAGGCATTTCCACATCTATAGAAATAAGTTCAGAAACATACCAGATCTCGACAAGGTGCAAGAGCATCGAAAAACTCCGCCATAAGATCCATTGAACTGATTGAATAGAATGCATTTTTCATTCCACGAGCAGAAAGTAAGTCCTCTAATTTCTTTTGTAGTGAATAACCCTTATAAACATTGCAAGCTAGATCACTGACATGAATAAACTTATGATCTGTTTTCCTCATTCAACCAGAGCAAAAAAACCCATTTACCTTCTCTCCCTCTCCTCTGGACGGCGACAGCTCCGACGGATAAAACATAGGGTTAGGGTTAGTAAGAGGAGTATTTATGAAGGTGGGTACTTTGTAATTTTATTTTTTGATTTAGGGTATTTTAGTAATATCATTAACGGGCGGGGCGGGGACGGGGCGGGGCGGGGCAAAGTGTCGGTCCATCCCCGCCTCCATCCCCGAATGGGGATGGATTTTAACCTTCGTCCCCGCCTCCATCCTCGTTTCATACCCTTCATCCCCGGTCCAAACAGGGCGAGGCGGGGTGGGGCCCCGCTTTCCCCCGGTCCACTGCCATCCCTATATATAATACCAGACTTAGCACAAATATCAGCAGAAAGCTTCATCTAAGAAAGCATATAGCTCTTGGGAGAGTAGGTGACTTCAATACCTAAAAAATATCTTAAAAACCCAAGTCAGATATATCAAAATTTTCTTTTAAAACATTTTTAATTTCAATAACTCCTTGTTCATCATTCCCTATTATTATCATGTCATCTATGTATAGCAGAAGAATGACAATATTGGTACCTATATTTTTAACAAAAAGAGCAATGTCAGTATAACAAGAATGAAATCCCAAATGAATCATGACACTACTAAATCTATTATATCAGGCTTTTGGGGCCTGTTTGAGACCATATAATGTTTTTCTTAATCTAAGAATTTTCTTTTTATCAATACTAAAATCCGATGGGGGATCCATACAAACTTTTTCAATTAATTCTCTATTGAGAAATGCATTTTTAACATCTAGTTGATAAATAGGTCATTTTTGTATAGAAGTTACGGCTATTAGGGTTTTAACAGTAGTCATCCTAGCTATAGGAGCAAAAGTTTCTTCATAGTGAATTTTGTATTCTTGAGAATAGCCTTTGGCAACTAGCCTTGCTTTATATCTTTTTAGGCTTCTATCACTTTTGGTTTTAACTTTTAACACCCATCTACAACCTATAGTTTTCTTTTCTAACGATAAAGTAATTATTTCTCATGTTTTGGCTTTCATAAGGGCATCTAATTCCATCTTCATAGATTTTTTTCAATGAGAGAAGTTTTTAGCTTCATTATAATTAAATGGTTCACGATAAGAATGTAATGTTATTAGGCATGCTCTATAGTGTAGGGACAAGAAGTCATAAGACACAAACCTATTAGGTGGATTGGATGGACAACTAGATCCTCTAAGGTTGGGTTCTTCTATAGAAGGATTATGGTTGACCTCTAAATTTTCATCTAATGATTCTCCTTCAGAAGAAAAATATTTTTCTAAAGCATTTTAAGGATTATTTTCCTCACATCGGGCATAAACATGTATGCCTTTAGTAGATCTCTTATCTACTATATCACTATCTATAGTATGATGATCACAAGGTTCTATACTCTCATCACTAAAATGGTCATCATTATTTAAAGTCTCATTATCATTCCTTGGAGCGAGATCAAATAAAAAACTATCCTCTTTTTCATTCCTTTGATTAGAGTCATTCTCATTTTCTAAGAAAGTCACGTCTTTGAAAACATAAAGTTTATTGTTGTTAAAATCAAAACATTTATATCCTTTTTTATCTTCCCCATATCCAATGAAAACACATTCAATGGCTTTTGGGGATAATTTATCTCTTGTATAGGAGTACAATTATCTCTCTTGTATAGGAGTACAAAACATTTACAACCAAAAATTCGTAATCTTTTGAAATCGGGTGTATTTTAAATAACTTTTCACAAGAAGAAATATTTTGCAATGATGATGATGGCATTCGATTTATTAAATATGTTGAAGTCAACACGGCTTCGGCCCAAAAGGATTTTGGAATATTCTTAGAAATAAGGAGGGTTCTAGCGGTTTCCATAATATGTTTATGTTTTCTTTCCACTAGCCCATTTTGTTAGAGAGTTCTAGGACAAGATATTTGATGGCAAATTTCATTTTGTTTTAAGCAGTTTTAAAATTCTTTAGATAAATATTCTTCACCCGAATCGGATTTAAGTGTGACAATGTTACTTTGAAATTGATTTTTGACTATCATATGAAATTCTTTAAAGAAAGAAAATACATCAGATTTTAAATTGAGAAAATAGGCTCATACATATCTAGTAAAGTCATCGATAAATGTCACATAATATGAATAACATCATTTTGATAGAACCGGAGAAGGACCCCAAAAATCCGAGTGCACTAACTCAAAAGGTCTTTTAGAAATGAAAGTTCTATTTAGAAACAGAATGGATTTCATTATGCCAAGTATACAATCTTTGCACACAATATTGTTTTCTTTACAAAAATTTTTCTCAAAAGGAAAGATATATTTTTGAATAACTTGGGTGTCCAAGTCTTTTATGCCAAGTTTCAATATCATTATTTTGGACATAATTACAAAAAGGTTTTGGTAGAAGAGATAAAGAGCCCATGAAATAGAGATCTCCCCTCCTATGGCCCTACCCAATCTGTTTCTCGAACCAGAGATCTTGAACAAAGCAACTTTTAGATGAAAAGGAGATTTTGCATCCATGGTCGGTAATTTGAGAAACGGAAAAAAAATCAACTTAGGAACAATCCTAATTTTTTGAACAAAAAATTTTTGAGATTTTAAATTTCCAATACTTTTAATTTTTAAAGGCGTTCCATCGGTGGTGGAAACACAAGACAAATTTGGGTTAGTGCATATGTTGGATAAAGTAATCTCAAGTGGAGTCATATGAAAGAAAGCTCCAAAGTCAAGAACCCATGAACACTCACTGGGATATGAAGAGGAGGCAATGGTGGCACCGAATGTAGAAGATAAAGATTTGAGCATTTGTTGAAGCATCATAGTTAATAGACAAAGTGTGTCCTTTAGCTCTCCTCCAGTTTTGCCTTCTTTCTCTTTCTTTGGTGTAGATTCTTCTACGGAAGCCACTTTGTTTCTAAGCTTTGGACAAAGAGGTCTAATGTGACCTAGTTTGTTGCAAAAGTGACAAATAGGCTTTTTTGATCCTCCATAGTTGTTGTTCCATGAGCCATTTTGCCTCCCATTATGGAGGTCTATATGGTTTAACATTGTTTTCGGGCCTAGATACGGGCATTACTTCATCTCCTCTTTTAGCATGCCTAAACGAGGTTTTTCTTGGCATACTTCGACAACAACATTTTCTAAGAAAAGTGAAGATGTCATATGAAGAAGAAAAGATCTTACTTGTTCAAACTCCAAACGTAATCCATACAAAAATTGGAAAAAAAAAATCATTTGTTCAGTTCCACGTCTTCGGTGGCCACCCACTTAGGCTCTAATAGTGCCAATTCATCTCAAAGAGGAGATAATGTATTAAAAAAATTATGGACACTCATGTCCCCTTGCTTGGTTGTTCTAATTTTCTCTTGCAAGTAATATTGTATTGCAAGATCTTTTTTAATGTACATGCCTTTTATAAACAACCAAGCTTCATTTGCCTTTCTAAATTTGGCAATATTAACACAATTTTGCATTTCCACATTATTCATGAACCATTCAAGGATCTTAGCATGATTACTCTCGCAATCTTCTATTCTCGATTGATGTTCTTCAATGACCTTTGATCGAGCATCTCCTTCAAGGGCCTTTTCTTGACCCCCTTCAAGTTTAGTGAGTTTGAGTTGAGGTTCGGGAATCATGCCCATCACGTATCTTCAAAGCTTTTTTCCTTTGAGGTTGTTCTCCATAGTGGAGGCCCACATCATGTAGTTGGTGCCATTGAGTTTGAAGGAAAGATCAATTTTTTATTCATGCCCCATTTGAATCATAAAGAAAGAGAAGGAGAGAGATGTAGAAGAGTATGACTACTTACGATCTCACGAACACTTTTGGATGCCTTTTCACGAACACAAACACTTTCCTCAAGATCGAGAGCCCTATAGCTCGGATACCATGTAATAAAATGAGCGAAAAATAAATACAAGCCAACGAAGGGCATACAAACACACAATACAACCACAAATCCACTTTAAAGATAACACAATTAGCCAACTAAGGCTTGCAACAAAATGTAAAAAAAAATATTCTTTATTGTCAAAAAGCTTAGTGAGAAGCCTAAGAATAAATGGGGACATTATGTCCCTATTTATACAAGATAGAAGGTGCCTTGGGAGCTCCCAACGGCTATATTTGTAGTCGTTGGGAGCTATCCCAACATCTTTATGGGAGATTCCCATAGAGCCCCTAACATTAAATATAAATTACATTTATTAAAAAAACAAAAAAAGACTATTTAACTAACATATTTCTAACCTAGTTACATAATGTGAAATGACCAAAATGCCCCTATTGGGCATTATATATATACACATTTAATCATTCATATTTTAACAGACACATGGGTCCTTGAAATACGCGGGCCCAAACTCCTGTAGGGCTGCTTGTGTTATTGGTTACACTCTAAGCTTTCACCATTGGAGCGATCTAAGGTGTACCCTAAACTGCAGCTGCGAGGATTCGTTAGGCTTATACACCGCCTTATATCACTTAACTCAACGAGTAAGTTCATTTCAGAGAAAGAGGAAGAAAGAAAAAGAACTTGTTTCGCTTGCTAAAATGAAACACCTTTTTTGCTGCACTTGTGTCTCCGTTGGATCGGCAAGGACATCATCAAGCTCCACATCCACGAGAGTTTGATCCGTTCTTGCACAATCTTCACAAATGGTTTCTTGCACGTTCTCCTCCTTCGGCTTATCATGCTTCACCACAAGAAATTCAACCCCTTTGCAAAGAGATTTGAACTATTGTCGGGTGTCTTGCACGTCCTCTAAAACTTGCTGTGTCAAGTTGATGGTTTGCTAAAAACATGCTTTGAGTTCAGCCTTGAGAACACCATCGGATTTGGTGTTAGGCCTTCCACCGAACTTGTGGATGACTTTGGAATTCATTGCGGGTGGACTGACTTGGCCGGCATGGTTTGCTCTGATACCAAAGCTATATGTTCTGGTGGGCCTAGGTTTAGTTTTAAAGGTTTGACTAGGTTAGGGTAGGCTTGGATTAAGTCAAAGATCAAGTTCTGAGAAAACAGGTTCAGATCGGCCTAACAGGTTCTAAAAAAAAATAGGCTTCTCCTAAAATGCAGTAATATGATTTTAATCACATTTCATGCACCTTGAAGTAACTAATTGTCTGCTCCTCCAATAACTGATGTAGCAAGATTTCCAACAGTTTCAATTATATTTACTTAGTTCTGTGCGTCAACGTATCGACACCTCCGTTCTGCTAGACGTTCAATCCCAACGATTTTCATAGTTAATGTCTTAATGAGGGACGAGTTCTTTTGAGAACCATATTTCTGAAAGTTCAAATCACAGAAATTTCTTCAGGGCTTCGTGGTTCATCGTTATCCAGCTTTAGGCTTTCACGCACCTGGGCATCAGACTTGGAACATTCTAACTTGAGGACCGAACTTGAAGATCTGAAGGACCAAGTAATTGAAGCCTTCAAGATATTTGAAGAGCAGCAGATTCTGTTTACTTCAGGGAATTTAGACATTTCGTATGCTTCTCTCAAAGATGGGCCTCTTTTTCTTTTGGGGGAAAGGAAAAAAGAGACCAATTTTGGAGATAAGCATACAATCTCAAAGATGGGTCTCTTGACACCAGAGGAACAACAAACAACAGAAACCATAAATGGGTATATCAGAGGGAGCTTGTTAGGAGATAGCAATGAATCTCTCGACAGATTATTGCAACCGTAAACCAGAGAGACTAAAAAACAAGCATCAGTTTCAAAGAGTCTAGGGGGTCATTGGTTGAAGGAACACAGTGGGAGAGCACCAATGAAGTGCAAAGATTGATGCAGCAAAAGAGACTGCAAAAGAAGTTTTCATAGTAACAATAGATATCAGTGTCGCAAAGCTAACCTTTAAATCCCGACGAGTTGGTGGCAGCCATCTTCCCCATTCATCGTTTCCACCATCATAAAGACCCAAACCACCAATCGATCGATCTCCTTTCCCTCGATCCCGACCTATAAAGGCACAGAAACGGAGAAAAATATCCGATTAACCCAATCCCTCGCATCCGACCGATGTCTACAAAATTGTGCATAGAAGATGGGTGGTTTCCCCGCGGTGGTGAAGCAAACGCGCAGGAAAATGGACTGCCAAACGGCTTGCTATGGCATGGGGGCGTTTGTTTCACGCTATTTTCATACGAAATAGCTTCATGTCGTCTGAAAAGCAACAGTTTCCCGTGATGGCGAAACGAACACGGACAGCGGGGGATTTTTATGGGGCCCGCGGTCAACAGGATTCGAGGGGTTCAGATCAGGTCATTTGTCAAATGAGAGTTACCTTATCTGAAAATCTTGACCGTCCATACCACCTTTACGATGATAACGTGTGGCAGCAATTCTCCCGCCCAAACCATAACCCAGACGGAATAACGGCGTTGCGCCGTTACATTTTGAAACCTAAAAAAACTGAAAAAAGCAAAAAGAAAGGGAATTGAAACTTTGCTCTCTCTCTCTCTCTCTCTCTCTCTCTCTCTCTCTCTCTCTCTCTCTCTCTCTCATGTCAATCCCACCCATGCCTCTTTCAAGCTAATGCACTTTTCACATTCAATAAACTTAAAGAATTTCATTAAAGTCAATGATTTCTCTACAAACGCCTGAACCAAACAATTACAGCCCTTTTGGTGCATGTTCCATTGTTTGTTTTTAATAAAGAATGGAGACGATACGACCTTAACAAGCCAAATTAAGTAAATAGTCCAAGGGGCTGCTGGTGCAATGATGTTGATGACATACATTTCACTGCAGCTTACAGAGATTACAATGTTGTCTAGTTTGAAACCTTTAGCAACCATAACAAGCAGCACATTGACAGCATAATCCAAACACCCATGTCAATGTATCCGATTAACATCGTGTTGCATGAAACCATCTCTTTCAAGCATTTTGTCAAACAAGGACCAGTTTCGCCATATTTCACATACAGTAACTCCACCTTGGCTCCATGGTGGTGGTTGCTGGAACTATTAAGCATTGTGACCACGAACTTGGACTCTAGAGGCCCCAGATCGGGTTGTTACAGTAACTCCACCTTGGCTCCTATGTAATGACCAGATACTGGTGCACGCCTTGAGGAAGTGAAGGAATGTGAGATTATCAGGCTCAACAACCATCTCATCCATTTGGGAATAGAGAACCATTGCATCCTCGTACTGGCCTTGCTCAATGTACCCAGATATAAGAGAATCTGACACAAATGTAAGTAGTTGTGCTATTTTGTCGAAGAGTTTGTGCCCACCCACAAGACAATCAACCACATATGGCAAGTGGTTAAAACTCAAGAGATGAGCTTAATGGATTTGCATGTCTTGTTGGAAGGCACCCATCTAAAATCTGGTCTCCTGAGAGATATATAGAGACAGATGGATTGCTTCTGCCCCACCGAATGCCATCGAACCACCGTAAGATTTGCAGAAAAATGGGGTTGAGAGAGAGAGAGATGGCCTTCTTCTGCCCCGCCGAATGCCATCGAACCACCGTAAAATTTGCAGAGAAATGGGGTTGATTGAGAGAGAGAGAGAGAGAGAGAGAGAGAGAGAGGAAAGTTTCGATTTCCTTCTTTCTTTCTTTTTTTACTTTTTCCAGTTTTTTTTTTATGTTTCAAAATGTAACGGCGTAACGCCGTTACTCTGTCTGTGTTATGCTTTGGGTGGGAGAATAGCTGCCATGTGTCGTCATCATAAACGTAGTATGTATTGTGAGATGAGATCAATCTTCATTTGACAAATGACATGATCCGAACCCGGGTGTGAAAATGGGTTCGTACGCTTTTGATACCAAAGCGACCCTAGTTTTCAAAGCGCACAGTACTGCGGGAAATAGGGTTTCTCATCCGAAAATTCTTTCCCAGAACACACCTTGGGAAAATAATGTTAAAAAAAAGTGTTTATGATATCTCACCACTAATTTCACTCGGTGTTTGGTGCTTAATAAGATCGTTCACACCAATGTTATTGAAATCAATCTAAATAGGCCTTTTGTCAAAACAATATGAGGGTCCATTTTGTTCTACGGTTGTAAAAGGGGTCAGATTCGGGTCAGATCTAGGCATTACCAAATCTGGCTTAATATGGTTTGGCCTAATCGGATTTGAATTTGGATAAAATCAAACCCATATCCAACTAGCTTAAAACTCGGTATCACACTTAATGGGGCAGGGTTTTTAGTTGGATTCAGATTCGGGTTTGAATGCAAAGCTTAATAATAAACACAGATCTGATCATTAATCAGATCCATATTTGGATACCAAAGTCGCCTAATGAACCCAGATTCAGGTCGGGTGTCGAGTTGCACCCGACCAGTTGGCATCCCTATTTTGTTCTTTTTAAAAATAGATTATTTTTGTTGAAATGGCGGATTCTACCCTCGGTCAATCAATTAGTCGTTTTTAAAAACATATATTTATAAAAGAAATATAAAGAATCAATCTTTTAGAAAGATTAAATAATAAATAAAAATACAATCCCATTCGATTTGATTTCTGACTAAAATGTTTTTAAAAAGAAGGCCCAGCAAGATGCATGACAAACTACCAACGGGCAGTCCAACCATATGGTAGGAGCAGTTTGAGCAAGTCACAATGTGATGGGACGTTGCAAGTTCGAACCCCAATGGTAAATGGTATTTGGTGGTTGAATAACTGCCTGGTAGTTTGAAGAGACTTCTGGCCTGACTGGGTTGGCTTAAAGGCTGTTTTTTTTCTAGTTTTATTTTACATCAGAAGTAATCTCTCTCTCTCTCTCTCTCTCTCTCTATATATATATATATATATATATATATATAAAAGGATCATGTTTGCTACAACCACTTGTAGGATGTACAAATGCCTCTCTCTTTTTTTCTCAATTTTTATTTTTATGAATTTTTTTATAAAACTAAACCCACATATGTGATCTACATATTTTTTTTAGTGAGAATAAGCTCGCGTGACACCAGAGTATGAGAAGTAGGTAGGATTTTATAAGTCTTAAAAAATCAAAAGACTAAAATGTGTTAAGGCCACAAAATCGTGCGTTTTATTGAATATATATATATATATATATATATATATATATATATATATATATATATATATATATATATATATATATATATATATATCATGTTTGCTACAACCACTTGTTGGATGTACAAATGCCTCTTCTTCTTTTCTCAATTTTTATTTTTATGGTTTTTTTCATAAAACTAAACTTACAGATGTGATCTACATAATTTTTTTAGTGAGAATAAGCTCTCATGACACCCTAGTACGAGAAGTCGGTAGGATTTTATAAGTCTTAACAAATCAACCGCCTACAATGTGTTAAGGCTACAAAATCGTGTTTTTTATTGAAAAATAAGATTCAAAGGCAGGTCTTGGCTATTTTAGACCTGCTGAATTTATCTATGAGGTCCAATTGAGTCAAAACAACCAGCACCATAGAGATCCAAATGAGTTAGGTTATGCTTATAACAAACATTTTCTTGTGTGTGTGGATATACATAGTATCAATTGAAAGAACTATAACAATATTGAAAAGCTCAATTTTTGGCTTTTTTGTACACTGAGAGGTCGAGCACCTTTATTTATAATATCAAAATCATGGATAATACAATGTACAATTGTGCATTATCGTTAATGAACGATAATCCTTATCACAACAAACCAATTACTTTTTAGAATACTTTCATCGGCTTACACTTTCTAAACTATTTCCAGATTATCATCCACGATAATTTTTATTAGAAATAATTATACTTTCTAGAATATTTTCAGATTATCGTTCACGATAATCTTTATCAGCTTATTCGATCAGTTGGCTCATGTGTCTCCTCTTTGAGCTAGACTCTTCGTATCTTGATTCTTTCATATTATCGTTTTTGGTTTCTTGAGGGAGTCAAGCTCAGCATTATCCTTATCATGCTCCTTCAAGCTCAATGCAGGGTTAACGACATTGAGCTTGTCTCGAATAAAAGCAAACCTCAAAAAGGAAAGATGTTTAGTAAGACCGTCAACCAGCTGTTCTGAGGAGGTGATAAATCAAACTTGAAGATGTCCCTTTTGCACATGATCTCGAACAAAATGAAAATCAATTTCAACATGTTTGGTACAAGCATGAAAAATAGGATTCGCTGCGAGATATAAGGCTCCAAGATTATCACACCATAAAATGGGTGGAGAAGTAGGGGCAAAGCCTAGTTCAGTGAGAAGAGACTTGAGCCAAAGAAAAATGGACGTATCACAGGCAAGAGACTTATACTCAACTTAAGTGTTGGACCAAGCTACGGTTCGTTGTTTGCGAAAAGACCAAAAAACTATATTATATCCAAGAAAAACCGTGAACCCACTTGTAGACTTGCGATCATCAATGCTACCAGCCTAATCTGCATCAGAGAAGGCACTAAGTTGGAGAGAGGAAGATCGCGAGAGGGACATGCCATGATGAATGGTATCCTTGATATATCGAAGGATACATTTGATAGCAGACAAGTGGGCAACGGTGGGCTGGTGCATGAACTGACAAACTTTGTTGACCACAAAGGCAATATCAGGTTGTGTGATGATGAGGTATTGAAAACCGACCACAATGCTTTGATACAAAGTGGAGTCATGAAAATGAGGTATATCATCTTTAGATAGCCAAGCAGAGGCACTCAAAGGAGTCGAGATCGGCTTTGCATCATCCATAGAGGCATGACAAAGTAAATTAAGTGCATAGGCACGCTGGCAGAGAAGAAGCCCTACGAAGTATAATGAACTTTAATTCTTAAAAAATAATTTATGTGTCCAAAATCTTTGATGGAAAAGGCAAGACTGAGTCATTGAATCAGTTGCTTAATGGCAATGGTGGAACTGCTAGTGATTATGATATCATCAACATAAACCAATAAATAAATAACCAAACCTTTGTCTTGAAAGACAAATAACGAAACATCAGAGAGAAAGATGTGAAACCCATGGGACTGAAGATACGAACTAAGTCGCTAGTATCAGGCATGTGGAGCGTGTTTGACACTATACAAGGCTCGATCTAGCTTGCATACATGCCGAGGAAAAGAAGGGACTTCAAATCCTGGGGATTGTGCCATATAGACATCTTCAGAAAGGAGGTTGTTTAAAAAAGCATTATTAAAATCCAATTGATGTATAGGCTCATCTGACAAAACCGCAAGAGCAAGAATAACACGAATGGTGGTCGGCTTCACAACTGGACTAAAAGTCTAAAAAAATAATGCCTTCCTCTTGATGGAAGCCCTTAGCAACCAAGTGGGCTTTGTAACATGCCATAGAGCCATCAACATGTCATTTGATACGAAAAACCCATTTGAAGTCAATGCTATTATAATGAAGATGAGGAGGAATAAGGTGCCAAGTGTGATTAATTTTAAGTGCATGAAACTCATCTTCCATAGTCATGCACCATTTGGAGTCGAGGTTAGCTTGTTTGAACGAAGTAGGTTCAGGCGTGACCAAGATAGAGCTAAATGACGTAAGGGATAGGGGACAACGGGTAGTGGTAAACACACAGGGTTTAAGAGAGTTGGTCATAGAGCGAGTGATCAGTCGGGCGACTAACGATAGCTTCAAAAAGATGGAAAGTAGAGGACAATGGCGAAGAAGAGTTAGGCGGATCGGGAATGGGGATTACGGGAGAAGAAGGTGTAAGGGAAGTAGAAGAAAGGGGATTGGGAGGTGGTATATCAAGAGGAGTCGTTGGTTGAGACAGAGGTAACAAAAGAGGATCAGGAGGTAGGAGGATGATAGGAGGAGAAAGACTCCACTAAAAAAAAATAGGTGATGGAGAACGAGGGGACGAAGAGGGGGGGGGGGGGGGTCAAAGATGAACACATCAAAGTAAACGTGACGAGAAATATATGTATGAAGGTGAGAAGGGTCGAAACAAATGTAGCCTTTATGACGAGAGGCATAGCAAAGAAAAATGCATAGAGTAATCTTTGGCTGGAATTTTAAGTTATTATAGGGAGTTAATAGAGGATAACAACATGCACCAAAGACACAAATATGATTATAGTCGGGCAGTTTATGAATTAGAAGTTCATACGGGGCCTTACGATTAAGTACTAGAGTTGGAAGATGGCTAATAACATAAATAGCAGTGCGAAAATCATCGACCCAAAAGGTGTATGACAGGGAGGAAGTATGTAACAGACTAAGCTCGATTTTAATGACATGCCAATGTTTGCGCTCAACAAGTCTATTCTGTTATGGTATATGCAGGCACAAAAATCGATGAAAAATGCTATGGTCACGCAAAAAGCTTTCAAACTCATGATTTATAAATTCGCCTCCATTATCAGTTTGAAAAACTTGGATCGAGAGTTGAAGTTGCTTTTCAATAACATGCTTGAAAGACTTAAAACACTCAAGCACTTGAGACTTAGTTTATAATGAGAAAAAAACATGAAAATCGAGAAAAATCATTTACTATAAGAAGATAAAAGTGAAATCCTTCACAGGAAGATACTAGAGTTGGTCCCTAGACATCGGCGTATAAAAGTTTAAGTGGAGATGTTGTAGAAGAGCAAGATTGACAAAAAAAGAAGCTTGTGAGCTTTGACAATCAGACAACTTTCACACGTTTTTATTTTATTATTTTTATTAACAGAAATAAAATGACGAGAGTTTAAATAAGAAATGATCTTATTGTTCGCATGTCTAAGACGTTGGTGCCATATATCAAAAGGTGACATTCTGTCTACATATGCCACCACCGACATATGACCATCAAATTTGATTGGATAGAGTCTCACGCTGGACTTCGGTCCCTTTAGACGAAATATTAACAAAAATAGAATGGTAAGAGTTTAAATAAGAAATGATCTTATTGTTCGCATGTCCGAGACATTGGTGCCATATATCAAAAGGTGACATTCTGTTTGCATATGCCGCCACTTGCATATGACCATCAAATTTGATTGGATAGAGTCTCGCACTAGACTTCGGTCCCTTGAAATGAATCTTGCCTATCTGTCGGTCCTTAACAAGGAATTTAAAATGAGTGAATTAAAAAATACAATCATTATCTTCAGTAAACTGATCCACAGATAAAAGATTCTTTACAATAACATGAATATAAAGCACATTCTTTAAATCAAATGAAGAGCCACAAGTTTTCAGAATAAGATTGCCAATGTATGAGATAGGAAACATCTTACCATTGCCAACCATGATTTGCTCAACTCCATGATATTGTGATTTATTGGAGAGTTGTTGATCATCCATTGTTAGATGATTCATAGCACTAGTGCCAGGATACCCATAATCATCAATGGATTGTTAAAGAGACATGGCCGAGAATGCTTTAAGGATATCCCAATACGTTTTGACAATATGTCGTTATTTTCCAAAATATTGACAAGTGATAGGCCCACGACTACTTTGGGTTTGAGAAATAGAGTTGCTATTAAACATGTTTAAAGAAAAACTTCTTCCTTGTCATTTGCCACGACCTTGATAAAAATTACGATCATGCCCTCTACCTCTGAAGAAAGTGAAAGTAGTTTGCTGAGGTTTTGGCATTTCAGAAGGCTTGGCATGAGTAAAAAACCCACATTTTTCTTGGTTAAGAAGTAAATCATATCGATTGGTAAAGGTGTACAGGGCCGAATTAGTAGTGATGGAAGTCACAAAACATTCGTATTCGAGAGAAAGGCCATTCAAAGTTATTTGAAATAATTATTTGTCTTCCATAGGATGATTGACAACGACAAGAGAGTTGGCTAGAAACTTTATACGATCTAAATAATATATCATATCCATACTCTCTTTCTTGATAAAAGTCAGATCTTTCATGAGAAGCATGAGTTTCAAAGGAAATTGAGATCCATATGCTTTTTCCAAGACATGTCAGGCTTCATGGGTCGTCTTTGTTTTCATAATCCTTCTTTGTTCTCATAATTTGAGCGAGAACAACTTCAGAAACAATGGCTTTGATCCAGTTGAGAGCTAGCTGATCAAAACAAACCCAAGTAGGATAATTTGGATTTTTTGTCTTACTTCCATCTGTCGCGGCAATGAAGGAATCTGGTTGAGGATAAGAGCTGTCAACAAACTTGAAGATGTTCTGGCTTATCATAACTGATTCAAGTTGTGATCTCTACAACAGGTATTTGTCTTGATTTAGTTTTATCGAGACTAGACTGGTGATGACATTCCAGTAGGTTGTGGAAGAGAAAAAGGATGATGAAGAGGCCATTAACAACTCGTTAAAGGTTGATAGCTCTGATACCATGAAAAACTATAACAATATTGAAAAGCTCAGTTTTGGCTCTCTTGTACACTGAGAGGTTGAGCACCTTTATTTATAATATTAGAATCAAGATAATACAACATACAATTGTGAATTATCATTAATGATGATCCTTATCACAACAAACATATTAATTTCTAGGATACTTCCATCAGTTTACACTTTCTAGACTATTTCAAGATTATCGTTCACGATAATCTTTATCATAAACAATTACACTTTCTATAATATTTTCAGATTATCATTCACGATAATCTTTATCAGATTATCCGATCGGTTGGCTCATGGGTCTCTTGTTTGAGTTGGACTATTCGTATATGGATTCTTTCAGATTGTCATTTTAGATTTCTTAAGGGTGTCATGCTCAACAATATCCTTATCATATATGAGTTAAGTTGAAATAAGCAATATTTTATGGGTTAAGTTTTTTTAAGTGAATCTAACCATATATATTTGATATATAGAGTAACTAGAATATGAGAACTAGAAATGTGAGCATTTTCAATACTTTTTTTGCAAATCCAACCATGTGGACGTGCTTGGCATGGTGAATTTGGTAGGAATCAACTATTGGATCATACATTTTTGATGAAATAATGTGATTTTTGAATACTTGAATATTTATGAAGATTATGAGTCATTGATTTTAAAACCTAAAAAAAACACGTTTATGCGTCAAAATCAAATTATTCAAAGAGCGGGTTCTTATAAATCCAAGCATGTAGATCACATCGGTACACTTAGATTCAAGAGAAAAGAAAAAAAATCCATAAAAATAATGATTCACACATTAGTTCTTATGTTATAGTGGTTCTAAATTTGTTTGGTAGTGAGACTTTTAAATCATAAAGATGTAACATAAATTAATTGTTTTGTCCTTGCAAAATGATGTATTTTTCAAAATACCTAGCAATTGACAAAATTTCTCGCATATCCAAAATCACAGATCTTGACTTTTTAAAGAATTTTTTGCATTTTGCACATGTGAACCTGTTGAGGGCCTTCGTAAATACTCTTCAAGGATATTCACAAATGTGTATCGAAATTTGCAAATACTAGTTGTGAATGTCTTCGACTTTTTCACTCTAATGAGACCTTTTGCAAATAAAGTATGGCTTTCATAAACACAGTACTAATTTAGCAAATATAATATGTGAACCTCTTTTAAGTAAATACTCTTCAAGGAGATTCACAAATGTCTGTCAATATTTGCAAACACCAGTTGTTAATGTCCTCGACTTTCACCGTCTAATAAGGCCTATGCAATCAAAGTACAAACTTTGTGAATATATAATAATAATAATAATAATAATAATAATAATAAAAATAAACCTTGTATTATTTGTGTTTAGTTGTTATTGAAGATTTATATATGTTTACATGTGTTTTATTTAACATTCGATATTGATTTTTTTGTTTAGGGTTTAGTATTTATAAGGTTCTTTCATAAATATATATATTTGTTAGTATATATATATATATATATATATATATATATATATATATATATATATATATTTGTTTTTCTACCCATTTGAGCCACCCTTGATCTGTCCAACATCTCTAACCGCTGTTGATCAAGACTCAATTTTTGGACATTCGTAACCTTTATATGATTGTTTTGGACCAGGGTTATACTCTTTTTGCTCGTTGACTGCACTTAGTCAATGAACCTTCTTTGACTAGCCGTTTGGGCTATTAAAGCTAGTCATTTAACCAATCTAGACCCTTTGTTGCTAGTTGGTGGAGGCCTATATATATCTCAATTCTCTCATTTTTCTCATTACTTAACTCTCATTCCTCTCTCTCTTAGTGCTCTTCTTGTCTCTCTCATTAGTATGGTTAGACCTTGTCTTTGTCAATGTTTTACTCTAAGCCTAACGACTAACCTAAGCTGATCTTGAACTATAGCTCAAGTTAATTATAAGTCTACCTAACTAAGTCAAAAAGGCTATTCAAGGTAAAATGTGAATAAAAGTTTATGAGTTTGCAAAACTTGGTTGTATTATGTGAGTGAAGTTGTACAAATATTACTTGCACACATACTTGATTCTAAGTCAACTATCTCTTAAAAGATAACATGTGTAATGAGTGACTAATTTTTGTCTGGGATAAAAATAAAACATATATTCAAAGTATAACCAAAATTTAAGCAATGGTATCGGTATTGAAACGGTTCCGGTCCAGGCGAATGAGGGTATAACTATTCAGAACCACCCAAACTAGTTGGAAACCATCCATTGAAATTCTCGTCACAGAACAAAAAAAACGGGTCTGGGTTGGTCCAGTTTCCCGAACCATTAAAAACAGAAGAAAATGCACAAACGAATAACAAAAAAAAAATAAAAATAAAGAAGAAAAATAATAAGACGGTTCAACCAAGTAAAGTTCTAGAGAGGATGATGAGCTTGGAGCCCCAGTCTCTGTCTACATATACTCTCTCTCTCTCTCTCTCTCTCTTTCTCTGCGTGCGTGAAGAAACAAAAAGGAGAAGAAGATGTCGCATTTTGGGAGATCAGGCCCTCCAGATATCAAAGACACCTACTCCCTTCTTGTTCTCAACATCACCTTCCGTAATACCTACCCCTCTCTCTCTCTTTTCGTGAAGAAGAAGAAGAAATAGGATGGTGGTTGTCTTTTATTGGTGCTATTTTGATGATGGTGGGTGTTATTTGAAACAGGAACGACGGCGGACGATCTCTTCCCCTTGTTCGACCGCTACGGCAAGGTTGTCGACATCTTCATCCCAAGGGACAAGAGGTACACGATCCCCCCTCTCTCTCCCCCCTCTTAATCTCTGAAAAAATCGGTGTTCTCTTTCATCTACAGGACGGGAGAATCGCGGGGGTTTGCGTTTGTTCGGTACAAGTATGCAGATGAGGCGCAGATGGCAGTCGACCGGCTCGATGGTAGTTTTTCTTTCATCTTCTCTTTCATCATTCTAAATAAAAAGAAAAAAAAGGTTGCATTTTGATCGTTTCTTTTCCCCTTCCATGTCTTCACCGTTTCAGGAAGGACCGTGGACGGCAGAGAAATCATGGTGCAGTTTGCGAAATACGGCCCCAATGCGGAGCGCATGTTGGTTTCTCTTCTTCCTTTCTTTTTTTTAGTTCTTAGCTTCATGTGATGAACATACAAGAGGATTTTTTCGCCCCCTTTTCTTTTGGCTATCCTTTTGAATGTTTTTTTCTTGTCCTTGTCCAATTTAGGGCGTGAATGCGGTTCAGGCCATTCAGGGCTTATTCATGGGATTTGTTCGATTAGTTTGTTTTGTTGTTAGGACTATTGAAATTCAAATTTCATGTTTTTCATTATTTGGAGGAATCTAGTATCAGGTGAACATGACTTGGGGATATGTAGGATTTATTCGACCCTTAAATAATTACTAAAAGTTCAATTTTTTACTCGGATATGGTAGATCGTAGACCCAATAAATGTTTTAGTGGCAGCTTAAGATCCAATGATCTAATCTTTCCTTCCTCTGCAATAAGCGGAAGAACTGCCACTGGTGTCATACGGATAATGGGTTATGGCTTCTTTTATAGAGGTTTCTACTTAGAGGAGTATGGACAATTAGGGGCGACACATCATGGGCTGATGGAGGTAAAATAGGAGTGCTTGTGTGGGATAGACTGCCGGAGTGCAGAACAAAAAACAAGAAGTTAGTGGCCATGTTTAGTTTGGAAGGAGGAGACCACATTTGCATCCACTCCAGGACAATCAAGTTTTAGAAATGGTTATGTAAGTTTTGTTGTATTAGAAGCTCCATGTTCAAGGAAGACACTTTTCCATTGCGGGGATGAATGGGATCTTTGTTATATTCTGTTTCGTTTGTCATTTTTCTTATTCTGTGCTTTCAAATCTTTCTTATGGATATTTTTCAGTTATGGAGTCCAACGTCTTGATTCGGGCAAACAATGATGTGAGAAAGTGGTTGCCTGATGGACCATGTTAGAATTTATGGAGGGGAAGGGTGAAGGACTCTATAAGGAAAGCTTACTGCAGTATATGTTGCTAATCTGTGGCTTATCTCTCTTTTGTACCAGAAGCTGTAGTTTTCCCTTTACCATGAATCTAATTCATTACACTGTCAACGGAATTATGCCATCTTTGCATACTTATGTCATAGGCTTAGGTGCTCATATATTTGGTTGAGAAGGGAGGGTGCTTGATAAGTGAACTGATAAAATAAAAAGAATAAAAGAAGAGAAGAGAGCACAGGTGTAACGTGGTTCAGCTTTAAGCCTACATCCACGGGAGAAACTGCTCACAGTCATATTATTTCTGCAGTCATCAGTCACCGATTACAGCAGGGATATATATAAGGAGCTATAGGCGGCAACAACATTATCCTTGATAAGGATAATGCTGCAAGGTGTTAGAGACCGAATGTACCGATGATAACAAACTCGGTGAAGATATACAATGAATAGAGATGAGAATAACCAACTAATAAAAAGGCGTCTGGAGACAGTAGGTGACAAACATGGAACCGAATATGCTGGATTCGGTTACTGGGGGAGCGTCCTTATCAGGACTTGGAAGGATCACATCGTGATCAGGTTGGCGCTTTTCAACACTCTCCTTCTAGTCGGAACTCAATATTGACTAGTCCCAACTTGGTTTCAGTGTCTTGAAGTTTATCACTCCGGACAACTTTAGTGAAGATATCGTCCAACTAGTCAGTACTCCTGACGTGCGAGGTGGATATGATCCCTGCTTGAATCTTCTCTCTCACAAAATGACAGTCAACTTCAATGTGTTTTGTTCGCTCATGGAAAACTGGATTTGCCCTGATGTAGATGGCCACTTGATTGTCACATCTTAGTTTCATGGGCTCGAGGTTGGAAATTCCCATGTCACGTAGGAGAGCTTTAATCCATATAAGCTCGCAGGATGCAAAGGTCATTGCCTGATATTCGACTTCTATGCTTGATCTGGCCACAACATTTTGTTTTTTGCTTCTCCATATAACTAAATTTTCTTCTACGAACATACAATATCCTGATGTGGACCTTCTGTCGTTTGGATCTCCTAACAGTCGGCATCCGAGTATCCTGTGACTTTTCGTATGACCGTACCTGCGCATGAGGATTCCTCTGCCTGGTGATGACTTGATATATCTTAGGATCTATGTCACATGGGTGTGGGTGCGGGTGCGGGGGTGCGGCACTTTCAAAAAACTTGGGTGCGGGGGTGCGGCAAAAATATAAAAAATTATATATATATATATATATATATATATATATATATATATATAACCATTTTTTTCCCTAAAATCCAACGTGAACCTTTGTTAAAAAAAAATATGATTCTCGTTGCTTTAAAACCCAACGTGAACATCTATAAATAAAACCACATTTTCCCCTAAAATCCAACGCGAACCTCTATAAAAAAAATCTGATTCTCGTTGCTTTAGAACCCAACGTGAACATCTATAATATAAATAAAACCAGATTTTCCCTAAAATCCAACATGAACCTCTGTAAAAAAAAATTGATTCTCGTTGCTTTAAAACCCAACGTGAACATCTATAAATAACACCATATCTTTCCCTAAAATCTAACATGAACCTCTATAAAAAAAATCTAATTATCGTTGCTTTAAAACCCAACGTGAACATCTATAAATAAAAACCATATTTTTCAACACCTAAAATTACAGATATTTCATCAATCTAAATGAGAGAGATTGAAGGGGAGAACAAGAGAGAGAGAGAATGCATACCGGACAGTGTCGCTCGAGGTCGTCGCCGGCGTCGGGGTAGGGAGACTGGTTGTCGCCGACGTCGGGGTAGGGTCATCGCCGGCGTCAGGGTCGGGTCGGGTCGTCGCGCAGTCGAGGTCGGGATTAGAGCAAAAAAAATTGCCCTAATACTCCTCTCAGTCCTTTTTTATCGGGCTTCATTTTTTTAAAGTCCAAACATTGGACAATTATGACCTTGTGTGCATTGACCGCACCCAGGGTCGGGTTGACCGCACCAGGTGCCGCACCTGCATCGTGCCACGTCGACGCGGGTGCGGCACCTGGTTGTCCGAATCCTTGTGACTTAGCTTAGGATCCTATGAGCAATGGCCGAGTGAGGGATCCTTGGGTCATGCATGAATTGTCTGACGAGATTGACCGCATAAGTGATGTCGGGTCTCATGATGGTGAGGTAGATTAGGCGTCTCATGAGTCTTTGGAAGCTGCTGATGTCACGTATGGGTTCTCCCTCATCCTTATTGGCCTTGTGGTTCTGGTCAATTGGTCTGTTGATGGGCTTGGCTCCAAGCATGTCAGCTTCTTTGAGTAAGTCCATGGCGTATTTCCTTTGACACAGGAATATTTTCTTATCTGACCGTGCGACTTCTATACCAAGGAAGTAGTGGAGTTTTCCAAGATCTTTGATTTTAAACTTTTGACGGAGATGGTCCTTTACTGCATTAATTAACCTTGGATCGCCCCCTGTTATGATGATGCCGTCTACGTAGATGAGGATAATGACAGTACCTGCGGTGCTTCTTTTGCTGAACATGAGGTACTCAGATGGGCTTCTTTGAAAACCAAACTGTGTGAGGGCGTCACTGAGTTTTGCGAACCATGCACGGGATGACTGCTTGAGACCATACATGGCTTTCTTTAATCGACAAGCATGGTTTTTGTTGCCCGTACTGGGGTGTCCTGGTGGTAGGTTCATATATACCTCTTCTTGAAGTTCTCCGTGTAGGAAAGCATTCTTGACATCAAGTTGATATAGAGGCCATCTTTGATTTGCGGCGGCAGACAAGTGATTGCTGATGGAATTCATTTTGGCAGCTGGAGTGAAAGTCTCGTGATAGTCGGTTCCTTTCACCTGGGTATACCCTTTTGCGACTAGTCTCGTCTTATACCGTTCAATAGTTTTGTCATTGCGATACTTGATTTTGTATGTCCATCGGAAACCCACTGGTCTCTTGCCCGAGGGGAGGGGGATGACTTTCCATGTCCCATTTTTTTTAGAGCTGCAAGTTCTTCATCCATGTCTGCTCTTCACACTTCTTGTGCATTGGCTTCTTTGAATGTTGATGGTTTTGTATTGGAGTATACGTTGCATAAGTATGAGAGATATGCGTTTGAGAAGTCGTCGAACGATACATGCCTCTCAATAGGGTGATTGGTAGATCTAGAGGCGAAGTAGGTGTAGAAGTCTCTCAGTCTGCTGGGGCATTTGGTAGCTCTGCCGGATTTTTGTGGTATGACGGCTTTCTCAACGGGGCTTTCAACAGACATCTGTGCACCCGGACTAGTGGAGGTGTTGGTGTTGGGACGCTCAGACGACGCATTGTCAGTGATTTGGTAAGTATTACATCTTTGACATCTATGGCGGGTAGGACCGGGGCAGTATTCTGTGGTGTGCACTCCCCCTAGAGCTCGTTGTCGAAAAAGGATGAATCCTTATCTTGGTAGTAGGGCTCTTCCTCAAAGAACTCGACATCTCAGGAGAATAAGAGTTTCTTGCTCAGGGGGTCGTAGTAATTGTATCCCTTCTTTACAGAAGAATACCCCAGGAATATGCATTTAGTTGCCCTTTTTTCAATTTTGTCTCTATGCCGCTCTTGTAGGTGGACGAAGCGCTTACACCCGAACACCCGTAGATGTGACAAGTGTAGACTTTTTCTCCTAATCATTTTCATGGGGGTCATGTAGTTGATGGCTTGGCTGGGTAGACGGTTTGACACATAGCAGGCAGTGGATATGGCATCTGCCCAGAAGCGCTTGGGGACGTTCATATGAAACATGAAGGCCCTGGCTATGTTTAAGAGAGTTCTATTTTTATGCTCGGCGACACCATTTTGTTGGGGTGTGCCGATGGAGTTGGTTTGGTGGGTAATGCCACGACTGGTAAGGTGTTCAACAAACTTGGTGTTGACATGCTCTGTCCTATTGTCCGAATAAAAGGTTTTGATTTTGGCACTGAATTGGGTTTTGACCATGTTCTCGAATTCCCTATAAGTATCAAAGACTTCATCCTTGTGTTTGAGCAAATATACCCACGTTGCATGTGAGCGATCATCAGTAAAGTTAAAAGTATCTGAAACTAGAATACGATTCAATAGGAGTCGACCCCCTTACATCAGAGTGAATAAGTGAAAAATTCTCATCACTTTTTGTTTTAGACAAAGAAAAAGGGATTCTGGTTTGTTTGGAATATTGACATGCATCACACGACATTTGAGACAGTGGGATATCAGGGAATATCCTTTTTAAAATTTGGTGAGGGGTGTCCAAGTTTTGAGTGCCACTTCCTGTCTGTGTCAGTCGTCTTACGAGCAATGTGGGCCTAACTTTCCGTATCAAGAAGATAGAGCCCATTCATTGTGTGTCCTCTACCCATCACCTTCCTCGTGTTCAGATCCTGAAAAACCACATGCTTAGAGGAAAAAATCGCAACACTGTTATGACTTTCTGTAATCTTACTAACAGACATGAGGTTAGAAGAAAAAGAGAGAATGTATAAGGATTCTGAAGGGCCTGAGCCGTTAAGGAGAGAGACATCACCAATGTTTTGGACGGGATCTGAGATCCGTTAGCGATGCTAACGGGGCCTTTGTTGGTCGATCATAGGTTTGTCAACAGATCGACCTTGCCCGTCATATGGTCAGTAGTGCCGGTGTCGATGACCCATCTGGAATTGATAAGTTTGGAGCTAAGACATGTTATCTGTAGCTTCTTTTTGTTCACCTTCGAGTATCACCACTAAGTTGGATTTATTGATTTGTTATAAAAGTTGCGCGAGGTTATCCACGATGGTTTCTGTTTTTGAGCCCTTGTTATTGGTCTGCTGCTTTTGTTGCCCAGGGCGCCCATAAAGGTCCCTGCATTTATCTTTTATATGACCAAGTTTCTTTCAGTGACTGCAGCGAGGCCTCACTCGGCCCCGTGGGTGGGTGTTCGTTCCCCGCATGTTCGGGTGGGGGTTTGGTCAAACTCTCCTTAGAGTTGTTAGAAAAAGCAGCTTTCTCATGCGTTTTGATGTGGGGGCTTGGATTCAGAACCCATAACTTTTTGGCGTGTCTCTTCACGTTGGATGATGGCACAAACTTCATTGAAGCGAGGCAATTCCCTGGACATGAGGATCTGACTCCTCATGTTGTCATAGTCTTGTCCGAGGTCGGCAAGGGTCTTGAACACCTTGTCCTTCTCTACACGCTTATTGATGATCTCTATATCGTTAGTGATTGGACAATATAGATTCATTTCATCCCACCTGCCACACAGGGAGCTAAGGTATGAGTGAAACTATGTCACAGGGACTCGGCAAACCGGGTGCCGCACCCGCGTCGATGCAACGCGGGTGCGCGTGTGGGTGCGGCACCCGGTGCAGTCAATGCACCCAGGGTCATTTTGGTCCAATTTTTGGACTTAAAAAAAGTTTTTGCCTGATGAAATGGGCTGCGAAGAGAGGATTAGGGCAATTTTTTTTGCCCTAATCCTCTCCTCTCCCGCGCTCCTCTGCTCTCTCGCTCGCCTCCTCTCCTCCCGACGTCTCTCAGGGGAGCTCGACGCCACCTCCTCCTCTCCGCCGACCGCTCCGCCACTGCCGACCACTCCGCTGCCGCCGACCGCTCCAGTTATGCCCCTGACTCCCTTTGCTCTCCTCCTCTCCTCTTCGACCCCTCCCCAACACAAAGAGGGCGCAGGGAGGGGGCTCAACCTCTCCTTTGCACAAAGAGGGAGGACAGGGAGGGGCCTCAGCCCCTCCCCTGCACACAGAGAGCGCAGGGAGGGGCTCGACCCCTCCTTTGCACAAAGAGGGAGGACAGGGAGCTGCACACAGAGAGCAGAGGGAGGGGCTCGACCCCTCCCCTGCACAAATTATATATATATATATATATATATATATATATATATATATATATATATATATTTGCTGCACCTGCACCCCCGCACCCAAGTTTTTTGAAAGTGCCGCACCCGCACCCATGTGACATAGGAGTGAAATGACTTATCACCTTTGGTCAGGTGAGCGATATCCTGCCAGAGTTGGTAAACTCTGGCGAGGTTGTTCTGCTCACCATAAATATCTCTCATGGAGTCCCATATGTCTTTGGTAGTGTCGAGAAATAGGAATCCCTCAATTATATTGGGGTTCATGGAGTTCAACAACCAGGACATGACGAGGTGGTTCCTAACTTCCACTAATCATAGGTTGGGTCCTCAAGTTTTGGAGGAATGATCTTATCATTGACGAAGCCCACTTTGAACTTCCCGTTGAGGAAGAGAGTGACAACCTTCAGCCATGTCATGTAGTTGGATCCATTCAATGGCATGGTGGTGATCTTTAGCGTTGGGTTTTGCTCTTGCACTACCATTTTCAACGCGACGCACGCAGGAGAACCAATGCAACTTAACTCGTTCTCTCCTTCCGTCATCGACTAGTGATAGAGATGTGTGTTGTGGTGGTTACATGTTAGTTTGAGCCTGCTCTGATACCATGATAAATGCTCTGATACCATAATAAAATAAAAAGAATAAAAGAAGCGGAGAAGAGAACATATGAGTTAATGTGGTTTGGCTTTAAGCCTACATCCATGGGAGAAAGTGCGCACTGTCATATTATTTTTGTTGTCATAAGTCACTGATTACAACAGGGATATATATAAGGAGCTATAGGCGGCAACAACTTGTTGCAAGGTGCTAGGGACCAAATGTACTTATGATTACAAACTCGGTGGGGATATACAATGAATAGAGATAAGAATAACCAACTGATAAAAAAGGCGTCAAGCAACAAACGTGGAACCGAATATGTTGGATTCGGTTACTGGGGGAGCGTCCTTATCAGGACCTGGAAGAATCACAATGTGATCAAGCTGCGTGTTCACATCGTGATCAGGTTGGTGCTTTTCAACATGAACCCAACCTTAAGTATGTTTTGTGTTGTCTGACAAGGGAATCCAATAGTGTGTGTTCATTGCGTTCGCATGCTGGAGTCCTAAGTCAAAGAAGATGAGACCCACAATCAAATCTTCAAATGATCCTCATAAAGATCTCTCAAAAGAACTACGAATACACACTCACAATAACCACTGGGGTTCATACAATATACCAAAAAAAAGGGTATGCAAATCAATGGAAAAAATATAATCTTTATTCAAATGGGAAAACACCCACTAAGAGTCATATGTTACAAGGGGGGTATCACCCTATATTTATAATACACTAATGAAGAAACCAAGAGGGAGTCGTTGGACTCCCAACGACTCTAAATAGAGCCGTTGGGGGTCCAACGACTCTTAGGTACAAAGTGCTTTTTGACTTTTGGTCAAAAAGCAAAAGGTCTAAGAATGTAAAAAATAAAAAGGTAAAAACTAACCTAATTACAATCTAACTAGAAAACCCAACTAGACTAAAAGACTAAAGGAATTACATTTAATATTACATTTTTAACACTCTCCCTCAAACTTAGGGTTGAATAAACGAAAGTTTGTTCAAGAGAAAGTGGAAACGAGGAGCAACATGAGGTTTGGTAAAGAAATCTGTCAGTTGATATTCTGAGGAAACATAACGAAGATCAATGGTGTCATGCAGAAATTCCTCTTGCACGTAGTGATAATCCATCTCAATATGCTTGGTGCGTTTGTGGAATGTCCGATTGCTGACAATATAAATAGAACTTTTGTTGTCGCAACATAGTTTTGATGCTCTTATACTTTTAACCATGGTTGCCAGTTGAGGAAGCGGGAGCGGGAAGCGATACAGGAAGCGGGAGCGGGAAGCGAGGCACTTCCAAAATTTTAGGAAGCGGGGGAAGCGTGGGACCACTTAGGAGCGATTCGGGAAGCGTCTCGGAAGCGACCTAGGAAGCGTCTCGGAAGCGACCCAGGGAGCGTCTCGAAAGCGAGGGGGAAGCGAAAAAAATAAAAAATAAAAAATAAAAAATACAAAAAAATTTGAAAAAAAACAAGGGAAGCGAGGGGGAAGCGTGATGGGAAGCGCGCTTCCCATTAAAGGGAAGCGCGTCCCCCATTAAAGGGAAACGCGTCCCCCATTAAAGGGAAGCGCACTTCCCAAAAAAGGGGGACGCTTCCCCCCACGCTTCGGAAGTGCGACGTTCCGCGCTTCCGAAGCGCGCTTCCCCTTTTAGCTAGGCGCTTCCGGTAACCCTGCTTTTAACACCCATGTCATGAAGCAAATGACTTAACCTGACTATTTTTAACTAGATTATGAAATATTTGAAAGTGAGAAAACTTCAAATTTATGTTTGAGAAAATAGATTTAAGTATGTCTTGTGTAATCATCTACAAAAATTACATAGTTCATAAAACTACCTTTTGAAATAACAGGTGCGGGACCCCATACATCCGAATGTATTAACTCAAGTGAACGTGAAGAGGTAAAGGTTCTTTCTTGAAAAGGTAATCTTTTCATTTTTCCAAAAATATATTTTTTTCACATGTAAAAGTTTGAAAATTATAAAAATATTTTATCTTTGAAAAAAATTAGAGCTTGGATACACTATGATGTTAAAGTCTCTTGTGCCATAGATCTAAGTCTACTTTTTGAACATTACAACACAATGTCTTGTAGGGTATTTTCAAAAAATTCATGTAGTACAAGCTTGCTTCTCTATGGCCTTCCCCAATCAGCTTCCCTGACTGGTGGTCCTACACTTGACATCCACGAGAAGAGAAGAAAACATTACATCCATGGTGAAATAATTGTGAGACAGATAAAAGATTTTGGTTGAGCTTAGGAATATCTCTAACTTGTGGAATGCAAAATCTTTTTGAGTTTTGAAAACCTTTTTCAAAATTTCCTACTCCTTTGATTTCAAGGGATGTTCCATCAACAGTAAAAACATTTGACCCATTTGAGTTATAATATTTAGATAATATATCAACGTTTGGTGTCATATGAAAAGAAGCAGAATCAAGGAGCCAGAGAGATTTACTTTCAAAATTTCTTACTCCTTTGATTTCAAGGGATGTTCCATCAACAGTAAAAACATTTGATCCATTTGAGTTACAACATTCGGATAATATATCAATGTTTGGTGTCATATGAAAAGAAGCATCGGAATCAAGGAGCCAAAGGGATTTACCAGGGTCGGAGATGCCAACGGAAGATACGACGATTCCAATGGACGAAGATGCTCCTTTGAGGAGGTCCAACAGAGGCAACCTACTTTTCATATGGTTTCTTTAACTTCGGACAATAAGTTTTTACATGTCTCGGTTCTTGACAATAGTAACAATTACTTTTCTTTTTTCAAACTCATTTCCATTTCTCTTATCATTTGTCCTTCCATAGTTTGGAGGTTTGTATGTACGAACATGGTTTCCCGGTCTAGATATGGCTAGAATCGAGTCTTCGTCACTTTTGATGATTTTATTCTTGAGCTTATTTTCCTCCATGCTCAATTCTTCTATTGAGGGAACCTTCCATCGATGAAGAACAATGAACTTGGTAGATTCAAATTCCGATCTTACTCCATTAACAAATTGGAAAAAGTGCTCTGCATTAATTTGATTTTGGCGGAGTTCTATGTCTTGTGGGAAATGCCGCTGTGGTTTAAGAAGAGCCAACTCTTCTCATAATTCGGACAAGCTATTGTAGTATTCTCTAATACTTTTGTCTCCTTGAACCATATTTCGAACTTGGTTTTGTAAATTGCACACATGTGCAATATCTTAAACAGAATACATTCTCTTAAGATAGTCTCAAGCATCATTAGCATATTCAAATTTTGCAAGACTTAACATTTCTTGATATCCACACTACTTATGAGGCAAGATATAATCTTGGTGTGTCCCATTCTTCATTCTTTTCACTTTTCCTCGTAAGTGGTAATGGCTTTAGTTTTTTCAACTTTTATAAGAGGTATTTCTTTCTCTCATTTAATCTTTGTAAGAATTGGCATAGGTTCTAAATCGGTCCCATCCACTGATCCCCACAACCCCTTTCTCCATGTAAGGTGTTTCATAATTGAAGCCCATGTAATATAATTTGAATCGTTGAGTTTAATGGTGACATTACCATTATCATCCATTTTACAAGGTTTGGATAAAAAAATGATAAAGAAAAGAAAAAAAAGAGTAAAGGAAAAGAAGAGAAGAGATAATATGTATTCCACCATGGATAGTGAGTACGAGTGCTCCTCAAGCTTTTGCACGATCACAACTTCACATATACTTGAAAAGAATGTCACTTTTCTTTTCAAATTTTGAATGGCACACTTCTCGATGCACCGATAAAAATAGCTTGATCACTACCGAGCTCTAATATCATGAAAGAAGATGAGACCCACAATCGAATCTTCAAATGATCCTCACAAAAGATCTCTCATAAGAACCACGAAGGTTCATAAAGAATACACACTCACAAGAACCACTAGGGTTCATACAATATACAAAAAAAAGGGTACACAAATCAATGACAAAAGATAATCTTTATTCAAATGGGAAAACATCCACTCAAGAGTCATATGTTACAAGGGAGTATCACCCCATATTTATAATACACTAAGGAAGAAGCAGTCCAACGACTCTTAGATACAAAGTGCTTTTTGACTTTTGGTAAAAAAGCAAAAGGTCTAAGAATGTAAAAAATAAAAAGGTAAAAACTAACCTAATTACAATCTAACTAGAAAACACAACTTGACTAAAAGACTAAATGAATTATATTTAATATTACATTTTTAACACTCTCCCTCAAACTTGGGGTTGAATAAACGAAAGTTTGTTCAAGAGAAAGTGGAAACGAGGAGCAACGGGAGGTTTGGTAAAGAAATCTGTCTGTTGATATTCTGAGGAAACATAGGGAAGATCAATGGTGTCATGCAGAAATTCCTCTTGCACGTAGTGACAATGCATCTCAATATGCTTGGTGCGTTTGTGGAATGTCCGATTGCTGGCAATATAAATAGAACTTTTGTTGTCGCAGCATAGTTTTGATGCTCTTGTACTTTTAACACCCATGTCATGAAGCAAATGACTTAGCCCGACTATTTGTATAGTGGTTGTAGCCATCGCCCTGTACTCGACTTCAGTTGATGAGATAAAGACTTTTTCTTGTTTTTTACACCTCCATGAAATCAATGATTCACCTAAAAACACATAAAAACCAATGGTTGAGTGTCAATCATTGGGATCACGTCCTCAATCTGCATGAGTATAAGCGGTCAAATCTAAGGAGGAAGTAGACAAAAAAAGTTCTTTAAAAATGAAAGTTTTAATATATCTAATAATGTGTAAAACAACTCTCATATGAACAAAGGTCAGAGCATGCTAAAATTGACTTGCAGTGTGGACAACATGCACAAAGTCGGGTCTTGTAATAGAGAGATAAGACAGCGCCCCGACAAATTGTCTGTAAGGTGTTGGATGTTCAAGTGGCTTTCCATCATTAATCTTCATTTTGATGTTCACCACTTCAGGAGTGTCAACCTGTTTTTCATTTGAGATACCAGACTTGTCAACAATATCCACGACAAATTTAGAATGGGTTAACAAATAGCATCTAGAAGAATAATCAACTTCTATACCAAGATTTAAAAAAAAAAAACCCAAATCAATCATTTCGAAATGTGTTTTGAGAAATTTCTTAATGTTGTCAACTCCCTGCTTATCACTTCCCATGATGAAAAAAAAAATGATAATACCTGCATTAGAATTCTTAACAAACAAAGCTGTGTAAGTAAGACAAGATTGAAAACCAAAGTCGGTCATAACTTGACTAAATTTATCATACCAAGCTTTTGGAGCTTGCTTAAGCCCATATAAGGCTTTATTTTATCGAAGACCCTTTCCTTTTGGAATGTTGATACCAGGCGGTGGTTCCATATATACTTCTTCAGCTAGATTTTCATTAAGAAATGCATTTTTAATATCCATTTGATATATATGACATTTCTTTGAAGACACTAGAGCTATTAGGATCTTAATTGTGGTCATTCTAGCAATTGGAGCAAAAGTCTTTTCATAGTCTATTCCATATTCTTGGGAATAGCCTTTGGCGACTAATCGGTCTTTAAAACTTTCAAGAGTGCTGTCGCTCTTGGTTTTAACTTTATACACCCATCGACAACCTATAGGTTTTTTTACCTAGTGGAATATCTTCAATAGCCCAAGTATTTGCTTTTTCTAAATCCTCTAATTGTGCTATCATTGCTTTGACCCATTCAGATTGTTCTTTTGCTGCATCATAGTTAGAAGGTTCTACATAGGAGTGTATTAAAGCAATGTAGGCTTGATATTTTGGTGAAAAAGACTCATATGACAATTTTTTTGAGAGCTTTAGACACTTTAGACAACTTTCTAGTGGACACTTGGTCCTGTCCTTTACTATATTTTCAAGAGCACATGGTTTCTCTAAATTACCTCGTCTAGAGTATTTAATACAATCTGGATGGTTACTAAATGATTCTGTATTTGTCGTGTCATGTTGCTCTTCTTGACTCTCATCTATATTACTTTCATCAATTTTTGGAACTAAGTCCAACATAAATGAATATTCATCTATTTTCTTAGAGTTCTCACTTTAAAAAAGCTTTCTTTTTCTAGGAAGGACACATTCCCTAATACATAAAATTTTTTGGTTTTGAGATCAAAACATCTATATCCCTTTTAATGACTTGCATATCTTAAAAAGGCACACGGGATAGCATGAGGAGAGAGTTTGTCATTTTTGTCGAAAAAAATAAAACATTTGCAACCAAAAACTCTTAACCTAGAGTAATCTGAGATTCGTTTAAAAAGTTTTTCGACAGGTGAAATATTGTTTAATGAAGAAGATGACATTATGTTGATAAGGTAAACTGCAGTTAAAGTAGTTTCAACCCCAAAAATCTTTGAAACTTGATGTGTGATAAGTAAAATTCTTGTTGTTTCAATAATGTCTACGTTTTCTTTGTGCTAAACCATTTTGTTGAGGGGTATAAGGACATGATTTTTGATGCGTAATACTATATAGATTCAAATAATCTTTGAATTCTTTTGACAAAAATTCTTTCCCTGAATCAGTGCGAAAAATTAAAATAGCATTCTTAAATTGATTTTTAACTAGATTATGAATTATTTTAAAGTGAGAAAACTTCATATTTATGTTTGAGAAAATAGATCAAAGTATGTCTTGTGTAATCATCTACAAAAATTACATAGTACATAAAGCCACCTTTTGAAATAACAGGTGCGGGACCTCGTACATCCGAATGTATTAACTCAAGTGAACGTAAAGAGACAAAGGTTCTTTCTTGAAAAGGTAATCTTTTCATTTTTTCAAAAATATATTTTTTTCACATGTAAAAGTTTCAAAATTACAAAAATATTTCATTTTTGAAGAAAATTAGAGCTTGGATACACTAGGATGTTAAAGTCTCTTGTGTCATGGATCTAAGTCAACTTTTTGAATATTACAAAACAATGTCTTGTAGGGTATTTTCAAAAAATCCATGTAGTACAAACCTGCTTCTCTATGGCCTTCTCCAATCAGCTTCCCTGACTGGTGATCCTACACTCGACATCCACGAGAAGAGAAGAAAACATTACATCCATGGTTAAATAATTGTGAGACAGATAAAAGATTTATGTTGAGCTTAGGAATATATCTAACTTGTGGAATGCAAAATCTTTTTGAGTTTTGAAAACCTTTTTCAAAATTTCCTACTCCTTTGATTTCAAGGGATGTTCCATCAACAGTAAAAACATTTGACCCATTTGAGTTATAATATTCAGATAATATATCAATGTTTGGTGTCATATGAAAAGAAGCAGAATCAAAGAGCCAAAGAGATTTACTTTCAAAATTTCCTACTCCTTTGATTTCAAGGGATGTTTCATCAACCGTAAAAACATTTGACCCATTTGAGTTATCACATTCGGATAATATATTAATGTTTGGTGTCATATGAAAAGAAGCATCGGAATCAAGGAGCCAAAGAGATTTACAAGGGTCGGAGATGCCAACGAAAGATACGACGACTCCAATGGATGAAGATGCTCCTTTGAGCAGAGGTTGAAATGCTTTCACCAATTGTGTTAAGTAAATGCTTTTGATGGATGGTTCACTTGATTCTTGAGGAGGTCCAACAGAGGCAACCTTCTTTTCATATAGTTTCTTCAACTTCAGACAATAAGTTTTTACATGTCTCGGTTCTCGACAATAGTAACAATTACTTTTCTTTTTTCAAACTCATTTCCATTTCTCTTATCATTTGTCCTTCCATAGTTTGGAGGTTTGTATGTACGAACATGGTTTCCCGGTCTAGATATGGCTAGAATCGAGTCTTCGTCACTTTTGATGATTTTATTCTTGAGCTTATTTTCCTCCATGCTCAATTCTTCTATTGTGTCTTCTATTGAGGGAACCTTCCATCGATGAAGAACAATGAACTTGGTAGATTCGAATTCCGATCTTACTACATTAACAAATTGGAAAAAGTGCTCTGCATTAATTTGATTTTGGCGGAGTTCTATGTCTTGTGGGAAATGCCGCTGTGGTTTAAGAAGAGCCAACTCTTCTCATAATTCAGACAAGCTATTGTAGTATTCTCTAATACTTTTGTCTCCTTGAACCATATTTCGAACTTGGTTTTGTAAATTGCACACATGTGCAATATCTTTAACAGAATACATTCTCTTAAGATAGTCTCAAGCATCATTAGCATATTCACACTACTTATGAGGCAAGACATAATCTTGGTGTGTCCCATTCTTCATTCTTTTCACTTTTCCTCGTAACTGGTAATGACTTTAGTTTTTTCAACTTTTATAAGAGACATTTTTTTCTCTCTTTCAATCTTTGTAAGAATTAGCATAGGTTCTAAATCGGTCCCATCCACTAATTCCCGCAACCCCTTTCTCTATGTAAGGTGTTTCATAATTGAAGCCCATGTAACATAATTTGAATCTTAATGGTGACATTACCATTATCATCCATTTTACAAGGTTTGGATAAGAAAATGATAAAGAAAAGAAAAAAAAGAGTAAAGGAAAAGAAGAGAAGAGAGAATATGTATTCCACCATGGATAGTGAGTACGAGTGCTCCTCAAGCTTTTGCACGATCACAACTTCACATATACTTGAAAAGAATGTTACTTTTCTTTTCAAATTTTGAATGGCACGCTTCTTGATGCACCCATAAAAATAGCTTGATCACTACCGAGCTCTAATACCATGAAAGAAGATGAGACCCACAATCGAATCTTCAAATGATCCTCACAAAAGATCTCTCATAAGAACCACGAAGGTTCATAAAGAATAAACACTCACAAGAATCACTAGGGTTCATACAATATACAAAAAAAAGTGTACACAAATCAGCGAAAAAAGATAATCTTTATTCAAATGGGAAAACACCCACTCATGAGTCATATGTTACAAGGGGGTATCACCCCATATTTATAATACACTAAGGAAGAAGCGGTCCAACGACTCTTAGGTACAAAGTGCTTTTTGACTTTTGGTCAAAAAGCAAAAGGTCTAAGAATGTAAAAAATAAAAAGGTAAAAACTAACCTAATTACAATCTAACTAGAAAACACAACTAGACTAAAAGACTAAAGGAATTACATTTTTAACACTAAGAAGGAAGTTCCTACCTGATTTAAATTAGAGATCATCCTAACTCTTTGGATGGTATAATCTACTCCTCAGAAGAGAATCCTCAGGCTTTTGGTGTTGTTATCTTTATGTGCTGCCTGCCTGTTCAGCCTGCTACAGTATACCTTTCATCTAATTTATGACTGGCCAACTTGCTAGAAAGCTGTGCTGATTGCTTATTTGAGCAGCATCACTTAAGATGGGCCATTTAATGGCCATTACTTGGTGTCTGCAACACCTTGCAACTGCTAACCACATAAAACACTGTTTTATTGGAGTTACGTCTGCTCTTTTCCTGCATTTTCTACTGCATCTTGTTCATTATTATTATGTATAGAGAATAGGGAGTAGTCTAGTTGCAATGCTCGATTTTTCTAGTAGAATTGTTTTCTGGTTCTGATATAAGATTCTGTTGCATTAGCATCAGCGATTGCTTTGGGCATGGCATTGGTATGCTTCATCTTCTGATCCACTAAAAAAAAATCTTTATCCCATGCATGAAAGCCATTAACGAAGTCAAGAATAAGAATATTGTCCTCAGAACTTAATAGGTCTAGATCAAAAGGATCTAGAGCGATTGCTTTGGCCATGGCATCGGTATGCTTCATCTTCTGATCCACTAAAAAAAAATCTCTATCCCATGCATGAAAGCCATTAATGAAGTCAAGAATAAGAATATTGTCCTCAGAACTTAATAGGTCTAGATCAAAAGGATCTAGAGCGATTGCTTTGGCCATGTCATCGGTATGCTTCATCTTCTGATCCGCTAAAAAAAATCTCTATCCCATGCATGAAAGCCATTAACGAAGTCAAGAATAAGAATATTGTCCTCAGAACTTAATAGGTCTAGATCAAAAGGATCTAGAATGACTAATAGATACTTAAAATTGCAGTCTGGTTATGACTCTTATGGTGCTGAGGACATGTTTCTGCATATTCAATGTGATTGCTGATTATTATGGTGATCGAGTGCAAGGATTTGGAAAATAGACACAAAATTTTGTCTCTGCTTTCTGATTGGAATAGGTCATGTACAAGTTTTCTTACAAATCAGGCCTTTGCAAAATGTCTTCCTTTGTTCGCATTCCAAGATTAGTTTTGAAAGAAGTAAGATTATATGAAAACAATTTTGTGAGGCATCTCAAGGGTGATCAGTGTCTTGTCCATAATGGGCTTGACATGACAGTTCTCATGGCACAGGTGTTATGCATGAAATCTCTCATAGTTTCTTTATGGAGTGATGCATCTGAACTGGTTTATAGGTAAGTGCCAAGGGAGTGATACTTATTTCCTTTAGACATGCATAATTTAACTCCTAATCAAAGGGGAATGTTAATGCTGCTGAATGCTGGAGTTGACTCTGAATAGACTTCCATGCTGGCTTTGCTTTCTACGATCTCCTGCTATTTTGTTTTCTAGCATTGATCTTCCATTAGCCAAACGGTAAATGGTTGAATCTTTGCACCATCTCATTTTTTCAGCTGGAGTACTGGTAGTGACTAATGTGTTGCCTGAACCCTTAATGGCTTCTTACCATCTCTCCGACACCTGTTCTATTTATGCCAGTAGACTGTGACCCTTGATCTTTGACCTTACTGTCTGTATTATCTTGTGTCTATTAGCGACTTAGATATGCACATAAATGTCCATGCCCTGACTTTGTTATAATTTGCATTGTAAGGAGCTATGACAGCTATGTCATCATCTCTTTGCCTTCATCTTGAACTGTTAGTTCTCATTAACATTGCAAATAACAAGTTCTGGGGTTTGAACATGTTTGCTTTGCTTGCCTGCTATAATAGCATATACTTTATGACATTTTGTCTTATGTTACCTTTTTTATTATCAGACAAAAGGGGAGGATTGTTGAAATTTTCCCAAGGTCAAGAGGCAGATCTAGAAGCTACAGCCCTAGGCCCAGGTATTGTTTTACTAGATTGTGTACAATATTGAGTGATGTAATTAAAGATAAAACTTATATGGTAAAGTTATGCAATTTTAACTTCACATATAATTTATAGTATAGTTTCTGTTGGTTTCATTCTCTTTCATATTATGGGAAATAGCTTTTCTTACCTTATCACGAACCCTCAAATGCTTTTTTTTTCCTTTTCTATGTTGTATCTGTCTAGCAGTTTTACCTATGAAATAGTTCTGCCTCAAATTTGGTAGTCTTGTATATGTACAGGTATCGTGATAGGGATTATAGGAGGCGAAGTCGTAGCCGCAGTGCTGAAAGGTATGACCGCCATCGGGACCGTGGAAGGGAAAGGAGTTCTCATTACCGAAGCAGGAGTCGGAGTGTGAGCCCTGATTATCGTAAAGGGCGTGATAGAGGAAAGGCATCTGATAAGCCAAGGAGCAGAAGTGGCTCTTATGCTAGGTGAGTTTTGGTTCTGCTAAGCTCAGGGACAGAAATATGGGTGTTAACAGCATCATACTACAAATAAATTGCTATTATGTTGCAGTCCTCCTCGCAGAAGTCCTAGCCCTCGAAGAAGCCCTAGCCCTCGAAGAAGACCATCTCGCAGCAAGAGTCCTCCTAGCCACCAAAATGAAAGTCCTTCCAAGGGGAGCCCTGATAATAGGTCCCCACCATACAGTCCTTCTGGAAGAAGTTCAAACGAAAGGTCTCCAGCATCTGTGAGTGTGTTTCCATGAAACAATGCCACTTATTACAAATTAAATGTGATACAGGTTAATTATTGATGGTGAAACCTATCTTTTTGTTTTATTGATTTTGTACTTTTGCAGGATTATTAAGCTGCTATGGCCCTGATCAACCTGTTTCAGTTGGACTTTGGTTGCTCAATCAGTGTTTTCTAGTCTGCTGCATTTATGTTATGAATTTTGTCAGTGATGAACTCAGTTCGGAGCAAGTAGCTTGTTTTTTTTACTTTATGGGACTTATCATAGAGTCACAAGTTTCACCATAGAACTCTAGTTTCTGTGACTGCTTGTTGGTGCTGATCAACCATCAGAAACTTTTGCAGTTCGTGATTGGGAATAGTTGTAGATTGAAACTACTTTTAATTCGTAAGTTTTGTTTTTGTTCTCATGTACTTATATAGGTGGAGTTGATTAGACATTGAACTATGTCTTTTTTGAGACACCATATTTGGATGTTTTTCATTCATATTTACTGTTATCTTCTATGTAGCTGTTAGGATATGTTCGTGATGGGTCGTATCCTTCACTTTGGTAGTGATATGGTCGTGAAAAGCATGATTGTAGCTGTGATGACTGAGAGTGTATGAAGCAACATTGCTCTCATTATTTGATGAAATTCTAGCTGATTGCTGCTGACGCTGGATAAGCATCTGATGTTCTTTTTGACAATACTGATGACACTAATTAGTAAGCTGAGCTCACCATCTAGATGTGTGAGTATAATGTTCGACTTTGAATTAAACATGGAGGTACTCTAATTCATTGGTCAGAATTGTGTTTTCTTGACTTCTGCTTCTCTGTAGCAGTCAACCTCGTAGCTGTCCATTGCTTTTGTTCAGCCAGTGATCATTTTAGCAGTGTACAAATTTAATACATATATTTGTGATGGCCAAATGCCATGAAAAGTGGTGGCCAAATGACATGAAAAGTGGCATATGTTTTTTGCTGTGGATGGCCTGAACCATTGGACCTGTATGAGATCCTCATGATGGTGAAACACTTGAAATTTGTGAAGGACGTGGCCTAGTGTTGCTGAGGTTGGAAAAACATGTGAGTTCAGAAATCTTAGGTGCTTTTTCATTAATTGTGTTCTACATTTCAATTCCATGGGTTTTCTGTTAGGAGAAGGATTTTTCTGGTTTGATTGCATATCAAGGTGTAATTCCATGTGTGTAGCTAGAGCAGCAGGTGGTGAGAAAGGTTGATGACCTGATGAAGTACTCAGTTATTGCTGGTTCGGGTCTCATCTTGCACCAGGGTCTATAGATTTTGTACCACTGAGTAGATTCTAGCTGTTCCTGAGCACTACCTGCTGGCTTTCGTTGCAACATTATGTGATGCTGCTCCACTCTGTTCCCTCTTTTTTTCTATATGAATTCTTTATGATGGATTGGTGCGTTAGAAGGCTAGTGTAATACTGTGCATGATGGATTCATTTCCTGTGTATTATATTTCTCACTGTGGTTTCTCACTGTGGTTGTGTTGATTTTTTTATGACTGTTTGGGAGCCTTGCAATGGGATGGAAACACGGTTTCAGTATGTTGACAAAATATTGTTTTGCCAATGTGTTATGTTGAGTGGCGGAGTTGCCAAAAACATCCTCTTGTGAAAGGTGTTGAAATGTGGTGTTGGGCCTGCCAACACCAGTCTCAATGCATTGTTTCAGCAATACCACTGCTCTCAAACAGCAAGAGACCAGGAGAGCACGGCAGAAACCACAACACAATCTCCCATTCAAGGCTCCCAAACATAGGCTGTATGTCAATAGTGTCATTGCTATTGCATCCCAATATGGACTTAAGTATGTGCGAAATGTACGTAGTACTGTTATCTTTGGTTAATATACCATGTAAATGCTCAATATTAATATCTGAAATGTAAAGTTCTTACATGCTGCATCAACATTTTTTACTTACATGTACTCTTATTGTGCAATTTGTTCACCTGTACCTCAACTTCCATTTCTTTTGTGTAAGATGCTGCTCAAGAATAGATTAGACATCTGTGCTCAGATTTAACCCCGGCAGGTGTATCTTTTTTTGGCTTTGGTATGCAACTTTAGAAATCCTTGCTGGTTGGCATCAATACCACCAGCACACAAGCTTGTGTGATTGGAAACTGGTGGTGTATTGGTGATCTTTAAGCTAAAGAACCATGTTTATGGTATCACCACTACCAAGCACATGCATGCACATGGAGATCCCAACATACTTTTTGTTCACACCAAGTGCTTTTCTTGGACATTAACAAGTTTCCAACCATTTTTCCACCCAAACTTTTTGAAGTACAATGGTGGTGGCTTGCAAGGGTACTTTATTATTCAAAAGAGCATGAGGTGCATTTGTCAGTTGTACTTTTGTGTATATAGACTAAAAGTACTTTTGGTAGTAGCTAATTCTGGGCACCTCCAATATGTTATTTCATGAATCCTTAGAGGTAAGGAAGGAAACATGTCTGAACTTGTTAACGTCTGCTAGTGAATTGGTCAGTACCAACACGTGAACGAAGACACACATTGTCAATTCCCACTGAAACATATTGGTCTTTAGTGTCACTGACTATGATGATTACAATCCACCTGTAAATATAACATCAGATCCGTTCACGTGAGAGATTATATTCGGTAATCAGTTTACTGCTAGATATGTTATGGGACAAGCAATAGGATCCAGAGTTTGATGAAATTGAGATCCACAAACATGAATCATTGAAACTTGAAAGACATTTATATCAATCAGTAGAAGCATTTTTTTATGCTAGAACAACCATAATGCATATGGTCTATTCTGCTTCACAGTAAAATACATCAATGGCTGAGACACGCGTTAATTCAAGCGCCTCTAGGTTTGTGCTGTTAGTCATTTGCTTATCGGTGATTGTTAGTAAAGGGGATAGGTGCTTGTGGGCTTGCTTGGTCCTGTCCAAGCACGGCTAGAACTTAAAAAACTAAGGTGTTTAAAAGCTTCGACTTTGTGATTACATATTAATTAATGCATCTCACCCCAAAGGAGAGTTTTGATTATAGCATGTTTAAGAGATGATCTAGGTATTCATGAACATAAAGCAATGTTTGGCGAATAGACAATGAGCAGCTCGTTAATTCTTAAGGGTACGATTATTTGGGGGTTCTCTCTAAGCTGACTGTGTTTAACATAGACATATTCTTCCTGCCATTCATGTGAGAGCAATTCCTCATACTGCTGGATCTAATATGGTATGTCAGGCTGTTGGCTTTCATTCTTCTCTTCATTTATGTATTGGATTAGATTAGTCTGAGAGATGCTGAACATGATTTCTAACAGTAGGAATCCAATTGTCAGAAGGCAAGGATGGTACTGTTATTTGTTGATTGCGTGTCATATACTTTGTCATAAAAAACTAAGGTGTTTAAAAGCTTCGACTTTGTGATTACATATTAATTGATGCATCTCACCCGAAAGGAGAGTTTTGATTATAGCATGGTTAAGAGATGATCTATGTATTCATGAACATAAAGCAATGTTTGGCGAATAGACAATGAGCAGCTCGTTAATTCTTAAGGGTACTATTATTTCGGGGTTCTCTCTAAGCTGACTGTGTTTAACGTAGACATATTCTTCCTGCCCTTCATATGAGAGCAATTCCTCATACTGCTGGATCTAATATTGTATGTCAGGCTGTTGGCTTTCATTCTTCTCTTCATTTATGTATTGGACTAGATTAGTCTGAGAGATGCTGAACATGATTTCTAACACTAGGAATCCGATTGTCAGAAGGCAAGGATGGTACTGTTATTTGTTGATTGCGTGTCATATACTGTTATATAATGCCTTGCCTCTCTAATATAATGCCTATTGTGTGGGATAATGTTCTTTCACCATTTTATACTTTTGAGCATCTTGATAGTGGTGCAAAATGAATGGAGTAGGATAATTGCAGGGCGAACTAAAAAGTTGTGCGATCCTTGGTGATTATGGTGCTTGTTGTGGTGGTGTCATTCTGATGATGATGGAGATTATGACGGTGGTGGTGGTAGGTTGTTGATGATGATGATCATTATACTGGTGTGATGGCAGTGGTGGAGGTGGCATCTATACTAGTGAGGCATTTGAAGGTTATTTGGGACAAACAGGCATTGCATTTGGTCAAGGCCTTGGGCTTTATAGCAATTTCTTACGTTCTTATTACCTGTACTGCAGATCAAGTGATCATCATCATTCGTGTACAAAGCTAACAACACAAGCTCTTTTTCTTCATTGAAAAGATAGCAGGATCTAAAGTTCTTAGCTCCAAATAGAAATGGATGTGTAAATAGAACTGTGTACTTCAGTGATGAAAATATATAATTTATAATTGATAGTAAGTTTATTTTTGGTAAAGGTCAGTCTTACTGTCAAATGCAATATGAATTCCCAGTCTAGTTCTTGGGGCAAAATTCATCTACATTATTTTTCGTCACCAGTAACTGATGTTCTTTTTTGATAGTTATGAAAGTTTGTGTGTTTTAAGAATAGATTAGGATGTCACGTCATAGGACTAACCTAAAAATAGCATTCAAGAGAGGTGTTTATGTGGTCCTCTTGTAAAACTGGTCGATATCGGTCATTCTCATCTTTGTGTATCGGCATGCTTGGGGTACTTATGCGGGCATCATTGTTTGAATGCTGATAGTGAATGACCCGCCATCAAAAATTTTATGTTAATGTTGGTTTGTTTGATTGAAAAAGTAAGAATTTTTAAGAGCTTGGCACTGCTTGCATGAGTTTTTTGCACCTCCCAGATGTATGCCATTTTCCTGTATTTTCTGTACGTTTAGTTTTGTAGTTATTACTGATTTTTGTGTTTCCTGCTAGTCATGTCGAAGTTGAACCACGTCAGCACAACCCGCATAACCAACTTGGTTAATTTCTTGAATAGAGTAGGAAAGCATGGTGCCTTCATGTTCTCTTGGCTTTCCTAAGAGGGCATTTTGTTCTTGCCCTTTACTATGAAAGGTCTCTTTCATAGGAAAGAGGGTTTCTTTCTGGGAGGGGGTGAGAAACATCTCCATGGGAAATATGTTGCGAGGCACACCGCCCCAATAGTGAAGCACTTTCCCTCTGCATCCTTTTCAGGGAAAAGTGGCTTTCCTTGGATGAGAATATAATAGTTGTCGAAGGATGCAGAGGTGATGGGACCTAGGACGCGAGGCATCACCGGTTGGAGTACTTTGTTAAGTGTCTTGGCCGATTTCTGGATCTGTCCTCTAAACTGTGAATTCTTCAATAGCCAATCGCCAAGGGCTGATGTTCTACCTGTGAACTTGGTTGAATCTCTGGGCAGGGTTATTGCATATATGCTTCCAAGTTCTCTTTTAAATACGAAATTGGAATGTATACCACCGCCAAAATTGCACCTAAATATCTTCATTGCAAATAAGTTTCGGTTAATAACTCTACCGACTTGAATTTCAACAAATAACATCAAGCCATGCTTTGTTTACCTATGAACCTATCCAAATCTCTTCAAAGCTGGTTATATGCAGTTCAAGTTCCATTTAAATACAAATTTCAAAAGTATGCTACCGCCAAAATTGCACCTAAAATATCTTCAATGGACTTAAATTTCAATAAATAGCTTCAAAAGACTTGCATTAAACCATCATCTCTTTACTCCCACATTCTGACTAGAACAAAAAACTTGCTAAGTAGTACTCTCCATGTTTGGGAACATTGATCTCATAGGCGATGAAGTAATTGCTTATAAATATTTTCTGGTATTAAGGTTCATGGTGATTTGATGGCGCAAACATCTAAGATCTTGGTTTAATTCTTCCTTTGAAACTTTATGTTTTATATGAAAGTTTTTTTTTTCTTTTTTCTCGATTAGCCAGGGGACAACACCTCACTCACTCGTTTGCCCATTGGTGTAAAAGGTTCCAATCCCTGCTCACGAGGGCTCCAATCGTTTGGTAAGGGCTACTCATGAACAGCACCAAGCTGAAGGGATGTCATGAGTTTGACACTCAGAGGTGTGCTGGAGATTTAGTAAGACAGCTGCATAATACCAACGGGGGCGCCCTTGTCTGGCAGGAGCGGTTAGTGCACGTCACCTTGTGTTGGGATGTTGCAAGTTCGAACCCCAAAGGTGTAGTTGTGTAACTGTTAGGGGTCTGCCTAACCCCAGCTTTCTCTGTCAAAAGAAAAAAAAACAGCTGCATAATGAGATGCCAGATAGACTGACCCATTTTTGCAGATAGCACCAGCAAGTTGCATTGTCAAAGTCTCTGCTTTGGCCTTTGAGCAGCTTTCATCTAATGGATCTGGCTCAACTCAACCTCTAATTCTAATTCTAGCACTTTTTCTCTCAGATTGCGTCACTGTAATTGGATCTGTTTGATTATTTGTATTGGATTCGGGCACACAAACAGGTCCTGTCAGATATGCGATTCAGGTCAGGATCAGTGTTTTACATCAGAGTTGGTTCCAGATCCAGATCAAATGCAACATGCCCTTTGCTTTCACAAATCCTTATTTTCAATCACTTTGCTAGATTCATATTATAACCCATAAACCAGATCTTGATCAGATTCCACCTCTTCTAGTCTAGAGAGGAGCCCGATTCACTGTTCTAATATTTGGATCTATATCGTTATCAACCATGATACAACGAGAGAGAGAGAGAGAGAGAGAGAGAGAGAGAGAGAGAGAGAGAGAGATGTAAAAGATTTGTTTTTCTCTACATTAAAAATGTAAAACTGGCAACCCTTTCTTTGATAATTTAAAGCAAAGTCAATCCCCATCATAAATAGCAAGGGTCACACAAGCGGGTTCAAAAAATCCTATCAAATTAAAAAAAATAACTCCCACCAATTAAAAGTTACCAAAATTAAAAAGGCAATCATAGAAAAAAGAGAACATCCAAAAAGATGACTTCCTTTATATGAAAAAATGAGAATCAATTTAGTTTTACATTCAAATGCCAAATATATGACATCCATCGATGCTGAAAATATGAGAATAAACCAGAACCACAATAATAAGACTCCCTCAGCCAAATTGGAAAAAATTATTTGAATCCTAGGCTCTTTCAAAACTGATCAAGAGCAAGCTTTCATGAAGATAAAAAATTATACTTTTCAATACAAATTATATTGGAGTATAACAATTTGAACATTTTTAGTTTTCAAGAAAAAGGTATATGATAAACGAATAAAAACGGTACAATAAAACAACACAGAAACTTGGGATACAACAAGCACCTAAACATAGGATATTTTAATAGATTAAATTATATATTGGCACATGCAATCCTCACGGAAGCACAAACAAATAGGACAGATGCCCCAACGGAGTTTGGCAAAGTGGAATGGGGCCTACGCCAAAGGTTCAAATCCCATGGGCGTCATCCCTTGCCCAAGCGTAGCTACTCCCTGAGGGTAAGAGGTAAGCTGAGGGAGTTTTCCGCTGTCAGGACAGTGATCTCAAGTATAAAAAATAATAGCACAGAGATAAATACAGAAAGAAACTTGCACAATTGAAAACTCAATGACATCTGAATGAAAGAAAATACAGGAAAGTCTGTGCTTCACAAGTTCAGAGAGTGGTTGTTTTGCCATTGGTTTTTTACTCGCAGCTGCAACCATTCCTAATATTAGACGCCCAATCGAACTCTTAGGCAATGGAAGTCTTCTCTGAAGTCTGAACCAAACCATGAACAGAACAGGAAAAGTACTGCTCTCAACCAAACATTGAAAAGAACAGGAAGAAGTCATCAAAATGCTGAAAATCAACAGCAAAACAGGCAAAAAATGAAGAATGGAATACAATGTGGCTAACCAGATGCAGCCAAAAACATCCCCACAATGTGAAAGCATTTGCATTTAACGTAGCGACAGAAGAAGAAAAAAAAAGAGATGAGTTAAAAAAATGGGAAAAACTTGCACAAAATACACAAGAAAAGAAATTGATCGTTTGTGAAGTAACCTCTTTGAAAGTAACATGTGACTGAAGCATTTCCTGAAATCAAGCATTTGCCATTATCATAGTAACAAAGAAAAAGAAAGGAAAAACCATAGAAAACAAGAAAATTATAGAGAAAACAAGGAAAAAACAAAATAAAAGACATCCCATAAACACTGAAAAAGAAGGCGTAACCATAAAAATTGGAAAAAATTGTGAAGAAAAACATGGGATGAGGATTTGTGGATGAACGCATTGTAGAGAGAGAGTCCAGAACCTTCGTAGGGTTTAGATACGATGACATTGCAAAGGAAAGGAAAACTCATACTTGGACACAACACAAAAAAAAAGTTAAAAAAAGACTCTAGAAACTTTTCATTATTTTTACACCTATGGCACCCGTCACACCTGAAAATACCAAAAAACTAACAAATCTCAAACTGACAAGACCTCTTCCAACGTAGAAAAATGTATCATTTTGAAAAAGATTGTGAAGAACAGTTTCCTTTCTTTTGTCTCACAGTTGCCCCTCGTCCGTTCTTAAGAAGTATAGAGATGACACAATGCGAACCACGATGTGACACCGCAATAAATCACCATACAACTTTGCATTCTTATTTTTATGAAAAACTTCCTTCTTTCCAATGAAAATACGAGCAGAATTTTTTAAAATTGCACCCAAAAATTTTGATGATAACATTGAACAAACATTTTTAGAAATTGCTAAAAGCGTTTCCCACCACTCTCAAGGATCAAGATTGCAGTTAAATATATGCTGTCATCACCATTTTACCCTGAAAAACAAAAGGTACTTAAAAAAAGCTTTTAACTTTTTTGTAATAACAAAGTATACATCCCAGTTTCTAAAATTTTGAAAACTTCCCGGATTTCAAAATGGCTTCTAAAATCTTTTTCATTAGAAAAATCCAATGTCTCTACTCTCTCTGGTTTTTTGGTTCTTTTTCTCTCTTTCACATTTCAGAGACCTTACGTTCGCTTCTATTTTTTTAGCCGTTGCCATTGAATTCATAAAAAGATGGGAATCTTGAAAGCCGCCAACTGATTCTGCGTAAACAAATTTTCCTTTCCATCTTCTGTCGAGAGGAACTCTTATCACCTGTTGCTGATCGCAGTGAAGATCGGACAGGGGTTTCCTTTGAACGAATTCTAAAAGACTAAAACACTGCAAGAAGCTCGATTTTCTCTCTTGTACACCGAGAGGTCGAGCATATATTTATATATACCGGGAACAAACACTCTTACAAAACGATAATGATTATCGTTTTATCAAAATTCGGTTTAGCTTGATATTTCGAACTCTTATAATATTATGAACTCTTCTACGTTATACCAGATTTAGAACTTCTTGTATCTTCTGGACTTCTACAATCTTCTAGAATACCTTTGACTTTAGGGAAAACCAATTCTTGTTGATACTAGAATTCAGTTTTTTGTTTAATATCTTCTAGATTGATATGTAGGATAGTGTTATCCTTAACCATCGAATTACCATTATCCTTATCATGCTCATGCAAGCTCGGCGTGGGTTCAACAATGTTGAGTTTGTCGCGAGTGAACGTAAACCGTAAATTGGAAAGAGGTTTAGTCAGGCCATTAGCAAGCTGGTTAGCGAAATTAATAAACTGCACTTGAAGATGTCTCTTTTGCACATGGTCCCGAACAAAGTGAAAGTCCATTTCAATGTGTTTGATGCGTGCATGAAAGACGGAATTCACTTTGAGATATAAAGCTCCTAGACTGTCGCACCAAAGAGTTGGTGGAGAGGAAGTGTCAAAGTCAAGTTCAGTGAGAAGTAACTTGAGCCAAAGGATATCAGCAGCTGCACAGGCCAAGGACCTGTACTCAGTCTCAGTGCGGGACTGGGTAACAGTCCGTTGCTTGAGGGAGGACCAAAAAACCAGATTAGAGTTAAGAAAAACTGCAAAACCACTTGTGGACTTGCAGTCATCAATACTGCCCGCCCAATAAGCATCAGAGAAGCACTAAGATGTAAAGGAGAAGTCCGTTCAAGGAACAACCCATGATGAATAGTCGCCTTAACATACCGAAAAATGCATTTGACTGCCGACCAGTGCATGACCGTAGGGCTATGCATGAACTGGTAAACCTTGTTGACGGCAAACACAATGTTTAACCGAGTGATGGTGATATATTGGAGACCACCCACAACACTGCGATATAAAGTAGAATCATGAAAGGGAGTAGCATCATCCTTGGCCAACCAAGAAGTAGAACTTAATAGAGTAGAGATCGGCTTAGCTGCAGTCATGGAGGCACGTTGGAGTAATTGAAGGGCATATGTATGCTAATAAAGAAGAAGCCCAGAGGATTTATAAAGAACTTCAATACCCAAGAAATAAGAGCTGCTAGTAATAATAATATCATTAACATAGACACGCTAATAAATAACTAAACCTCTATCCCGAAAAATAAATACTGAAGTATCCGAAAGCGAGATACGGAAGCCGCGAGTCAGAAGGTAGGAACTGAGGCACTCGTACTAGGTACGTAGAGCTTGTTTGAGGTCGTACAATGCCAGATCAATTTTGCAAACATACTGAGGGCATGATGGATCTTCAAAACCTTGAGGTTGTGCTATATAAACATCTTCAGTCAAGAGTCCATTAAGAAATACATTATTAAAATCCAACTGATGAATCAGCCAGTCTAAAGAAACGACAAGAGCAAGAACAACACGAATGATGATGGGCTTCACTACAGAACTAAAGGTCTTAAAGTAATTGATGCCCTCTTCTTGATGAAAACCTTTTGTAATTAATCTAGCTTTATAGTGAGTCACAGGGCCATCAACATGTCGTTTAATGCGTAACACCTACTTAGATCCAATAACATTATAATGAGGTAGAGGGGGAATAAGATGCCAAGTGTGGTTAAGTTGGAGAGCATGGAATTCTTCAATCATGGCCTCACGCCATTTGGGGTCAAGGCTAGCTTGTTTAAACGAAGAAGGTTCGGGTGTGAGGAGGATAAAACTAAAGAAATCAAAGGAAAGGGGATAGTGGGTGATGGTGAAGATGCGAGGTTTAAGAGAGTTGGTTATGGACCGAGTAATCATGGGGTGAGTATGGTCAGAGGGATGACTCATAAGAGGTTCAAGAAAGGAGTTCATAGACAAGGATGAGTTAGGTGGATCAGGAGCAGGAGTGGGGCTCACAAGAGAGAATGGACAGGGTGAAGCAGGAGGCAGAGAGATATCAGATGAGGCCGTCAGTGGGGGAAGGGGCGGTGAAATATTTTTAGGAGGAGGTAGGACAACCAGTGAAGAAAGGCCCCACTCAGAAAGGTTAGGTAGTGAAGAACAAGAAGACTGAGTGATGGGTCCAAAGACGAATTCATTAAAGTAAACATGCCAAGAGATATAGGTGCGACGATAAGAGGGATTACAATAAAGGTAACCCTTACGACGAGAGGCATAGCCAAGAAAAATATAGGGAGTGGTCTTTGGCTGAAACTTGGAGGTATGATAGGATGTTAATGGGAGATAGCAACGGGAACTAAAGACACGAAGATGATGATAGTCAGGAGTTTTATGAAAAAGAAGTTCATATGAGGTTTTACAATCAAGAACAAGGGCGAGTAGATTAATAATATAAACAACGATGCGAAAGGCATCAATCCAAAAGGTATAAGGCAAAATGGCAGTATGTAACAAAGTAAGTCGGGTTTCAATGACATGTCGATGTTTACGCTCAACAAGCCCATTTTGTTCTAGAGCATGCAGGTATAAAAAATGATGAAGTATACCATGGTCTCGTAAAAAATATTCAAATTCACGACTAGTAAATTCACCTCCATTGTCAATTTGAAAAGCTCAGATAGCAAGTTGAAATTGTTTTTCGGTGACTTACTTAAATGACTTAAAGCACTCAAACACTTGTGACTTAGCATGCAATGGAAAAAGTCAAGAGAAACAAGAAAAGTCATCCACTATAAGAAGATAAAAGCGAAAGCCTTCATGAGATGCAACTGGAGCAGGCTCCCAGACATCTGCATGTAGAAGTTCAAGATGTGATGTTATAGAGGAGCAAGAGTGACCAAAAGAAAGTTTGTGAGCTTTGCCTATGAGACAACTCTCACACACTTTTATTTTGTTATTTTTAAGAATAAAAATAGAATAGTGAGAGTTTAAGAGACAATTTTCTTATTAGCATGCCCAAGGCGTTGATGCCATGTGTCAAAAGAGGTTGTTCTACTAGAATATGCTGCTACCTGCATAGTATCATCAAATTTGATTGGATATAGTCCCGCGCTAGATTTCAGTCCTCGGAGACGAATCTTGTTTGTCTGTCGATCTTTAACAATGAATTCAGAATGAGTGAATTCAAAGATACAATCATTATCTTTAATAAACTGACCCACAAATAAAAAATTCTTTGTAATGGAAGGAACATAAAGAACATCCTTTAAATCAAATGAAGATATGTGAGCTGTCAAAGTAAGATTACCAGTGTGAGAGATGGAAAGCATCTTACCATTACCGACCATGATATTGAGATTTATAGGTGAGTTGTTGATCATCCATGGTGAGTTGAAGATATGTCGTCAACGGATTGCTGAAGAGACATGGCTGAGAAAGCTTTAGAGATATCCTAACAATTTTTAGCAATATACCCTCGTTTGCCACAATATTAACATGTAATTACTTCACGACCACCTTGATTTTGGGAGACAGGGTTATTATTGAACGAGTTCAGTGAGAAGTTTCTTCCTTGTCCTCTTCCACGATCGCGATAAAAACCATGACTACGACATCACCCCCCGAATGTTGTGAAGGCAGTTTGCTGCAGTTCTAGGGTTTCAAGGGGATTAACATGTATTAGAAGCACACATTTTTCTTAGTTAAGCAACATATCATATAGATTTGTGAAAGTATACATGGCTATATTAGTGGTGACAGAAGTCACAAAGCTTTCATACTCAAGGGGGATGCCATTCAAAGTGATTTTGACTAATTCTTCATCTTCAACAAAATGATTGGCAACGACAAGAGAGTTGGCAAGAAACTTTATGCAGTCAAGATATGACAACATATCCATACTCTATTTCTTAATAAAGGTTAGATCTTTTTTTAGAAGCATGAGTTTCAAAGGGGATTGAGATCCATATGCTTTTTTCAAAACAAGCCAGACTTCACAAGCCATTTTTGTTCTCATGATTTGTTTGAGAACAACTTCAGTCACAATGGATTTAATCCAACTGAGGGCTAATTGATCAAAACGAATCCAAATAGGGTAACTTAGATTTTCGGTCTTACCTCCATCTACTGTAGTAATGAATGGTTCTGGTTAAAGACAAGAGACATCAACGAACTTGAGGAGGTCTTGGCTGATCATGACAGATTCAAGTTGAGATCTCCACAACAGGTAATTGTCTCGACTTAGTTTTATCGAGACTAAACCGGTGATGGCATTCCATTGGGTCATGGGGAACGGGAGGGACGACGAAGAAGCCATTGATGACTCGTTTAAGGTTGCGGGCTCTGATACCATGAACGAATTCTAAAACACTGCAAGAAGCTCAATTTTCTCTCTTGTACACCGAGAGGCATATATTTATATATAAAAAAATACATTACAGTACCTGGAACAAACAGACTCTTACAAAACGATAATGCTAAACGATAATGATTATCGTTTTATAAAAAATCAGTTCAGCTTGATATTTTGAACTCTTCTAATATTATGAACTCTTCTACGTTATACCAGATTTAGAACTTCTTGTATCTTCTGGACTTCTACTATTTAGGATAGTGTTATCCTTAACCACCAAATTACCATTATCCTTATCATCCTTTTCTCTTGATGCTTTATTGATGATTTCTGATTGAGTCTGATCTTTATGATCTTTCTCTGTCATTTGACAAATTCCGTTTCTTTAATTTCGATATTAAGGCCATGTTTGAGAGCCTTGCAATGGGATGGAGTTGACAGAATATTGTTTTGCCAACGTGCGATGGAGTGGCCAAAAAAACATCCTCTTGTTAAAGGTGTTGAAATGTGGTGTTGGGCCTGCTGGCTGTCAGCAGGTCAGGTTTGGTTCGGACCTAGGTGGAACCAGACTTTACTCTGATTTTCAGGTATGGTATTGGGTCTGAACCTAGGTCTAATTAGACCCATCATAAGAAAAATCATACCTGGCCCCAATAAGATCAATTGCATGAACCAGACCCAGGCCATACTTTATAAAATATTTTTTTTATCATTTTTACATTGAAAATTAGTGGGTCTTAATCGAAACTCGGGTTGAGTCTGGGTCTGGTATAAATTTTCACAAACTACCATGTATTAATACGTCCTCCGGATCCATACCTGGGTCTTCTTATTTATCAATATACCCGAACCCTATAGGGTTTGATATGAGTTGGGTCCGGATAAACCCGACCCATTGACATCCCTAAACACCACTGCTCTCAAATAGCAAGAGGCTATGAGAGCACGGCAGAAACCACAACACAACCTCACATTCAAGGCTCCCAAACACGAACTAAAGGTTTTTTTTTTTTGAAAGGCAAGCTGGAGTTAGGCAGACGCCTACCAGATTTGATTAAAAGTAATCGAGATACATCCTGTTAAGTCACATCCCGATCGTGGACCAGTCGGGAGGGTGGTCCTTCCAGGACTTGCTGAACTCCCCCTTCAGCTAATTTAGCTAGAAATTTAGCAATATAATTGGAGTTAAACTGAGCTATATGTACAACAATTGTATGAAATCTATATAGAATTTGAAGGGGATGACGTGCATACCTTTGGTTAATTGATCTCCCTTCAAAAAAAAATGATAGGCTTGCGTCACAATGTCTGGACGATTGGATTCCACTATAACTCTTGTCAGAGGTTGGACCAGCTTCAGGACCTCTGCCCATCCGCACCATTCATTTGCTTCCAGTTTTCCGTTTTTCTTAAAACACCCCGCATAGATAAATGAACCCTAGTGGTTACGAATCGTGTAACCAAAATTCCACTCGCAGTAAAAGATGCCGTGGATGCATACCTACACCCAGCCCTGTTGGGGGGTGGGGGTACCAACAGAGAAGCCGACGCCATCTATGGGCCAGGGGTCCGTGGAATCCCGAAGTTGACGCATCAACTGTTCTCTCACCAGAATCATACAGTCACGGTGCATTCTCTCTGGTGACTTTTGGCTGTTCAAAAAAATCCTGATGTTTCTTTGCTTTCAATTCGTCCAGACTACCATTTGGAACGTAACCTCCCACTACTCTTGCTCTGCATTCTGACTGCTGACCATGAGACTAAGCTATCCTTGATTGAGCCTGAGACTTTCCATTTCACCTCCAATAAATTGGTGTCTTCCACAATCTGATACTGCAAGGACATTGAAGGAAGAGATGGACCGGGTCTCCCGTGCTCTCTTTGCATAGTGGGCATTGACTCGGGAAGCTGAAAACCAGGCGATGTAGCCAGTCGGGAGTTAGAAGGCGCCCTTCGATGGCCCATCTCAGGGTGACAGCTGCACGAGGGTGTCTTTTTTTAATTCAGATACGGTCGTAGATAGTCTTCTGAGGCTTGGACCGAATCTCCTCCCGCACTGTTTTGACATACACCGATGAGGAGGGCGTACAACCTAAAGTTTACAGTGAAGGTGGTGTCGCAGAAAATGTGCTCTCACCAACGGGGGGGGGGGGGCTCCGCGTGGTTGGCAGGAGCTGTCAGTGTATGTCACCCTTGTGGTGGGTTCAAACCCCAGTGGTACGTTGAATAATAACGAGTGGGTGGGGGGTCTGCCTAACCCCAGTTTGCCTTTCAAAAACAAAAACAAATGTGATCTCGCAATAAAATCACTGGGGCTTTCTTACGAAGTGGTGGTCCTTTTCAGGCTTTTTGGATTGTTTTCTGACCAACGAACGTATTGCCAAAAGAATTGTGTTTTCTATGTCAATCAGGAACCATCCCATCGAATTCTTCTCTTTCGCTATGCCGCTCACTCACAAATTGCATCTTGGGCTTTTTTTCTGCTTTTATTTAAACTGCCAACATACCTTTTTACGCCAAACTGAAACTTTTGCTTTTTGGTGGTAAGGAGCTCTGGCATTTGCGACTTTTCTTCACTTCCTCAATACTGAAGTTGACAACAGGCACTGTCCAACCCCCCATCAACTGTCTGTGGGGTGAGGTAATCTGGAATGACAAAAAGGCCATTCCAAAGACAATGTTGTCCCCGGCCTAAAACGGGCGAGGATAGCCTGTGAACTTAGGCTAAGGGAAAAAGCAAAAGGTACTCTGGACAGTCAAAAGTGCGTCCGGTTGTTCGTGGTGGAGGGTTGTTGCTACTGCACCATTCATGCATTGGGGACCCCTGCCAAAGTCCCAACCTCCAACCACACGGCCATTGTAGAGGCACGTATCAGTCAGCTCCACCACCATTTTAGAAGCTCACAGTTGACTTTAAGAGAGAGAGAGAGAGCAATACAAAATAGGGATCATCAAACCAATGATAAACACAATCATAAAAGAGAAAAGGACGTTCTGGTCGTGTACTAACCCAAGAATATGTTAAAAAACAAACATTTGGCAATTGAAACCTATCAAACTGTCAGTTGGAAGCTCTCAACCGCCACCATAGGTCAATAACACAATAAAACTTCAAGATTGTTTAAAACAAGAGACCAATGCTCTATGCTAAGACCTACAGGGATATATTGCATTTTTTGATGTACATTAGAAACATGGAAGGAGGAGCCAACCTATTTATCATTTACTTAGAAACTTTACACTTCGAGGTGATTGAGACAGGGCATAGAAAAGGCCCTCTTGGAGCATGGCGATGGAACAAAAAAGGTGATCGCCAGCAAGAAAAATTGCACCAGAGTAGCTTCTGGCTGTTTTTTGCCACTTGAAATCTTTTGATGCATCTGCTGATTGATTTTTTTTTGTTTCCAAAGTATGAGTAGTTTGTCATCTGGAAGGAGATTCTGATACTGGATTGGTCAGTGACGGATTTAGGGGAAGGGGAAGAGCACCATTGTCCTGAGGAATTGAGCCCCCCCATTTTGGTTCAGCATCTGAGGGTTCGATTACGTGAACTGCTCCATCACTCATGCCAAGAGCAATCTGGTTAGGCTCAGATGGGTGATATGCGATCACCATAGGATAGACACTGCTACTGCTGCAAAAGATTAAACCCCACATCAAACACTAAGAGAAACTACTCAGGGCCATGGTGGTGTATGTCCATATCCTTGAGCAACGATACATGAGAGAGAGAGAGAGAGAGAGAGAGAGAGAGAGAGAGAGAGAGAGGAAACTGCCAACAGAGTAGATAATGAAAATAAAAGCAAAAGGGCGTCACTCACCTAGAAACTGACGGAGGAATATAGGCCGATGGTGCAATCCGACACCTGAGCCTTAGATTCTCTGCATCAAAGACTCCAACTGCACCATCACAAAATCCAGCGTAGACTAGTAAACCGTCACATGAGTAGATTGCACTTGAAATGGGTGCTGAGAGCGAGTCTCTTGGGGTCCACTGTAAAGCAAAGGAACCACCAGTAAGATTCCCTAACCGGCAAATATACAGATTAAAAAGATGAGAAATGTAATTCTTACAAGACACAAGAACAATGGCATGAAGAACACGTGATGTTCACAATAGCTTATGATTGCGTACAAAAGGAACACTTTCAAGTTCAAACAATAAACCTAACTAGAAGTTGGCAAAAAATCATGTAGGCCAGATTCAAGTTCCAAAAAAAAAAAATCCAAGCCTATGGGCGAACAAAATGGTTTTCACTAATTTTGGAAACAATCATGTGCATCGAACTTTGGCCTTTCACTAAATGGTATTCAATAAAAAAGGAATTTTGAATTGAAGGAAAGAATGTTAAAATCTAGGAATTTGACAGGCACTTCACAACAATCAAGTTACCAAAAAGAATCCAATTCATATCTGTATTTCCTATTAGATAGGTTTCCCATTGCTTGAATGTGTAGCGGCATGCTTTACAATGCTAAAGGCATGCACACACACACACGCACACACCAAATAAGATGATAGCAGGCTCTAATTATGTTACCACATTTCAGGATATCAAGTCAATTCACAAAAAATCTCATTAAACAAGGCATCACATTAGTATTGACCAACAATGCATGCATCAGTTGCATGAGTGAAAACTTACAGATCGTGAACACTCCAGCTTTCCATCATATATGACAATCTGGGTTTCATGAACAGCTAATAAGTGAGTCTGATCATTGTGGAATTGAACTCTTGTCTCACCAGCCAATGGCGCTGGCCGGCCAGGAGCCTGTATAAACCTTGATTTCTTCTTATCCCATGAATCAATGCTCCACACACACAGCTGCATCAAAAACACAGAAAGATTGAAAGGTTTAAAAGTTGCCAGTACCATAAATACAGGAGTTGCCTCCTGCACATTCAACTGGACAGTTCAATTACCTGTGCATCTGCACCAGAGGATACCAGGACATTCATGGACTGTGAAAATGCAAGACCAGTTATCCTTTTTTGATGGCCCTTGAGCTTGGTTTTGACCTGAATATAAGACATAATCCAATTAATACATTAAATGCCAGGAAGAATGTATTTGGTATCAATGGACAATGTGCTAAGATGGGGATGTCTCAGCTTTTCATTTAACAGAAAACACGGCCAAGGGTCTTGGGATCATTCTTCGAAATATATAACTGAAGAAGACTAATAATTTCAACATAGAATAGATGAATAATGCCAATAGCTAGCAATTTGGCATATATTAAACCGTTCCATGTATAGTGAAAGGGACCCAAAACGAGGACATACTTCTGGCGTTTTCTCAAACTGAATGACATGCTACCAAAATATGCCAAATGAGTTCATCATTTAGTATTGTAAAAATAAATTATGTTGGTTTCAGCTGTAATTACACCTTCAAAAAACTTAATGATGCCTATCAAAATTGTCAGAGAAAAAAAAGGAACTCTAATTGTTATTCCAAACAATCTTCATATTGAAAATCCAAGAAACTATCATATACTTTGTCCGATTCACCAAAGATAAAACTGTTTGATTTTCATGACTATTAGAAGTGAAGACAGAAGATGCTTCGAAGTTTACAAGAACCAGTGACTATTTGTACTTACAAGAACAACAATTATCCACCCTAGACAGAGAATATATGAAAATACCTCATCTATCCTGACGTTGTATATCTGGATTGTTGAATCCTCCATTCCTATAGCAATAATATTATTATCCTGAGGGTGGAATGCTAGAAAAGTGGCAGCTGGAGGTGGTGGCATGAAAGTTGTCATAACCTAAAATCATAAGTGACAAGAGTTTGTTAAGACAATTGAAGTTATTATTTAGAACTTAGAAGCAAAACAGCAGGAGACTAGAAATCGCTGACCTTGAATGTCATCATGTTGAACAAAGAAACCTTCCCACCAGACGCAGACATGACATAAGAATCATTCTTGGACAGTGCTATACATGCAGCAGATTCTTCAGATGAATTAGCATCACTTATGTCGTTAGTCATGGGAATTCCACTTGCAGGTTGCCACATCTGAGGTGCAATAGCAGCAGTAGACTGCAGACAACATATGTTAGCAACCATAAAATGGAGAGCAATAATCCTCTAAGAAATATTAACTCTACCTTCCCAGAAGGGTTTCGATCACATTTCTGCCATTTCCACAGCTTATGGACAGCATTGGAGGCAAGAGCTAAGATGGCCATACCAGAGTTTGTGTATATCAGCCTCACTATCTGCAAAAGTACATTGCATAACCCATATTAGTTGGACTATTTAAACTTAGGAATACTATATCCGAGAATATAGAATTTTCACAATAGGGGTGCAAAAAAAAAAGGAAAATCAGCAGAACCAGTTCAACTTAGCCATATTCTAAGTTGTCAGATGAAAAAAAAAGAGAGGAAAAAATCAGGAATCCAAAAAGTTGAATTTTTTGTGATGACTACCCTTCCTGATTGGCCAACATTTCTTTAATTTGCAATTTATTCAGGATCCAGAAAAGAATCGAACCCAAATCAAGTCTGAGTTCCCCAAAAATCAAAACAAGTGCACCAGGAAAATGCCACCAAAAGATTTTTTAGTTGATAAAATTAGGGGTTGAAACAGGAAAGTCTTCAATTCTTTTTTAGGTTTGTTTCTGCCTTTTGAATTAGTTCAATGGTGTTGTTTCAAAACTATGGACACACACACACACATGGACATGGACATGCACAGCCACCATATACCAGTATCTGAAGTCTGAACCCAATGTGAAACACAGAACAAAAGCATGCACGGTTCAACCACAGGTGAAGTGAGGCACAAAATAATCCTAGGCTTGGTTGAATCTGGATGATTCTTACCTTGCCTGTAGCCAAGGGGTCAGGCAACCATAGAGCCTTAAGTTGTGCTGACTCTACAATATCAGCTAGTTTCCAACTTTTGATCTTGTCCAATCCATCTTCTGAAATCCTTGGTTTCACATCAGGTGTTCTATTGTTTTCCATTGCATTCTGCATTTTATATACGTCTAAAAAATCAGATCAAAATAGACAACCTTCTTAAACAAAATAGATATCTAACAAAATGACATACCAAATTGCTCATAGATACTGCAGTTGGAATTCTATCGGGATGCTCAAGAACAGAAACAAGAGGCGAATTGACATTTGTAACAGCAGGCAGTGCATTAATAATTTGAGGCTGCACAAAAAAAATCAGCATTACATACTCATGCAAAAGAACTGCAAATAAATGGACAAGAGATAAGATCTATGTCTGACCTTAGTGGTCATTGATTCGGAGGCACTCCTAGACCCTTCAAATGCCCTGTTTTCAAACATCCTGATAAGTCTCTGCCTGTCACTATTTGCCAAGATTTTGATGCCATTATCAGCAGTTGTAACTGCAAGCAAGGAACCTTCTTTATTGAATCTCAATCGAGGACTAGCCTGCAAAATAAAGTGCAACAAAAAAAGTTGCAATCATCCTATAATTTTCCAGCAGATCAATTTTGAAACTACTGTAATAAGAATTGGTAGTGCAAACCGCCAATCCTCCATCAGCATCTGTTGTTGTCAAAATATTACTGTTATCCATATCCCAGAACTTGATTTGAAATTCATCACCAGCTGCTAAGAATCGATTTCGTGTCGTGTCGAACTGAACAACACCTAAAGAACGCTTTTTAAACCCAGAGTATGTCCTTTTAATTGCCCCTTCACTTTCGTTCCACTCTACTAAGTGTGAATCGCCTTCCTTGCTAGTCCCACAAGAAAAGAGCCTGGCAGAAGATCAACAAGAAACTATTTCACTAAGAAGATTTACATCTAGCTTGTTGCACAGGCTATCATATCTACAAGCAACAAGAGTAATTCAATAAATTAGGACAAGAAGTCGCAGGAACCTAACAGGAAAGAACAAATGTGAAGATAGATGCCAATCACAGAGGAAACACGGCACAGAAAGAGGTCCATCTAAGAGTTGCAGCTAATGCAGACAAAGAAATAAATACCAGTTCAAGTATGAGCAAGTTCACCTTGTTCCATCTGTACTATATGCCATAGTCGTGCAACAGTGGCCAGGAGCATCATAATCAACTCTAGATCCCATGCTATCATATAGCCATGCTTTGATTTTTCCATCAATAGCAGTAGAGAAAATGAACTGCACATGAGCAAAGCAATGAAGAGCGGTCATGGAATTGATACAAACTTAAGGGGATTTCCCTGTATCAAAAATTTTCAGATTCGGCTACCAATATGCATTCCGAGATAAAAGTTTAACTTGGATAGACACAAGGTTGCCAGACTAGGAAGCAGAAGCGAGAAGCGATGCATTTTAAAATGTATAGGAAGCGGGAAGCGAGAAATTAAAAAAACAATGTAAGAATTGAATGAGAATCGAAATAAAATGCAAATAAAAACTAAAATAAAAGTGACTTCTTTAAATTCATAATTTTTTAGTGTGAGAATTAAATTTTTAACAAAATTTAAAAAAGCTGACTGCCAATTTAGAGAAAGCACATGAAAGTGAGTGTGAAGTGTGAGAAAACACATAAAAAACATGAAAAGTAGAGTGAGAAAACATATAAGAAGAATAGATGAAGCATGTGGAAAGAATAGAAGAAGCGTGGGAGAATCGAGATTCTCATAAAGTTTTGAAAGCAAAAAGTATCGCGCTTCGGAAGCGAGTTTCCGCGAAGCGTGCTTCCCACCTATCTAAGAAGCTTCCGGTAACTTTGGATAGACATGCATCTCAATAGTCAATTATACCTGGATCGCTTCCTTGTAATGCGGGCAAACAGAATAGACTGGGGCTTCATGGCCTTCAAAAATATAAAGCCTACGACCTCCAGAAGCATCCCAAACCTGCTGACATGACACGATTTACAATGTCAAAAGCCAACATATGTGTGCAACCAGAACACAAGAAACAAAACATACAAGCAAGAAAATAAAAGCAGATACATGTGTGCAGAAGACACTATGCCCACCACATACATGGAGCAATATGAGCAACATCAGTTAACTATGCACATCTAGAAGCTTGAACTCAAAGCTAAAAGATATCTAAATGTATAAAGCATGCTAGCACACATATGAATAGATGATTAGATGCACGACTGAAGGAAACACAAGCACATGGAAACATAAAACTCAAGCTTTAGGCCCTCAAAAGCTTACCTTTATTGTCTTATCATCACCACAGGTGATTATGCAAAGCTGTTTGTTGGGTAGAGCAAACGCAATATCATAGACTCCACCAGCGTGGGCATCAATCTGAAGACATAGTAGGCACTGAGAATACATATATCATAGTTTACAAGGAAACAAAAATGATATGGTCCAGGCAGACCTCTAAGTGCTGTCTCAGCTCGCCCTTTAGTGTGTACATATATGTCTGAACAATATGCTTTGAGAACGCCACACCTGTGAGAGGAGTACAGCAAAACAGCACATAAGATGCAATTAAAAATCAATAAAGTTGTGAAGAGAAGTCCAAGCCATACCGAGTATAGAACCATCTGGTCCCCAGACACAACGGTTTACAGATATAGTGGCATCCTTCATCAGTGATTTCTGAAAAAAAGCTTATCTTAGAACAGGCAATTGGTTTGTTGCTTTCTCTACTAATTCTCAAGAACATGGGGGCAAAATATGAACCATACAGCTGAAAGAACAGTACCTGCAGCGTCAAAGAATAAGCCGAGACATCCCACACCCTGAAAGTTTTATGTGCTATTCTTTCTTTTGAGCCTACTTCCCATATTGCAATATCACCAACATTTGTTCCAACTGATATAAAATACAATGTGGTATTAATCTTTGGTATATCATAGTAATGACCTTATATAATCCACATGATGTTTTACAAAGATGAAATGATAAAGCATTACTAATTCATAAACAGTAAAGAATTCCTGAAATCAGTCACCTAAAAGAATGGTGTGCTGATATGGGTGAAAATCCATGCTCATGACATTCGATCCTTGGTTAAGCGTCCTCATGACAGTCTTCGGAAGGTCATCTTGTGAATAAATGTTTGGAGGATGTGCAGAACTGGAGAATGAGACCTAAAGTGCAACTTAAAGTTGGTATGATGGCTATGAGATGAAAAACTAGATAAAGCAAATGTATCAGACACAAGGTGACTTAGATGAGTGATATCATAGACCATTTATCAAAACTCTAATAACCAGTCATTGTTCATTATATTATAGCGAGTAGTTGTCACTCTTTCACACCTCATCTGATTGGCCAGTCCTCATCCGCTTCATCAAATGTTCTGAATCAGCCGATTGATAATCCACACCAGTTGTGCCAATAGGAGTTCTAGGGTGTTTCAGAAATGCAGCTGATGATAGGACAGACTTACATAAGTAACAAACAATCAATTGCAAAAAAAAAACACACATATCTGAGCTTGTGAACAAAAGCAAACAAGTGAAGATAGAGATGAATAAGAAGTTGATTGCCTGCATTTGGGGGCTGAACGAGACCTGGTGGTCCAGAAACCACTGCAGCATGTGGCAAGGAGGGAGTAGGATTTGTCATCCACCCAATTGCACCATGAGAAGGGGAAACAACAGCTTGAAATGGCTGGAAGGAGAAGTATAACACAGGTCAGGAGGCTAAAAATAGAAATTTTACACTACCTTAAGGAGGTATAGAAAAAGGGGAAGTTACATTATGTGCACTCATCGCAGGAAATGCCCCAGCTTTGGGGATTTCTCCAACAAGAAGGCTGTTTGTAGGGGGTGGGGCTCGTGTGCCATTGGTAGGTGAGCATGAGTGATCAACAAAGAGTGTCTTTATATCTGGATTAGGGCGTGGGTTCTTACAAATTTGATGCTGCCAATTAAGACTGAAAACACAAACCAGAATTAGTAGCCCATGGAATTCCAACAACTTGAGCAGATCACTTAACATGCTGAAAAAATTAAATGGCCTGAAAATCTGTGAGACCTTTGGTTAATCAATGTCCGAAGACGAGATGCTTTGAATGATGGAAATGTAAGCTTGTCCCGGAATAGTGGGTTTGCCTCTATCAATTTTTTAAGCTCTAAAAGCATGATACTTCGTGCTGACTTTGTATCTCCATATTTAGAAAGTTGTTCATTTTGCCTGAAGAAAGCTCATGTAAGCAAAGATAAAACAGAATATAGAGTAACATAAACAATCAACTCAATCTAGAAAGTACCTAAAGTTATCAAGAGTAAGAAGTTGAGTTATTTCCTTGAAAAGCTCTTCATTGAATGAGGCAAACACTTTAAGATCTTTCACAAGGATCTCAACTGCTTTCGCCCGGTCTTGCCTGGAATATACCAGCAATACAACAAAAAAGTTCACAGCTTAACAGCTCACATTGACAAGAGAATTTTCTCAAAAAGGATATTTTTCTCTTCCAAAGAAAGAACCATATACAAAGAACACGTATATTAATTATATACACCTGTCAAGAGCTTCAAGGTACTTTTGCTTCCTGATCTCAAAAAATATCTTCATAGAGTAACGATTATCTTCAACCTTTGTAAATCCACCTAAATAACGTTCCACCTCTTCCCATTCCCCTGCTTGAACTTGATCCTCAAAGTGTTTCATATTGAAAAGGAACCCAGATTCTTGTTCAAGCCTAGTACCAATCCGCCATTCCAAAAGTTACTAACCACAGTAAAATATAAATAACAAAAATCTACAACAAAAGTAACTCAACAGCTACAATGGGACTAATAAGATGCAATGGGGTCAGAAGACACTAAGGAATAAGAAAATTTTGGACTACTTACTTATGCACTGTTTCCTTGAATTTCTCCTCATCCAAGAACTGTAGAATAAGGAAAACAAGTTCCCTGCTCAAGGATGACATGATTCCCTGAATTCTTAATCACACCAGCACAAACTACACGGCTGGATCCTGTTTCCTACTTCATGCCTTCAAACTTCAGTTGCCCTAGGAAATGAAGCAGGATGTAGCAACGGATGTCCTTTTTCACTTCCACTAAAAACTTATTCCTAAGCAAATCAAGAAGAGACAATTACTATGGAAACAAGAAAAGGAGGAAGCGATAATGAAACAAGCTCATTCCGATGAGTTAAAAACCTTAATCAAATGGAAGACAAAAAGAAAAATTATTAGAAGTTACACATAGTTGGGAAAATAGAAAAAGAAAGTAGTATTAACTTATTTTTCACCAAATAACAACGAAAGCTCTTTGTGGTATAACATGCTATGAAACAGGAAAGGAAAAAACAAGAGGAGCTAAATAGGAGAAAAGCAAAAATTAAAAAGCAAAAGCCCGATTTTCTTCCGATTCCACATTTCAATGCCTCAAGTACTCCCAAAATAGCAACTTCAGATCTTTCTCGGCTAAAATGCCTTAGAATAACAGAAATAAGAGGTCGCTATACACCAACAAGGAAGAGTCACAAAACTCCTCCTCTTCCAGCCAAAGAAATAACTGCCTCAAACAAAAAGGAGAAAAAAGAGAAAACTTTATTTCGAATATTTCTTACTAAAAATAAGGTACTGAGCCATCGGAAGAAGCTCAATTAGTAGCAAAGAAGCAGAAAGAACGGCGTTTCATCTTTATCGTCTCTTAACCTCTAATTTTCAACTCAACCTTCCTTTGGCTCATTACAAGGTTCCGCCTTGATAAAAGAACAAAGCAATTTCTTACCACAATCACCCTCCATTTCTTAGCCTTCTGTTTAGAACCCTAGATTCTAATTTCTTTCCGTAAAGCCTCCAGAGATCTGACGCGGAGAAAAGGGAGGAAAACGACCCAACAATTTGAGAGAGAGAGAGGAAGAGGGAGCCCCCTTCTTCCGTTCATCTACGAGCCCGCACCCCTAGCTCTGCCAGATACGTCAAAGATCTGAAAAAAAAAGAAACCAAAACCCCTAAATGTGAAACAAAGAACCGTCCTTCCGCTACTTCCCTCCAGCCTCAACCCTCGAGCCCGCAAAATTTCCTGCTCCGCCAACAATCCACCGGTAAACGCCCCCGTCGCCGCGAATCCGACGTCTTTCCCGGCGAAAATGCAGGGAAATTGCCCCTCTTTTTCGACGATCGCCTCTCAATTTCCCCTGGTTCCCCCGATCGAAAGAAGATCGCGAATATAGCAAAACAAAAACAAAATTTATACAAGTAAACAAACAATATCGTAAAGAGAAAAAGTAAGAAAATAAAGGAGCGAGTCCTTTATTCTTTTCAAGAGGCGCGTTTCCCTAGGAACATACAGAGAGAGAGAGAGAGAGAGAGAGAGAGAGAGAGAGAGAGTTTGATTCAGCATAAAGACTGCCGTTCAAATAAACTAGAAAACCGGATCAAATTCAAACAATAGGCAACCGAAGGAGTGAGAGAGAGAGAGAGAGGCTTACTCGAAAAGAGAGAGACAGTATCACTGCGTGCGCCCGCGCCTGTCAGAAAGCGAGAAAGAGAAAGAGGGAGAGAGAAGACAAAAAAAGGCAAAGTAGAGTCCTGTGCAAGCTTTCTTCCTCCTTTCTCCTCTTTTCCCTCTCTCGCTCTGATATTTTTTCTCTACAAAAAAAAAACACGAAGAAGAAAAAGAAGAATAAAACTCGCTTATTCTTCCTCCTCCGCCTCCACCTCCACCTCTCTCTCTCTCACCCTCTCCACAAATTCCGTTTTCCTCTCACTCCTCTCCGCCCTTTTCTACACGCCCCCGTCCAGACTGACTGCCTGCCTTTTCTAGGCAACCCCCCACCCCCTCCCGATTAGGTCGTCTCTCCGTCTCGGGAAAAGCAAAAAAACACACGGCAATGAAATTCCCTATTTACCCTTGACTTCCTCCAAGATTTACGAGACCATTCTAATCTGAAATGCCCACACACACACGCTGCGTCGTGAACGATAGGGTTTTGTCGGATATCCGATCCGTATACTACACTATTTCCTGAAATAACCTTTCAATAAGGCTGGAATAGGTATCCAGATCGGATATGGATTCATTTAGTTGGAGTCAGATCAATTTTTCGTATCGGATTTATCTTTAGATCCAGATCAAATCTAATCCAAATCTAGTTTTTTTTTAATTCTTTTCCTTCTGGTCCCATTCCGGCATTCCCTCTCCAACCAAGGTCATTTTCGTCAGATTCAAGTTGTCAAGGGAGACAAGGTTCACCCGCATGGCGGGTGTGGGCCGTCCCGTCATTTTCTCGCCCTATCTCTCAACTTAAAGCGCCACGTCATCTTTCTCCGTACACAATGACCTTTATTTTCTCCTTATTTTCCTGCCTTTTAAATAATTTCCTCAATTGTTTAAAAAATAAAAACCCTAGGGCTTCCCTCCTCTCTTTTATTTTTTAATTTTTTTTCCTTTTTTTTTATTCGTGGGATCCTGTCAACCAATCAACCCGTCGCTTTCGTTTTCTTGTGTGTAGTGCGCGGTAGCTGTCCAGTCAGATCGAAAAGCAGTTCAACGTATCTATACGTTTGCTGATAGATTGATACGCTTATCTGAGATTCAGCGCTTATCTCACTCTCTCTCCTGATTTTTTTTTTCTTGAGTGAAGAGGAAGCAACGAGAAAGCGGAGGGAGCGCCGTACGAGTCGGGGAAATTTTGAGAGATTGTGACTGATCGACACGTGGAGTTCACATGGTCCACACGAGACATTCACCGCGACGCGACTCGTTCGCAAGTACGAAACGGAAGAGACGAGGCGGGGCCCACTGTGAGGATGGCGACCGGGCTCTGAGCTCGAGCGTAATTACGGAAGGGGCTGATGCGTTTCGACAAATTACGGGAGTGCCATCAGGTCGGGAGTGTGTCCATCCCGACCCGGATCCGATCAGAAGCATAACGGGGGTTTCTCCAAGTTATCAAAAAATGAAAACCTGCTTCGCTTACTAATTGCATAAAATGTGACAAAGTTCGAGGACAATGTTAATTCTAGTTAGGGCTGTCAACGGGTCGGGTCATGGCTGGGTCAGGGATGACCCAGACTCGTTCATATAACTAACAACCGGGTTTGGGTTTTACAAGGACATGAAAATAGAATCCTATACCCAGTTCCTAATAATTTTAGAATTTTATTTTTATTAAAAAGATACATAACATACAAAGATGAAGTTGGATACCCAACAAAAAAAAAAAACAGGTTTGGTCTTGTACCTGGCAAAAATCATGACCCAAACCCAGCCCTCATATAGCTGGTGTCGGATTCAGGTTGACACTCTTATGCCTGAAAATTCGAGTTTGGGTCGAATCCAAACCCGATACAAACTGAACCATCAATAGCCCTAATTCTAGTTACATGAAAGTGATCAGGTTCGTGAACTATATAACCTTTATTTTCACTAGTATCAGGGTTGGTGAAACCACTGTACACTAACTTGGTGAACATTCACATTGTGCCAAATGCATAATGGAATTACACAAACTCGGTGAAGATATACATAGTTCCAAATGGATCATGAAAATATAATAACAAAGAAAAATTATATATAATGCATTGGAGAGGGGAATGATGAGTCTATAGAGAGAGAGAGAGAAAGGGTATGGGTTTATGGCTTTGGTGTAACCCAACCATATGCATAATTGCGTGTATAAGATTATAAAAACTATTAAATGCTATACATAGCGTGTTTTTTGTCATTTGGTATAGCTATGTCAGAGGGACATGAAAGAGGGCTAATAAAAGTATGGGTTTAAGGATTTGGCGTAACCCAACTGGATGCATAATTGCATGTATAAGAGTATGAAAATTGTTACATGCTATATATAGCATGTTTTTGTTATTGGGTAGCTACTTCAAAGGCATGAAAACTTTGGTGTAACCAATTAGATGCATAATTGCATATATAAGATTATAAAAATTGTTAATTCTCTCTCTCTCTCTCTCTCTATATATATATATATATATATAAAATTTTACGGGTGTCAACAAGTTGGGTTTGGTTCCGACCCAGATAGAACCAGACTTGAGCCCAATTTTCAGGTATGGTATCTGGTCCGGACTTGGGTCTAATCAAGTCCACTATAAGAGAAACTATATCCAGACCCGATAACAATTACATGAACTAGACCCAGAACATACCCTGTAAAATAATATTTTTTTTTTTACATTTTTACATTGAAAATTTGCGGGTCTTAATTGGAACTCGGGTAAAATTTGACAAACTATACCAGGATCCATGTATTAATCGGACCTTCAAGCCCGGACCCGAGTCTTATTATATATCACCATACCCGGACCCTATAGGGTTTGATCCGGGTCGGTTTCGGGCAAAACCCGACCCGTTGACATCCTTACTGCTAATACATTATGACAAATACAATCATTATCTTATTATTTAAAATAAAATTATTGTATTTCAATAAATATATTTGTATTAATAACAAATCATAAAAAATGTGTCTTCATGTCAATCAGAATTAATGAAAGAAAATGATCATAAAGTTATGTCACATGAATACTTCATTTTACTCCCTTTTCGTGCATATTAGTTACATTGAAAATTTCACAAAAATAGTAATATCCCGGTATCTTCATCCATATCAAGGTGACATAGTCATAAAGCACTTTCAAGTTTGGATTTTAGTAAATGTTTGATCGATACCACATATAGTCACGTGTCTATAAATACCAAAGAATAACTGAAGCAGCATTTTGAAATGACAGATAATACTTTTACCAACCTTCAAAAGGCAAATAATTGATTGAGGAGACCTTGAAATGAATGCAAAGAAGGTGATAATAATCCTTTTAATGTCCTATAAGCCTAGGAGAAAGATAGACAATATATATTCCATTTGTTTGAGATGGAGTGTGGCCATGTTTGCATTTATTAATTTGTTCCCCACATCTTTTTCAAAGTATAAAGGGATATCACATAGATGCTCATCATTATTTAAATATTGTTGTGTATATAGTAGTCAATGGATCTACTTTAAGATATGTTTGGGCATCACGTGGAGGGTGGGTAAGCTTCATAAGTTGAATAGTGTCCAAAATATGCATTTATAATTAAAGCCAGAACACTCAGGTGGAATCGGATCATGTAAGATATCCGATCCAAATCATATATAGCTAAATCCAGACTCATGTATTTTCCAGTCCAGTATGTGGGTTTGGATACGTGTCGATTAGGATACAATATGCTACAAATGATCCAACTAAAAACATTCAAGGGCACTAGTTTTCTGAAACTTTTTTCATTTTTTTTTTGTGTAAATTGGAGGGAACTAATGCACCCTTGAATCCGGGGATGCATAACTACGCTATGATTATACTAAAGAAAACTGAATGTTTAATGAAATAAATAAAATAACAGTAACATTGGAAATCAACAAGAGAAAAGAAAAGGGTTCAAGGTTTGAAAGAAAGAGAAAGAGATCACAATCAATATAACTACATATATAATCCCTATAATGAGAATTTATAGGAAACATAAGAAACCCTAATCCAAAATTGGATTCCGGATAGATTTATTACATAATTAAGATTCATATCTATATATAAACTCAAATAAAACCTAAACTAAAAACCAGATCCAATGGATTACTTGAACCCGAATTGCATCGGACCTGATTAAATGGTGGGGTCAATGAGAGATTGATGCTCTGCTATATGATCCATTCTCAAGAAGTAAAAAAACCCTCAGGCCACCCCCTTGATCAACAGTGATTGCTTCTTTAGCCTTAAAGCTAAAAGATGCACACCCTGAGTATTGAACTTTTGTAAATTTTCAACTTGAATGGTTTAAGCCGACCCACTCAGTGAGGTATGAATAACCCTTGTGTGCTTACAAGCTTTCATTTGATCAAATTGAATTGGTCCCCATAGATCAGGATTTACTTGTGAAACCAAATTAAATATCGATTGTACATGCAACCATGTCAAGGAGAATGAACAAACAAGTCCTTGTACAGTACAATTGGAACAGAAGGGCTGCACCATGTTATCAGTATCTGGTATCCTTAGAAATTCCATACGCTGCAGGCCTGAATCGGTTATTTTTTAATAATTGTAAAAATAATACCCAAAAATAAAATTTAATATTATTTTAATGGTTTTAACACTTGTCACGTTATGATTGACACATTATAATTTTTGGGCCGATACGGAACGATTCAGTTGAGTATTGGTATCGGCCGGTACAGCTCATGAATCGGCGCGATTCAGGGCCTATACCGATACTGACAACATTGGGCTGCACCACTTCACCTTCATGAGACAATCTGTGTTGGGTATCAGTAGGTTAATTTGAGTCCTGACTACTCACAAGAGCTTGTCTTGCTAGAAATATTGCAACCAGTCGATTCACTATCAAATGAATAGTAGAAATCATATAAAAACAACAAGAGAAGTCAGGCCATGATTTTCTGATTCCAAAACTTCTCGTCATTCAATTCCAACTTTTCTACTTGGAATATGTTAAAGAATCACTTTCATAGTCACCCATACAGGTAGTGCTACAAAGTTGAAATTCGTGAACTTGTCCATTCTTTCACCAGACTGCTCAACAAACGCTTATCATAATTTTTCGCATGCCACAGTGACACGCTACCTAGTGTCCGCCAGGCAGGGAACACAGTTTGGAGATGTACCTCGAACACGTACAGGTATTAACTAATAGTTTTTAATAAATTTTAATTATACTTCAATAAAATGTATTTTTATTAAAATACCAAGAACATTTTTAATTGATTTTTTTTTTAAACTGTGTTATCTCATACTGTTTTGCCAAAATTCAAGAATTTGTAGATTTTTTTTCCATGCCAAACAGGAAAAACCACCTTCAGGATCAGAGACCTAGTGGCACTGACAATGCCTTCCGATATCCTGCTTAGGCATGAGCAAGGAACATAATACTCTTGCATTATACTCTTGCCCTTTATAATGCAAGGGGCTGACATCCTAGAGAATGAAACCCTGACCACCTGCCTAGCAGCAAGGCTCCCCTCCCACTATCCCAAACCCTTTAGGATTTTGTGTAGGGGTATCAACGGGTCGGATTTGGTTCGGACCCAGGTGGAACCAGACTTGGATTAGGTTTTTGGGTGTGGTATTGGGTCCGAACTCGGGTTTAATCGGGTCTACTATAAGAAAAACCATACCCGACAAGAACTACATGAGCCAGACTCATAGTCTACCCAGTAAAATAAAAGTTTTTTATTATCATTTTTACATTGAAAAATTGCTGGTCTTAATAAGAACTCGGGTCAGGTATAAAATTCCACAAACTGTACCTGGGTCCATGCATTAATCGGATCTTCGTGTCCGGAACCGAGTCTTCTTACTTGTCACCATACCCGGACCTTATAGGGTTTGGTCCGGGTAAACCCTACCCGTTGACACTCCTAATTTTGTAACATAGATTCAATCCAATGGAATTCACACCAAACTCATGCTTATGTAGGGGTGGCAAAATCTGACACGATCCGCCAACCCGACCTGCCAACCCGCCTCTTAGGCGGGTTCGGGTTGGGCTTAAACTAACCCGTTTAATAAACGGGTCGACCCGCCTAACCCGTTTAATAAACGGGTCGACCCGCCTAACCCGTTTATTAAACGGGTCGGGTTCATGTTAGGGGTATGCCAACCCGGCTGACCCGTTTAATAAACGGGTTAGGTGGGCGGGTCAACTCGCCAACCCGGCCCACCAACCCGACCCGCCAACCCGCCCACCAACCCGCCTGCTAACCTGCCAACCCGTTTACCCGACCCACCCCGTTTATTAAATGGGTTGGCGGGTCGTGTCGGGTTACGCGTTTAATAAACGGGTCGGGTTCGTGTTTGCCACAGCCGACCCATTTAATAAACGGGTCGGGTTCGGGTTGAGGTATGCTGACCCGCCAACCCACCGGGTCGACCTGCCAATCTGACCCGATTGCCACCCCTATGCTTATGCACATGCGTGCTATGCACACACGGGTGTCTTCAAAATCGATTTAAATCACCCTAAATTGGCTCGATTCAAATTGAATTGGCCAATTTAAATCGATTCAGCTCCTCATCGAATGCAAATAATCTTGAATTTGTTTTATTTTTTAAAATTTTGTGATAATCATGATATCCGTCCGCTATTATGTTCCTTATGCATTAAATGCACGTCTTATAATTTGAATCGAACTCACCATTTGGATCAATTTCTCGAATTTTATTTTTTTATAGTTTTTATTTTTTTTGAAAAACAGTTCTTAAAATAGACCGATTGAAGCTGATCCCATCCTATCCGATTCAGCCGTTTTTCTGAGTCTATTGGAAGAACCGTTCTGTTCAGAAACCGAGTCCGCGAACATCGACATGCACATGCATTGGTGTTGAAAACACTCCAAGGGTAATATCGACATTAAGAAAACTCAAGTTGGATTTTTTTGTGCCATAGGGTTGAGCTCTAAATTAATTATATATTAATCCTAATTATAGAAAACCGAGGCCATTGATACTTCACCAAATTTCCGGAATTTCAAGGCAATCATGGATAATGTTGTGTAAACCAAAGAGGAAATTTGGAAGTCTATTGTTTAAAATAGGAAAAAAGAATATCTAGTAATTTTGGGATCTTGTGAACACCACTACCTACCTTTGCTAGAAAAAGAACTTAAAATCATTTTGCAATTGAAGGTAAAAGTGAAAAACAAAAAGTAGGGATGGCAGTGGACCGGTGCGGGGGACAAGGTCTCCACCCTCGCTCCTTCTCAAAATCCTACCCTCCATCTTCGTCTCCATCCCCACATAGGTTTTGATTTTAACCTCAATCCCCGCCTTCATCCCCATTTGATGTTATCTATCCTTTGTCCAAACAGGGCGAGGCGGGGCAGGGCCTCATTTTCCCTCGGTCCACTGCCATCTCTAAAGAAGGATCGGAGACAGGGCGGGGCGGGGCAAGGTGAGGATCAAGAATGGGGCGGGGCGACGGGACAGAGTAAGTCCATCCATGCCTCCACCCTCGGTATTCATTTTAACCTCCATCCCTAATCCAAATGGAGTGAGGTGGGGCGGGGCCACCCCACCCCCCCTTTGTTCACTGCCATCCCTAACAAAAAAAAAAGTATTAAGTGCAATTTATGAACTTACTTCTAAGAATATAGAGAGGGGGGCAAAGGACAATTTTTAGGGCATCATTGGCTCATATTTTTGTTCACATACATATACCTTGAGTTGTCCTTTTTAAAAAACAACAAGATACATAAGTTTATAAAATTCAATATCCTACCCCAAAAGTACAAAATTTTTTGCAAAAGGTTTCTTTGCCAAATTTACTAGCTGATCTCCTCGTTTTCACTGCAAATCTTTAATTAATTAACTTGGTTTTCCGTTCATTCTCGCAATAGTTCAATACTCTATAGCTAGGGCTGTCAACGGGTAGGGTTTGGTTCCCACCCAGGTGAAACCAGATTTGGACCAGATTTTTGGGTATGGTATCAGGTCCGGATCCAAGTTTAATCGGGTCTGCTATAAGAGAAATCATAACCAGACCCGATAAGAACTACATGAACCAGACCCGTACCATACACTATAAAATAATATTTTTTTAGCATTTTTACATTGAAAAATTGTGGGTCTTAAACAGAACTCGGATCGGGCCCGGGTCTGGTATAAAATTTCACAAACTATATACCTGGGTCTGTGTATAATTAATCGGACCCGGGTCTTAATCAGGTCTTCTTATTTGTCACCATACCTGGACCATATAGGGTTTAGTCTGGGTAGGGTCTGGGTAAACCCGACTCACTGACACCCCTATCTATTGCCAATCTCTACTATGTGTGGCCATGATCTCTCGATGGCATAAATTAAGGTTTATATTGGGTACTAACGAAGGTATGAAACTGTTGAGCTAAAAATCAAAGATGCAAGATGTGTCCACTCAATTTGATTGTGTTTACTGAGAATAGGACTAAGGCATGGAACTGTTCAGCATGATTTGTTAACTAAGAATCAGACTTTGGATTGTATTTTTTTTATGTGGAGATATAAATGTTTGGGTTGTGAAACTTTTGTACATTGTCCCATTGATTTTTGAAGCTTTTGAAAAACTTCTCATAATCACATGATTAAAAAATCATTTCCTGCTAAACAAACATTCTAAATTACATCCATATGGTCTGATCTACAATATATATATATATATAAAGGTAACTTCTAAATAGTTTTGTACATTCGTTAGTACCAAATATTTAACCTTAAACTGTAGCGGATTTGTTATTTCTGACACTGTAAATTGTTATTAAGTGCATGTTTGCTTTGGTCGTAGATGAGGATCCAAAAGATGTTTATTGATTACAAGGTCAGTCTTGTAATCAACTTTCATGCAAGTGAAAGGGAAAAGCTTTCTCAGTTGAGAACTGAGAACACAAACACAACTTACACTTTCTCATATTTTAGAAAACTTGAAAAAGTGTTATGATTGTGATTTATAATCACAAAAAGCTGAGAAAATCCAACCAAAAGATCAGAATTTGTTGCGATGATGAGTCTTTTGAAGAAGCACTCAAAAGAAAATTTGGAGAATCAATTATATAAAACAAACAAACTGTTCAAGCCGTCGTTGCTGGATTGAACACATTGACAGATGATTGATAGAAAACTGTGGCTCATTTTGGAGCAAGATAGGTACAATTCCTCTAAACATGAATCATTTTAGAAAGTTGTGATTCTTATAAACATTAAAATATAGTTTTTCTTTTTTGACCACAAGGGTTTCACTGTATATCTTTTTTGATTGGAGGCCTCTGCATGAGAAATATAAACGTTATAAGAGCCACTTGTGAAGGCCATCAGGTTGATGTTACATCACGGGCTTGAAACCTACAATCGTGCTTCATTTGTCCTGAGGCTGAGGTTGGGATTTAGGGTTTTATGCTAATGATTTGGCAAATTCACTGACTATAATATGGACAAAGATCATGAGGTCCTAGTGAGATGATTCAATGGATCCCTTAAAGCTATTTGACAGATCACCTGATTTGCTCTAGTTTTATGCTAATCAATTCTGGGAAGAGAGGTTAGGTTATTCCATCACCACTAGGTTAAAAGCAACAACATATCAGTGAATTTCTTTTATAATTGGCATCACTTGAAATTAAGGGGTGTGGGTCGGGTTTACCTGCCGGACTCGAACCAAACCCTATAGTCCCGATATGGTGATAAATAAGAAGATCTGATTAAGACCCGGGTTCGGATTCGAAGGTTCGATTAATACATGGACATGAGTATAGTTTATGAAGTTTTATACCAAACCCGAACCTGACCCAAGTTCCAATTAAGCCCCTCAATTTTTTAATATATCTGGTTCATCTACCATCACTGATTCTCCTCCTGAGAGATTGTAATGGGGTTTTCAATCCCTATGTTGCCTATTTTTTAGGGGGGAGTATGGTTTTCCTTATAGTGGACTCGACTAGGCTCAGGTCTGAACCCAATATCATACCCAAAAAATCAAGTCCAAGTCTAGTCCCACCTGGGTTCGAACCAAACCCGACCCATTGACATCCAGCTGAGTTCACTAACTTCACAGTTGAATAAGAAGGAGCTATGTTGGCTCAAAATCTATTAGGCTATACGAGTCATTTCTGCAGTTTTCAAATTCATAATTTCCAAGAGGGCAACATATGAAATCATAAAATATAGCTTTGAAATTTGAAATACTCTTGCCTACGTCATCAACAAAAGAAATAGTCTTGCCTAGTCTAACCGGTCAATCCTTCCTAATATTATATTATTTTTAAATACTTAATTAATGATTGGTTGGTATTTGTTGTTTAGATTTATCGCAAACAAGATATTGCCAATATTGGCAATTGAAATATTAATATTCAGTGGGATATCGATTAGTTGTTTGTGGGTCATATACTAGGAAATAATTTACAGTGGAGTATCGCTGGCTACTTGGACAAAGAAAATGACATTTTTGGTGAGGGAATATTTTAGCTATGGTGGATCCAAAAGATGTTTTATTTTCTATGAGTCTCAGAGTTTCACACATGTTGTGTGAAATTTAGGATTTTACATAAAATTTAGATTTAGAACTATCTTAGACATGGTTTGGTCCAAAAAATTCAGAAAATTCATATCATAGAGTTTTTTTGTAAACTTGAATACTTTTAAAATATAACAAGTATAACTAACACCAGAAAATTTGAGAGGTTGAGATCTCTCTGGGATTGGGTCTGGTGACTGCTTCTTTATGAAACAAATTTCTATTAGGTTTTTATAGAATCAAAAAATAGTTTTTGGTCCATGAATTTTTACAGGCAAACAAAATTATTTTTCTTTAAGCTATTACTTGTATATGAGAGTTAATACCATCTGGTATGACTGTGAATTTTTATGGGTTCAGATATATTTGGTATGATAGTCTAACAGACACGTAAATAAAACATAAAAATTCTAATATATGCAGTCTCTATTTTGGGATAATATTATGTCTCGTGAACTTGTTTTGTTTAAAATCTTATATTTGCTTATGATATAAAATATTAATCATGTATTTTTTAATATATAATATTTTATATTTATGATGTATGCAAGCATGTCGATTATTTATGTATGATGATATATGAGACTGCATGTTAACACATAAGTTTTAAGCATGATAAATGGGTCATGTAGTGTGCATAGGTATATATATTTTATTTTATGTAATTCATGATTTATGCTATATTGAAATGAGTCTTATGCATCAAGTAATGTGATATGTGGCATGTGATGTATTGTAAGTCATGTAAGATATGCATTCACTGGGCTCACAGGTGAGTCAGGTTCAATGCAACTAGGGTGACAGTGAGCACCAAGTTAAGTTTATAATAAACATGTTCATACACACTTAAGTCTTAAAGAGGCACAACTCTTGGGTGCTTCTTAAAGATGAGTATGTACCTTGAGATAAATCAAATGGGCTATATCTAGTTGTTCCTCAAGAAAGTTCAAGGGTATGAGTTTATGCCTTGTGAGGCAATGTAATAAGCTACCCAGAGGTGAGCTTAATTAGGGCTAAAGAGCGCGGTATTCAGTGCACTCAGTGTTTTAGTTAAGCCCAGTGTCATAACACATATTAGCTCATTTGAACATTGTCCTACTTTGGAGAGGATATGAGGTACACATGATTGACTGGCAATTATGTTTTTTGGAGAGCAAAGACATTATTGTGGTCCCCAGTCATTGGTTTTAAGGGGTCTGGACTGTCAAAGAGGCCTAAGTAGGCAGCTCTGTAGATTAAAAATTGATTTTCTGGACCACTATGAGTTTTTTTCGGTCACGGACTGCTTCAATGAATATTTTTCATACTCTTTGTATTAATGAAAAAACTAAAATACATAACATAATAAACACTCTATCTAACTGTTGAGTTAGAGTTAAGTTCTGGAAGTATATCCTTATAGGACAGAGAAAGAGTAATAATGTAATAATGCATTAGATGATGTTCACAAGTGTTTAAGTATTTTATTGAATGTTGGCATAAATGTCTATGTATATCATGTATGATTTTGAATTCATGCATATGTTGGCATCTATAGCTTTGCCTTGTTATGATCTTTATTACTAATATTATGGATGTTGATTCCTTACTTGAAGGTAAGAATAATTAATTATGAAATTGTACATGCTTATATTTATCATTGTAGTAATCATGATCCTTGTTGTTTTTATATGTTATGTTAATGGCATGCTATGAATTAACTGTTTTGAGAAAGAGATATGCTTTATGTGTTTGTATTCTTTCTATGCATATGTTGTAGGTTGTTTCTTACAGGGTTGTTGTTAATGCCCCATACTTTTAATATTTTCAAGTAATGAATAAGTTGGTTGGTGATGGTGAGGGGCTTGTGGTGATGCCAAGAGAGACATTTCTTTAGGGCTTCTGAGATGATTTGAACTATTTAATAGTTATGACTTGAATTCTTTGAACTTGTAAACTCTAATTAAGTGAGACTAGTTATTTAATTTATTTCAATTCAATTGGTGATTTGATTCCGATAATTCTAGTCTTACATGTGTGTGTTGAGAACTATAACTCACCCAAAGCTTAAACTACGTTTAAAAGAGTTTTCGTTGTTTTTCTTGAAAATTATGTAAAGAGATTTAAAAAAATTAATCCTTAAAATTTCAGTTTAAAAATTGAAGCATTACATTTTTATATATTATATTATAGTTTTTGACAAATTCTCCTTAATAATATGAATGCATGCTTCACCTTAGTTGATGTATAATGCATCTCTATGTGCACGTGTACATGTGAATGCATGCCTATATATAATCACATTTGTGGATGTTTGCATGCATATCTTTTGCAATCTTTAGATCAAACTTAAACATGCAATTCGAATGGCATATTCTATCAAAGAAAATGCATAAAAAACCAATGCCATTTGACAATCATTAGTCGTTCATAAAAGGCAAACACAACATTATACATACTATAAGACATAAATAACAAAACAATTATATATAACAAGAACAATATGAACATAAAAACTAATAAGAATAATCCAAACCTTAGAAAGTCAAATTAAAAACACTTCCACACCAACAAAGAACTCAGTAGTACTTATGGATTTTACTAATTCATAAATCCCCTAATTATGAAAATTTAGCACATCTTTCAAATAAGGTAAACTACTTAAGTGATATACTGTTTTAAAATTCTATAGCAACCAAAAGTTACACCAGTTTCAATCCATCCAATTCGCTTTTCACTCCTATTACCAGAAAGCACAAACACAAATTTTAGCAATTAAAAGATCAATTAATCAAGGACAAAACTAACACTCGAAATGTTAAGCTCAATCCGTCATCAACGAGTAAAGGCACATTCAATCATACAAACAAAATGACCATTAATATATAAGTTTTTAAGGGGGGGAAATGAATGAAAACAACAAAAAAAAAGGATTGGTAAAACCACCCACCATCCTTCTAGAAAAGAGGTATGATCAAACCGTCCCCGATAATGGTAATAGTAATTCAGAGGAGATGTGTACGATGGTGGAGGCGGCGCTGGCTAAAGTAACCCTAGTGGCCTTGATCGTAACCTGGTGGTGGCGGCAGAGGCGGCGATGACTATTGCTGATAACCATGGCTACATTCTTTACACGTCGGTGGAGGGGTACACAACTTGTGGGTATTGAGGAGCATACCCTATAAAAAAATTGGACACAAAAAGCTCAAGAGAGAGGTAACCATGCCTTCATAGTTCATAGAAAACCAACTCTTTCTTCCCAACAAAGCCAAAATGATCATTTTCAGAAACCCCAATTCGTACAACAAAAACATGAATTATGAAGCAACCAATGGAATTCAAAAACAGCCGAAGAAAACTCATTTCGATCAATCGATGAAATGATAACAGGGTTGTGTGTGTGTGTGTATATATATATATATATATATATATATATATATATATATATATATATATAGAGAGAGAGAGAGAGAGAGAGAGAGAGAGAGATGGTTGGTGGAAACAGAAACCAGGTGATCCATGTAAGCAAATGTTCGTCGCTAATTAGCAATTTTCTTGTAGTGTTATAAATAAGGACGGTAAAGCAAAAAAAATATAAATGTTCACACGCACAATATATGAAAAGATTACACCTAATCAAAATATGAAGTCTTATATCTAAAAGTATAAACGTAAATTTATGGAGTAGTTGGTAGTATTTCTTTTAGATTTATAACCCGAAGAAACCGCACCCATCACGAAGACCTGATCGCACTGGCTCAGCCTACCATACCTACGGTCATCGTGTCTGCAGTGTAAAACTCTGAAGCTAAGACCCCTGCCCCCGGAGCCTATGCTACGCATTGTCTTGCGCAGAGGGGTGACGCCCATGGGAATCTAACCTTAACTGCCCGTCTAGCAGCCAAGCCCCCACCCCACTAAGCCAACCCCCTTAGAGCTAAGTAGTTGCCTACCATTTTTCTGGCTTACCACCAGTTGACTGGGCTTTTGAAGCATTTTTTTCCATGTTTTCCTCGAATCTACCATATAAATGTGTTCTACATGCATCACTTTATAGCAAAAAAAAGAGAGAAGCTAACATACATGAAAAGATTGACAAATTGGAATGAGAAAGACTTCATGTTTCCAACCATAAAGCTTACCACCTTGGTCTCACCTTCCCAAAATACTTTGCAGTCTTTGACAAGAACACCAACTACTCAATAAGATCAAACTGTCCTAACAAAATGCTCCTGCATGTTAATATAAGGGTCAGGCCAGCGATTCCTTACATAAAAAAGGGAAGCAAGAAACTAAAACACAATCAAATCGTTCTGCTCATCAAATAGAATTATCAAGAACAAACTTGTTAAGGACCATTCTCAAACAACTACTTTTCAGGAAACGCAACATTCAAGGATTTACCAAATAATGCAAAATGTCCTCTGATTTCACCAAGAAAAAAAACATACTGAACAATATATGAGGTTATTCTACACTAGTCAACCAGTTGGAAAAGCTCACAAAGCAAATAAAGAGAGGAAAAGAATTACCAAAAAAAATTCACAAAAGTTGTATATTCACCTCAATAGACAAGTATGTACCAGTTTCACTAAAAAGGTTACAAAGGCCTGCTCCTCCATGCTCCAGCTCGACAATCCATCATCCAACAATTGTACCATATTTGATAGGACTGTCTTAAACCAAAAAGAAAATAAAAACAAAGATGTCCTGATTCCACCAAAGCAGAAAATGTACAGGACAGATAATATAAAGGTTATTCTGTACGTAGTAAACCAGCCATAAAAGCTAACAAACATAAGAAAAGAAAAGAATTGCCCACAAAATTTCACCCGGGCCCAACCACAATAATATATCAATGTACAATCCATAGAAAACGTTACAATGTCCTGCAGTTCGACAATCCATCATCTCACAATTATGTCATATATGAAAAAGTTTCTTCTAACAAAAAAGAAATAAGAAAAGATGTCCAATCCATCGATGATCAAAAGTTTTCTGCAGCGGTCAATGAGATTACTCAAATAGAAAAAATAAAGAAACCACTATGTGCAACCAGATGCCAGAATCTTTCTTTTACCAGTCAATCAAACCCCAAAAATGCAAAAAAATCCTCAACACAAACCATGATAACACCGTATGTTTAAAACCTTGTGATATCAAAAAGCTTGAGAACATTAACGAAAATAATCAAGCCTATAATGACAAAAGACAAAGTTAAATATTGGCAAATATAACTCAAGTTTATTAAATTAAAGCAACAATCAAAGAAAAGACAACAAAGAATCAACAGTCACCACCCACTTTAAAAGCCACACTAACTAAACTGAATAATAAAACTTGCACTCAAAACATCCCGCCAAGAATTCAAATTGATAATATAACCAAGATATATATGATACATTTAATAAGAAAAAAAAAACAATCGCTTTTACTAAAAAATACGAGAACAAATAGAATCTAGATGAACCACTGTCAATACAAAAGCAAACATAAAAATAGAGAACACAATTACTTGCCTTGATTGATTCAAAATTCCTTTTTTTTTAATCTTCTATGACCATTGTTCTCCTCTTTTCTTCTCATAAACACGGCTCAAACCATACAACCATCTTCACCACCAAACTAAAAGCTTAAAAAACAATGAGGCAGAATGAAACAAATGGAGCCATCAAACGGTGGACACCAGAGTGAACAATAGAGAGAGAAGAAAGTGGCATAGAGAGTCAAAGACAAAAAATTCAAACACAAAATAAGATGCCAAGAAAACAAATTGATAACCCATTAAAACCAAACACTTCCACTCAAAAAAACATACCTACACATCAAATCTACACAAGTCACTACCAATATAAAAGCAAGGAAAGAGAACACAATTTCATTCCTAGCCTTAATTAGTCTACTCTTTTCTTCCCATAAACGCGGCTCCAGCCACATGACCATCGTGTTGGAATTCGGAGATTAGGTGTGCCCAGTGCAAGGGAGGAGGCCTAAAGAGATGGAGAAGGGAAAGGTAGATAGCGATTAAAAGCCTGCTTCATCCAAGATGTCATCCATTATCCTATAAAGTGCATGGGCTGGGTAAATGTAGCTTCTCTTAGGTCACGGGTTCCAGCCGATTAAATATAGTTATCCCAACTGTTTCTTGGAATCCATGAGTTGTGTTAGACCACTCTTTGGGTGTCTCACATTTCAATGGACAATTAAGTAAATGGGTCATAGGATTCCTGACCTAGGTCATTGGATTTTCTTGTGAAATCTATTGATTAACTCTTGATCTAATACATAAATTCATACTTTAGATCTAATACCTGAATTTAAAATACATATATAACATAAGTTCTATCGGGTCGGGTTTGGTTTGAACTTAGGTGAAACCAGACTTGGGCTTGATTTTCGGGTATAGTAACATATCCGGACCTGGGTCTAATCGAGTCCACTATAAGAAAAATCATGCCAGACATGATAAGAACTACAAGAACCAGACCCAGTAAAACCATATTTTTTATTATTTTTACATTGAAAATTTGTGGGTCTTAATCGAAATTCGGGTTGGGCCTGGGTCTGGTATAAAATTTTACAAACTATACCCGGGTCCATGTATTAATTGGACTTTCGAGTCCGAACCCAGATCTTATTATTTATCACCATACCCGAACCCTATAAGGTTTGGTTTGGGTCAGGTCCGGGTAAAACCAACCCGTTGACACCCCTAAGTGAAACCCTATAACCACACCGAATCCAATACCAAGATCCAACACATTGCCACTACCAAACTGAAAACTCCCAAAACAATCTCGTAGACAGAAATAAATGGAGCCATCCAAACATAGCGGGGACACAAGGAAATAGAACAACAAACTGAAAGCTCCAAGAAGAATGGTGCAATGGTGCAGGAAGTTGGAGATGCAAGCATCCGACCATCGCCACTAAAAGCTGCAAAAAGAATGGTGCAAGCAAACTGGAGACGCAACCATCTGACCATTGCCACCACCAGTCACATGTTGATCAGAACTACAACACCAATGAGAGATTACCAAACAGCGATCTTCTGGAAAAAACACATAAACAGCCTAAACCTAAAACTCGAGAAACAATGGGGCACAGAGAAAGAGGGCGCCCAAACAACGGTACCCGTAGTTCATGTTATGAGTAAGCACCACAGTGTGGGAAACGAGGTCGAACATCGGCAACCTTTCCTTCAACTGGTACGTCCCTATAACTACCGCATTCTCAGTGTTGATCCCACCATCAAGGTACGCAAAGCAGTTGCTCACCTTAATCATGGAGTCTGCATTCTGGAACTCCCAGTATGCCCCATTCTGCATCGTGAAAACTATGTAGGGACCTCCCTTAAAGGTGTCCCACGGGGTCGGCCCAATTTCGCTGATGTTCAAGCACCTTATAACGATCCGATTCACGGCCTCTCGAGCTCAGGTTCATGGATGTTAGTTTTCAAAGAAAAATTACTCAATAATCTAAAAACCAACTCCAAACAATAACAAATTTTTTATATTTAATAATTGAAGGCCCATACTGCCATTTTTTACAATAATTATTCAAATGCATAAGCAAATTAACAGAGTAAAGGCAAACCATACTTATAATGTGGTAGAGTCGGACTAAGTCCTATGAGTGATGACAACAATCCCTGAACTTACAGTTGCAAACCAAAGAAAAGGGGGCGAGTATACAACTCAGTAAGATTTCATTCACAAATAGACACGACCGTTGCAACTGTAGTGAGCTCTAAGTTCATAGTTTTAGTTTAATTTATTATTTTACACACATGTTATTTATAAGTTTTACCTCATTTTCAATATTTCTAATATTATTCTCAAGCACATTTTCTACTCTAGTCGGCTATTTCGGACATAGCCTCATCGACCGTAACAACCAATGTAGACAACTCAGAGTCTATGGTGTTTGCCAGACATATGAACCACCCACAACAACGTAGTCCAAACCAGCCCAGACTACGGATACAGGTACTGCAACTGCTCGCCGGTTGCAAGCCGAGAACGAAAGAACTTAATCAGTAGCTAGCTGAAGAGATAAGGTGGCTATACCTGCCCCCAAGGTGTCTTAAGAAGCTATACCTACCTCAAAGGTGTCTCAATGAGCTATACCTACCCCCAAGGTTTTGTGGTTCATGTTGCATTCTACATGTCTCTAGTGTAAAATGTTTTAACCCCAAGGGTCACCTAAGAACGTCTCAGCTATTTCTAAGTTACTCATGAGGTACGCACCTCAATATTGCCCAGACCATGCCTCCTAATAGAGTTCTCCATTATATTCTGCGTTGTAATCTTATACACAACTTTCTCTCAATATTCACATCTTGAAGTCAGTATGTTATACAATCATCAATGTATCTTCACTAACTACTTTTTAACGCATGTTCACTTGTTTAAACTGTTAAGGATGACAACTCACCACAGAGTAATTAACGACACTTACAATGCCCCTCCCAAGGCATAAGCGTGACATCTCTCAGGGTAATACCTACCCTAAGACTAGGGGTGACAATCAGGTCGGGTTGGCGGGTCAGCATACCTCAACCCGAACCCTACCCGTTTATTAAACGGGTCGGCTATGGCAAATACGAACCCGACCCGTTTATTAAACGGGCAGCCCAACACGACCCGCCAACCCGTTTATAAATGGGTTTGGTCGGGTAAACGGGTTGGCGGGTTAGCGGGCGGGTTGGCGGGTTGACCCGCCCGCCTAACTGGTTTATTAAACGGGTCAGCCGGGTTGGCAGGTTGGCATACCCCTAACACGAACCCGACCCGTTAAATAAACAGGTTAGGTGGGTCAACCTGTTTATTAAATGGGTTAGTTTAAGCCCAACCCAAACCCGCCTAAGAGGCGGGTTGGCAGGTCGGGTTGGCGGGTCGTGTCAGGTTTTGCCACCCCTACCTGAGACTCTGAAAGTCTACCTTTAATTCTCACATAACTCATCAATCTCTTATATGCAATCATGTCATGCCACATTTATATCATAAATCAGAAAATATGCATGATCATGTTTAAGCATCACACTTGAACTTTATAGGTTCATAAGCATGCAAAACACTGTTTATTTACAATAAACAAGACTAGCATAGTTAAGCACTTGAAATTATATAGAAAGATGCCTAAACTAGCTAGCATGTGTTTTAATCAAATAAGGAGAAATTTGTAAATATTCACTTGGAATGCTTAAATTCTAATTCTTATTCTCACGCAACCTTTGATCTGAAATCAATAAATACCTCATATCATTATCAAAATTATTAAAATACCCTTAGATTTAACTGTCAAATTATGACTTCATTCTTTCAAAATTTATCCTCGCATCTCTTACTAATGGATTCTACTCAAGCAGTAGAATCCAAGGTCTCAAGAATTACCTGAATCTAACTTCAGGGTACCAAATTATGTTAGGTCTATTATGTAGGCGCATCAAGGGTAAAATGGTCTCTTTTGCTCTTTCGATCAATCATAGCAACCTCTATATCATCTTTAGCTTATGTTACTTTAAGATCTACATCCATACTAAAAATAGATCACTTAGATCATAAACTCAATTCTGATTTGGATCCTAGATTCGGTATTCTCGATCCAAACCCACTAAAAATGGTTTGTTTGGATCTAAATTGGGTCATCAAATTGGATTTGACTTGGTATGACCAAGCCCAACCATGCGAATAGATCTGACTTTATTCTACTCCAACCAAATCGGTCTCACATTAATTAGACTTGACTCGATCCGATTAGATCGAGTTGGTCTATGCATTCTATCGACTTGACTTGGTTGAGTCAATTAATGAATTATCACAGGCCTGACTCGGTCTGATCATCGACCGAGTTGGTCTATTAAAACACTATAGACCCGACTTGGTCTTTTCAGACCGAGCTGGTCTGTCTAACCTCGCTGACCTGGCTCAATCGTCCAGACCAAACTGATCTCTTGAAGGTGTACAAACCCTGATTCGGTCTAGACAGACAGAGTCGATCTGTCACCCGATGCAGACCCATTTCATCCCAAACGAGTCGGTCATATATATATATATATATATATATATATATATATATATATATATATATATATATATATTATGTTTGGCTTTGTCTGGATATGCTTACACTGAGTCCACACAACAAGAAAAATGTTATTTAGAGACCAAAATTTGCGACAAAAATAATCCATCGCAAAGTTGTGACGGATTAGAGAGAGAAAACTATCCATCCCTAAAATTGGAATTAATTGCCGAATTTGCAACGAAAAAAATCCGTCGTAAATTTGCTACGAATTAGCGATGAAAGAATTTTGTCTCACACTCTGTCGCTACTTCGCGATGGATGAGCGACACCATTTTTTTCGTCTCTACTCTATCGTAAATTTACGATGGCATTTGCGATGGAATTTTGTCATCGCTAATTCGTCGCTAAATTTCCCGTAAAACCCTAATGTGAGCCCCCTTTCTTTTTCCTTTATGTTTCATTCATCCCTTTCTCTCACCCCGTTGCTCACCCTCCCTTCTTCCCCTTCCGACGACCGCCTCCCTCTCCGGCGACCTCCTCCCTTCCCTTCTTCTTTTTCCTCACCTATCTCTCTCAGCAACACTCCTCTCCTCTTCTTGCTCGCTCTTCTCGCGCTGGCTCCCCCTTCTTGCAACCCACGAAGCAGCAGTGGCCGGCGACCTCCTCCCTTCCCTTCTTCTTTTTCCTCACCTATCTCTCTCAGCGACACTCCTCCCCTCTTTTTAATCGCTCTTCTCGTGCTGGCTCCCCCTTCTTGCAACCCACGAAGCGGCAGTGGCCGGCCACCTCACTGGTACGCCTGCACCTCTTTCGTACCCTGCATGCGACAACATTGATCCCCTCCCAAGTACGCTCTTTCCCCCCTTCTCTTCTTCTTCTTTTGTTGCCGGAAGGCCGACAGGATGCCATCGGCCCCCCGCTGCGCCTCTCCCTTCTCCTCCTCTCCCCCATCTTCTGGTTCTTCTCCCCCTCTTCTCTCTCTCTGTTGTCTCTATGGGAGGCTGGGGCTAATTATCAATATATGTTCACTAACTACTTTTTAACACATATTCACTTGTCTGAACTGTTAAGGACGACAACCCCCCACAGAGTAATTAACAACACTTACAATGCCCCTCCCAAGGCATAAGCGTGACATTTCTCAGGGTAATACCTACCCTGAGACTCTGAAACTCTACCTTCAATTCTCACATAACTCATCAATCTCTTACATCAATTATGTCATGTCATATTTATATCATAAATCAGAAAATATGCATGATCAGGTTTAAGCATCACACTTGAACTTTATAGGTTTCTAAGCATGCAAAACATTGTCTATTCATATTTAACAAGACTAGCATAGTTAAGCACTTAAAATTATATAGAAAGATGCCTAAACTAGCTAGCATGTGTTTTAATCAATTAAGGAGAAATTTGTAAATATTCACTTTCTTGGAATGCTTAAATTTTAATTCTTATTCTCGCACTGCTTTTGATCTGAAATCAATAAATACCTCGTATCATTGTCAAAATTATTAAAATACCCTTAGACTTAACTATCAAATCCTGACTCAATTCTTTTAGAGTTTGTCCTCACTTTCCCTACTAATGGATTCTACTCAAATAGTAGAATCCAAGGACTCAAGAATTACCTGAATTCGACTTCAGGGTACCAAATTATGTCAGGTCTATTATGTAGGCGTATCAAAGGTAAAATAGTCTTTTTTACTCTTTCGATCAATCATAGTAACCTCTATGTCATCTTTACCTTATGTTACTTTAAGATCCACATCCATACTAAAAATGGATCACTTAGGTCATCAACTCAATTCTGATTTAGATCCTGAATTCAGTATTTTGATCTAAACCCACTCGAAATGGTTTGTCTGGATCTAAATCGGGTCGTCAGATTGGATCCGACTTGGTATGACTGAGCCCAACCATGTGAATGGATCTGACTTTATTCCAACCAAATCGGTCTCACATTAATTAGACTTGACTCGATCCGATTAGATCGAGTTGGTCTGTGCATTCCATCGACCTGACTTAGTTGAGTTGATCCTTCCTTCTGCTACCCCATCACCTTACAAGAGACTGGGATAAGATTCTTCCTGTCCCTGCATCTCTGCAATTCTTCGGCAACCTCATGATTGCCGGCAACCTTCATTCTGAATAGAAAATGAGAGAGAGAGAGGATGCCTCCTTCTCTTCCTCTCCCGTTCGCCCAACATCTCTCCCTCTCTCTGAACTTGGATTCGAATGGGGAGAGGATGAACTTTCTCATAGCTTTTATAACCATGGGTGGAGGCTTCGGTTAGTGTCCCTCCCCATTATCGCCCTTCTCTCAATAAATGGGGGAAACCGTCCCTCCCTCCCCAAATATCATTTTTTATTGAAAACACACGATCCAGGTATGGATTCCTTGTAAATTGACCATGCCCAACACATTTAAGTGGTCGTAACTGCGAAAAAAACACTGAAATGACAGAAAAACCCATTTAACATGTTTCGCACCTGAAGTGTGAGCAGCTACCAATTTCTCTCTCTCTCTCTCTCTCTCTCTCTCTCTCTATATATCTATATATATATATATATATATATATATATATATATATATATATATATATATATATATATATATATATATATATATATATATATATATATATAGGTTTGGGCATGGTAGTGGGCCTAGTGGATGGTGATCGCCTATGCTTGTTAGAATGAAAACTGTTCTGTAAAGGAGCTTTTCTATCTATTTTCCATTCTCTTTTGTTTTGTTTGTACGTCCCACGGTATGGTAAATGAATTGCATTTTCATGTTTGGTGCAATCAACGATGACTTCGGATTACCAAGGCAGCCCTTGGGCATCAATGAACCTGTTGATCGTAATTTCTTATCAAAAGGTTCAAATTGCATTTGAATTGCGCTTTTCGGGTTTTACAAAAGGATTTAAAATTTACTCTTAACAACAGCATTTAAGATTGTTGAGGTATAAGTTTATTGTGTTGATCATAATTTCTCATCAAAAGCTTCAAATCACACAGAACTGCGCTCTTTGGGTTTTACAAAAGGATTTAAAATGGTTGAGTTATGAGTTCATTAAGTTTAATTCTTCACCTCGGCAGTGAAAACGAATTTAAGGCAATCCAAAAACTCTTTAATAAAAGAACACTATGTTCAGCTAATAGAGATTACTGGATGATTGGCAGAGATTAATTTGACCTCCTGTATTCATTCCATAATTTTTCAGGTGGCGATGTAGACATTTTGCTTCTCATATTCAAGTTAGCTCTAGTTCGACATAATAGATCTTGAAAAGATAAACCAAGGGACTGGTTTTCTGATGGTAGCTGATGTGCAATTTGTTCTTAATTTATTGGTTAATAAACTGGTAGGGGTCTGCCTGACCCTCCTGTAAGTAAGCATGTATGCCCATCCAAGGGAGGGGAAAAAAAAGAAAAGCAACATTAATGCCAAAAATCTATAGTTTGATGAAAGAAAGATGAACTTTTTAGGAGGTTAAGTAGGAAACGGATCCCATCATTTGAAATAGGTACATTCAATCCTAACCATCAAGCAAAACCATTTGGATGGCTAGGATTGAATGTATGATGGAACCCATCCTATTTCAAATGATGGGATCCTTTTCCGGTTAAGTAAGCACTAAGAAAGAGTTGGTAAATTGACATGTGCTAGGGCCGCCGCTAAAGAAGATCAATTTAACTATGCATTGGTTGGCTACAAAAGGATATAAAATGACTGAGAGAGGGAAAATAAAATAAAAGTAAAAACAACATACATCCACCATTCAAAATATAGTAGTCATCGGGTCATATTGTAGATAACCAATTTATCGATTATATTCGATCCCCACCACACATCTCACTTGATGGAGATTTGCATGGGCCCCACTCACAGTTCACTCGGACCCAACCCATTTCAAATTTTCAATGTTGCAATCACCTACTCCTTGCGTTCTCACCATCCATTTCGAGCTGTCTCAGCGTGAAGTGATAGGCTGGGTTGTGTAATAATGAGATAAGGCAATCCTCCATATACCAAATTGGGTAGACTCAACTCAAGATCACATTGAGTCAACGCCTGATCAAATCTTTCCTAGTCAATGGTCGCCTCCCACTATTAAGAAGGGGGCCCTACAACAACTACAACTACAACTACAACTACAACTACGCCTTCATCCCAAAAAAGAAGGGGGCCCTACACCTCCCCCTTATTTAAAAGGGCCGAACAATTTTATAGGTAAGGATGGCAATGGATAGGGGGAAAACGAGCGCGGCCCCGTTCCGCCTCGTCCTGTTTGGACTGGGATGGAGGTGGGGATGTAGGTTCAAATCAAACCCTATGCAGGGAAGGAGGCGGCCATGGACTTACACTTTCTCCCATCCGTCCCGTCTCGTCCCTGTTCCGATCCCCACCTTGCCTTGCCCCATCCCCAATCCTTCTTTAGGGATGACAATAGACCGAGGAAAACGGGACCCCACCCGGCCTCGCCCCGTTTGGATCGAGGATGGAGGACATGAAATGGGGATAGAGGTTAAAATCAAAACCCGTGTGAGGATGGAAGCGGGGATGGAAGGCATGATTTTGAGACAGTGTGGGAGTAAAGACCTTGTCCTCCACCCCTACCCCGATCCACTGCCATCCCTATTTATAGGTGTTCGGCCCGATCACACAGCCACACCTCAATCCATGGGACCTTTTGGATGGAGATGCCTCCAAGTAATATTGATGCTGTTCATAGGTGAGATGAACGGCACCTAGAAATCCACTTAGGGGAAGGTCCCACCTAGATGGGTCCAATGTTTTTCTAGATGAACGGCTTTGGTGGTTGCAAAGTGAACAGTTGATATTTGTTTCAAACGCCACCCGTTGACAGCCCTACTGGTAGGGGTCTGCCTAAACCATATTGCTTATTGAAAAAAATAATACAAACTTGTATTTTTTTAGCTTCAATGTGGTCTGAACTCGATCGAACCATATTATCAGATCTAGGTAAGTTTTATCCAAATTTAGACAGGGAACGAAACAAAATATTGGACAAACATACGTGTGCTGATCTGGATCAGAATTGGTCCAACCCAACCCATTATTTTTTGTGCCTTTTAATGGTATCTACATGCAGTATCACACAATCAATGAGATGAGAATAATACATGCTTGTATTGAAATTAGACAAAACCGCTTTGATAGAAAGAAAAAATCCAGAGAATTTTGGATCACATGGTACATGCAAATCGGTTCCTCTCATCCCCAAAATTATCCCGATCTTGGTACCCTTTCTTGGGATTTCATTGATGCAAGTTGTTTTGATCAAATCATACAAGTAGAAATTCTACTTGTGTGAAGGATGTTTTAGCAATTTAAAAATTAATAGTTGACAAAACACGAAATTTTGTTATTTAAAATCATATTTTCATAAAAAAAAATACGATTTCAAGGGACGATTCTTGTCAATTCAACAATGCTGAATCCATCTATAGGGTCCGACTTGATCAAAACAACTTGCATTATAAGATTTAAGATGAGTGTGAAGATGGGTTGACATAGGGGATGATTGGAACCGATCTGTAGTACATGTACTTTAAACCAGTAGAAGAGTGTTAGAAAACCACCAAATAAAATATGGGTAAGCTCACCAACCGGGGCTAGGCTCTGCGCGATTGGTAGGAGATGTCATTGCATGTCTCCTTGTGGTGGGACGTTGCATGTTCAAACCCCAGTGTTACGTTGAATAATAATTGGTGGGAGTCTGTTTAACCCCAGCTTGTCTTTCAAAAAAAAAACTATGGGTAAGCTCATCCGCAGCAACAAATTTTTTTTTTTTTTGCGAAGAAACCACCACTATGATTGGGAGATCCCATTACGGGGCTGAGAGGTGTTAGGTTGATCCTGGACCCGATTGGTGTCTAAAGTGTAAAACTGCACTAATACTCCTCCCCAGCCAACTAGGATAGTTTCTTATTTGCTTTGGCCTTGTGACAAAGGATGTACACTCCAGGTATCGAACTTTTGACCTCTTTCAACTTGAAAGTCTTAAGTCGACCCACCTAGCCAGGTGTGCAGAGCCCTTATAGGCCATTCTTTTTTCCAAGTAATGAAAAATATTATAATTTTTAAACCAAATTAATAAAATATAATAATAATGAAAATTAGTGACATTAGTCTATTGAATTCAAAAGGGCCACTAAACACACCAACATGGATTCAAGTTCCATTTGACAGAACCAGAGAGAGAGAGAGAGAGAGAGAGTAGTTTTAAAAGAAAAAAAAATACTCACAGTGTTGGCATGTTACTTATTATCACAAATATCATAGAAGAAGAAAAAAAAAAGAAATTGATAACGAAGGTCGATTCATTAGCATACTTACTAAAAAAATCGTATGCAACCAACCAAGGAAAATAATATGAAAGCATTGAACTTTTTAATATAGAACATCATATATATATATATATATATATATATATATATATATATATATATATATATATATATATATATATATATAAAGAAAGACATGAGCAAGTCAAAGAGAATAAGAGAAAATCCATTTAGGGGCCAACCTTTTGCCCATGACCTCACATGTTTTGGTTTTCCTGATATGAGCTTCTATTTTCATGGAAACTGCCAAACAGAGGCCTGGCTTAAATATTGTATATGAACTCAGGTTAAGTCATAAGTCAAATAATAATAATAATCTTCATAATTAAACTCTTAAAATATTTACCTATTTGTTATTTAATGAGGATTAATTGGTGTTTTCAATTTCAAATGACAATACAGGAAATGGAAAAAGTATCACCTTTTTTTAAGATGATGGATGTTGACCTAAGATCCTCCCGGCTTGGCAGTTTTTAGGAAATCTATGGCCCATTTTGAAATTAGGGTTAAAAGGTTGGCCCCTAAATGAAAATTTTCCAACAAAATTACCCCAAGCTTTTATCAATGCCCTTGAGGCTCACCGCCACCTTGCTATGCCACAAGATTTGTGGACTTAAGGACACGAGACACGGGTTCCACTCCAAAGGTGGATTTTTTTTTCACAAAATGGGACACGAGGATATGGGATTTTTTAATATTTTAAAACAATAAAAAACTATTTTTGGTATTTTAAAATTTAATATTTGAAATATCATTAAAAAGTAATAAATATTGCTAAAGATTAAAATATAGGCTGCGACAATCAGTGCCTGAATCCGCATGTCTGCACGTGTCACCATGAACACGAGGCCAAAATAGCGTGTCTCTGTGAAACTTCTTTGTGAGCTATTTCATTTAACCATTTTTTAATTTCTGCTATAAATGAAAGAGAGTGTTTTTATCATGAACTGTGTGCTGGTGCAATAAAAGTGCAAAAGGTGGTGTTGGTTAAGGCATGACCCTATATGCATCAGATTTTTTAAAATATAGTTAAGTGTTAATGTTTCCTTGCCTAAAATTAAGTAAAAAAAAGTTTGTTTCTTGTTTTTAAGTGTCTTTTTCCTTGCTTAAAAGTAAGTCAAAAAACTACCTAAAAAGTTAGGAAGCAAAGCCACAGATTTTAAGTCTTTTAGTTTACAGGCCTGATCCAATAGACTTGCATCTCAAGTAAAAAAAGCTTCATAAGTGATTAAGATATGAAACTCTGCCGTATGAATCTACTGAAAATGTCTGTCGAGTGAAAAAGGATTAACAAGTGATGTTAAACTGATCCATTCTAAGCCTAATCTAGCACAAAAGCTTATTCGATTCTGACCCGGTTCCAAACAAGTCCAACCATATTTGTTTCAAATTGGATTATTGTTGCAAGAAATATTTGTTTCAGATCCAATCTTTGTACAAGAAAAAATGTCTTTGTTTTAGATCCAATCCTTGTACAAGAAAAGGTATGCCATGCATGAATCTATTCTCATCTTTAATTACAGGGCAGATCCAGTGATCGGGCCCGAGCACATTGTAAAGTACTCTTGCCACACAAAACACACAAAATCATTGCATGTGTATCGATTTTCTGTGTTCTGCGTTTTATACGGAAAATCATTGCGCGCATAGCAATTTTCTGTGTTTTTTTTTTACACAGAAAATAACTATACGTGGTATTGATTTTTCGTGTAGCTATCAAATCCGCTCATTAGTGCAAATATAAAGAGGAGACAGACTCACTTCCTCTCCCAAATGCATAAACTCCCATCCCAGCTACCAGTTTCCAAACACCCAATACCAAGGTAGTTTTGACCCTGTATCTACCAAATACACAAACTCCCATCCCAGCTGGACTTTCCAAACAGAGCCTTTGGAGTCGTATAATTCTAAATTTGATCTGGTACAAATCTCATAAATCATAATAAAATTCTGAAATCTAGATAAGGTATGAGATCTTGTGGCAATGTTCCACTGGAAATAGGTAGGGTGGGCTGGCCTCTTTGAGAATTGAGGCCACCACCTATGGCCTCCTAATTTGGAGGGGCCTCAAATCTCATAAGAATTATAAGGGGAGATACGTGTAAAAAAAGAAAGCAATTGGAGTGAACTTTATTGATGTCTATTACAGGGAAGGAGTTTACAAAGCTAACTTGCCATTCACTCTAGGTGCATATAGGACATTTTGCCTTTTGCTAACTGAGATAGAAGAAAAGAAAATTTTGTTTTGTGTGAGTTTGTTCATCTAGTTTGATGGTGTCTATTTGTATAATATGAATTGCAATGTATTGAAAATAATGTTCTATTTATGTGATTTTAGGAAAAGAAAGCACTACTATCCCATTACATGATTTTATGATTCTTTTAGAGTCTGTTTTTTCAATTTTATGCTTCAATTGGACAACAGTTCCATTTGAAGTGTGGTTTTACCTTCATAACCGATGTTCATATTAGTAAATATGATGGATATTAAGGATTTAAGAAAAAAAAGGTGCAACCCCTTTAATAAATAATAGAATTTTTAAGTACAATGAAAGAAAAATAGTATATATATATATATATATATATATATATATATATATATATATATATATATATATATATATAAACCCAATTAGTACATATGGAGGATATTAAGAATTTAAGAAAAAAAAAGTGCAATCCCTTTAATAAATAATAAAAAAATTATGTACAACAGCAACAACAACAACAACTACGCCTTCATCCCAAAACAATTAGGGTCGGCGATATGAATCAAAAAAGAAAATCATTCTGGGTCTTCCACATGAATCCTTCTCCTCCAATCATTTCTATCCAATGCCATGTCCTCAGTGAGGTTCAAAGCATTCATATCATTTCCTATCACCTACATCCATGTCTTTCTAGGCCTACCCCGACCTCTTTTAACTAATATATTTTTCCATTTCTTCATCCTTCTAACTGGAGCATCATTAGGCCTTCGCCGAATATGTCCAAATAACAGTAAACGATTCTCTCTCATCTTATTTTCAATGGGTGCAACACCTACCTTCTTACGTATCTCCTCGTTCTGAATCTTATCTTTTATTGTATTTTCACACATCCATCTCAGTATACGCATCTCAGCTACACTCATTTTTTTAATATGATGTCTCTTGGCAGCCCAACATTCTGTACCATATAATAAAGCGAGCCTAATAGTCGTTCTATAAAACTTTTCCTTCAACCGCAATGGCATTCTATGATCGCACAACACTCCAGTTGCACTTTTTCGTTTCATCCACCCAACCTGTATCCTATGATTTACATCTCCATCAATTTCTCCATACTTTTGAATGATAGATCCCAAATATTTGAAACAATTATCCACCGGTATTTCTTGCTCACCAAGTTTCACTACACTCCCATCACTACTTTGTTGCTTACTAAACCGACATTCCATGTATTTTGTCTTACTCTTACTCAACTTAAAACCTCTTGCTTTCAATGTCTGTCTCCACAATTCTAACTTAGCATTAACCCCAGCTCTAAACTCATCAATCAAAACAATATCATCAACAAACAACATATACCACGACACATTTTCTTGAATCGATCTCGTAAGCTCATCCATCACTATAGCAAATCGGAAAGGGCTTAAAGCAGATCCTTGATGTAACCCAACCGTTATAGAAAAATTGGTTGTCACTCTTCCACAAGTGCGGACATTGGTTACTACTCCTTTATACATATATTTAATTATACTAATGTACTTGATAGAAACACCTTTCTTCATCATTGTCCACCAGAGAACGTCCCTAGATACTTTATCGTATGCCTTCTCCAAATCAATACAAACCATATGCAAATCTTTGTTCCTCTCTCTATTTCTCTCAATAAGTTGTCTAAGAAGATGTATATCTTTCATAGTTGATCTTCCAAGCATAAAACGAAATTGATTCTCCGATATCATGACAATTTTCCTCAACCTAAACTCAATCACCCTCTCCCACAGTTTCATAGTATGACTCATGAGTTTTATACCACGATAGTTTGTGCAATCTTGTATATCACCCTTATTCTTATATAGAGGCACCAAAGTACTTTTCCTCCACTCATTAGGCATCTTATTTGTCTGTCAAATCTTATTAAAAAAATTTGTCAACCATTCTAAACTTTTCTCTCCCAAGCATTTTCAAACCTCGATAGGTATACCATCTGGGCCAACTGCCCTTCTTGATTTCATTTTCTTCAAAGCCTCTGCAATTTCTTTCTTTTGAATCTTGCGCATGAAATCACGATTCATCTTCTCTTGATCCGCCACTGGAAACAGGTAAAAAAAATATAACGGTCATGCTAAACATGAGTTTGTTCTGAAGCGTACTGTATATAACTTGGTTTGAATCCGATTGGGATGCAATAGGTTGATGTCAAACATACAAAAAACTATTTTAAATTTTAAAATGAATAAATTATTGAATATTAAAAGTTGGGATAATTTTATACATAAGCACCTAATTTATGACAAATTTATGATTAACCGCCTCAGGTTTGAAATATTTAAGATAGGCCTCTAACCATTTAGGAAATTGCTCAGATGGCCGCTGAGTTGCTTTTTCTCTCTACAATTGCTTGTTTACATTCGAGTAAAGCTACAAAAGTGACATTCGGTAAGTTAAAAGAGAAAGAAAAGGTTTAAATTGAAAATTTGAAGACTTGGTTGGAGTTAGGTGCATGAAAAAGCAACTCAAGCTATCATCTGAAAATTTTCTTAAAAGGTTGGTCTTTTCAACAACAACAAAAAAACTTAAAAAAGGTTATGCACCTATCTTGAATATTTGAAACCCTAGGCGTTAAACATAAATTTGCCATAAGTAAAGGCCTATACGTAAATTACCCTAAAAAGTAGAACGTTGGATAAGGCAGTAATACACTGTTGGGACTTGTATTGAGACTCAAGATTGTGACAAAGTATGCTTTACCTCATCTTATTAGACCGACTGAGTGAACTGCTCACAATTTAATGGCAACGTACACCACAAACATCACTGACCAAATCGTGATATTTTCAAAGGCTGAGACTACCCAGTTTACGTTTTCAACTGTCATTATTTGCAGAGGTTTTCCTGAGAAAAACCACAATATTGTAAGACTTCCTCAATATTTTCCCAAAAACGAGATTTATGTCGTTCATTAAAAAATAGGAGATTGTACATTCAAACACTCGAACTAATCAATTGAAAAAAAAAAATAAGGTAGAAGTACTTGTTCTCACAATCTAAAACAACCAAAAGAAATTATACAATCTCCATAGTTGGCCAATACATACCACAGCTGAATCAATTTCTCTTTCCTGCAATGCACACTAGTACACTCAAAGGCTCGAAGTGATCAATTGAAAAAACCAATAAAGCAGAGGTAATTGTTCTCACAAAGAAATTGTACAATCTCCAGAGTTGGTCAATACCCATGGTCAGTTATGCACTGACCGACCTCAAAGCTTCACAACATTAAGACATCAGTATGGCACAAGAGCACTTGTAATCTTCATCTAGCCCATGATACAGCATCAATTTCGTCCCTGGCAGACTTGTACAACTCAAGCCTCTTGGCGCATTGTTGCCTACGTTCCATGAGTGCAGGGTCTTCATCCAACAATGCTGCAAGCTGTTTGCCCTGCAGAAAACAATTCAATTCCTTTTAAATACATGTTCGGAAACACAAGCATGAGGGTGCACTAGACCACCCCCAACGCATTTTGAAAACTAAAAAGATGGAAACAGAAGCACCTCCTTCTTTCCAACTTGTGTATAGAAGTGATCAAGTAATGATCGCTTGGCCTCCCGGACTTGACAATGGACAACAGCCTTTGGAATGGAGTTCTTCAATGTTTCGGACACCATGGCAACATAAGCAGACACATTGGAACCAATTCTCCGAAAATGTCCCTCCGTATATCGATCCATAGTGGGGCCAGAAGGATTCCCGCCCTTTTCAACTTCCAGTGGGAGTTTCCGGAAAAAATCAACTGTTAGATATGATGACTCCATTTCTACTAACCGTAACGTTGTCTTCCGACCATCTTCACGGAATCTTTCTAAGGCCTCGTAAGCAGCTGCTGCTATCTCAGCTTGCAAGGTCGGGAATCGCCTCAATTCCTGCCCATTAACAATATTTAACCCCAAAAGAAAAAGTTAAGATTCTGGTCCAATGAGGAAACTTACACACCAGATACTCTTAACGTGGTGGCGGAGGACATTATTGTGTTTTACCTGAGTTTCACTTATCGACTTCCTAACAAGTTCCTTCAAAACGAGATGCACCTGCCAATAACGCAGACCAATTAGTACAGTTTAAAATAACCTCAAGATCATCTTTTCCTAATAATTATTACTAGATCAATTACATCGATATAAAATAAAAGCAACATAGAAAAGTAGTTACTGCATCGACTGATGCTTCAGATGGTCCTTTGAAATAGTTAAGAGCTCCATCTATAAGCCGCCTATATCCCTGCTCAGGAGCAATCAAATGAGGTTGATAACCATCAGCCTCAGATACCACTTTCCTCACATTTTGCAAAGACAGATGTCGATCAAATGGCAGTTTTCTCAAAGCTGCAGGAAGTTGGTTGTCAAAAACTCCATATATCCGATCACCGCCAGGTCGTCTGAGGTTGGACATAAAATTTATAAATGAATAAAACAAATAGACATAAAAACCATATCTGCCACAATGTCATCAGGACAAAGTCATTTCACATTGGTATGGAACTACGGAAATATATTACAAGCACAGGTACTGGAATAATATATATGCATGCATGGACAGAACTATATCACATAGATACTAATGATGGTACAAAGAACAGCATTGGCATGGATGGCATGACATGCTTCTGATGAGCTCTATGTGTGCATGTGCTGTGTGGCCCACACAAAGTTCAAACATATACATGACTAACAAAAACTAGCTCAATTTCAATATCAGATTCTTTCAGCACATGGATTTGAAAACACAAGGTACAATCTGTTCAATCTTAAACCAACTCAACAGGATCTTCTCTGTGGTGAATATGTGAGCAAAAGCTATGAGAGTGCTCTTTAAGGAAACTAATATGCAACTTCCATGCAACAAAGAACAAAATATCATAGAGAATGACAAGATCGGTCAGGTCCAGCTTCTCTGAGAAAAAGAAAAAAGAGAAGAGAATAAAAATCAATCAGGCCCAGTCTTCTATATTAGGGTCACAATTTTCATAGAGCCTAGGAAGACTGCAAGATTCACCTGGTTAAGAAAAAGTATAAAGCCAATCCACCAATAGTTTTAAATATCATTTCGCCTAACTTCCACAGAAACCAGACTAACTGCTTGTACAACATTTTCTTAATCAAGCAAGTCTAAGCATATATGCAAATATGTAAAATCTCTTATGATGCCTCTTTAGTGAGTTCCAAAGGTCTAATGTCTCATCCAACATGGGCATGAACCTTCCAAGTGCCATAGGACTTTGGCAAGGACCCCTGTCAAAGTAGTTCTAGAGTCAACTAGGCAATATTGTGCCAAATCAGCTATACAGAAAGAAACCTTGACCTGAATTAGTTTGATGACTTTCTCGAGTACACAAAGTGGAAAAAATTCATATTATATTTCTTAAAGGGAACATCAGTATTGAAGTTTAAGCTTAAGATATGGTTCATCAAGAATGGCATCCAAAATTGCTAACAATTATCAAGTCAGCAACAGTGGAATTGATACTGTTATTGGATACACAAATGAATAAGCACACAGAACACAAGGCATAGATAAGTATCAGTTGGTACTTAATGCTTCCCTTAAGTATTCTTCTTACACCTGAACATGAAGAACTATAAAATGCTATTGAGCTTATTTTGGCTGCATAATCATCATTAATCAATGACAATTGACAAAGAAGAAAGAGAAAGGTTGATGACAATACCCTCCCTCAAGATGCTCCTTAAAAATACGGTCAAATGCACGACAAAGTTCTAAAATTTTGTACAACTGGGCCTGAAAAAACACAAACAATGTTTACATTTAATAAATGCTGTCATGCTCCAATTTGTTAAAATGGAGTGAAAATTAACCAAAAATTTACCCCAGCATCAACAGCGATAGGTCTACCAAGATGGTCCATTTCTGATTCTAACTCATCAATGTTTTTGTTTATCAAGGATGAGATACTTGGTATCCGTGCCTTGATTACAGACTCCAAGTGCTGCAGAAAGATTAACATGATCACAGAACTGCCACAGGAACCAAAATTATTGTTCTACTTGCACAAGAAGTTGCAACATGCATTACCCTTGAGAGAAGCTTTGCCAGGTATTCAGAACCCATTTTACTTGCTAGGTGCCCATAGTCAGGACTTGTTGTAAAATATTCCTTCTCCTTACGTCGTGAAGCAATCATGTCAACATTCCTATTAATATCTGCCTGTGAACGGTTCACTATTCCAACCCAAGGTTGCTGTAACCTGTAAGATCTTCCTTCAAGAACCTGACAAGTAATAATTTAAGAAGCACCAGTTAGGGCTGGTAAACTAGCCAAAGAAGCGGAGCTTGAGGTGTTCAAGCTCAACTAATTTGCTGAGCTCAAGCTCATGGCGAACCATAGTTAAACAAGTCGAGATCGAATTGGATTGTTATATACATATATACATTGTTCTAAAGGTGAAAGTAACAGGATTTAACTCAACCTATTGAGATGAGCTCAAGCTGGATTATTTAGAGAAAAAAAATGTTTTTTCATAGCTGGAAGCAATAGGATTTGAATTCTAAACTTATTGTTTGCAAGCCCAAAACTTCAACTATTTATTATGTTACTAGATTACATGATAAAATATATCTATATATTTATTACTTATTAGCAAGCTTATAGGAGCCAAGCTGAGCTAAATAAAATGACTGCTGTTCATGTTCAGCTCGCCAAGCTTATTTTATGTGTTCGAACAAGCAAAGGGTATTTCCAAGAATCCACAAGCAGAAACTACAAGCTAAGGGTATTTCTAAGAATCCACAAGCAGAAATGAACAGTCATACATCTAACGCATTTGTTCCCTTGTCCATCAGATCAAGCTTTGTCAACACTCCGAATGTCCTTTCACCTGCATCACCAATTTAAACAAATTATATCTCATTGATCAGTAAAACTAGAATAGTGGACACAAAATGAGAACAGGTATAAATAAAATGTCCTTAGGTTCAAAGAAATGGACTTGTACATAAAATCTTTCAACCAACTCCTCCAGTTACCTGTAGGATCAACCTCTCTTGCAAGCTTAATAGCATCAGACGTTGCTATGTCCTGATTTGCAGGTGATATTGCCAGTATGATGGAATTTGGCTACATAAACAAATATCATCAATAAATCATACATAACAAAATGAATGCCAAAAAAACAATGACTGATCGCAACAAACACACTACACACAATCTGCATTTAGCAAAAGGATGACAAGTCACATCTAATGTAGCTTATATTAGTGGTTACACGAATGCATGGACAATTCTGCATCCATGCGTGCATTTGCATTCATTTGATATTGTGTAGAAATTAGTGACTCGTGTTTGTGTTGCATACACTGTGCAATGGAAACCCCAATAGACTACTACAGCATAACTGGTAACAAAATGCAGACCAGTATGCTTTTTCACGACAGGCAATAACATCTGCACACTTAACATGCAAATCTCTAATGAGGGTGTTACAACATAGCTTTGTTAAAGGAACCTGCCGCGATGTGGCTTGAAAAACCTTTAGAAAACTACAAAGAGATGTGTTACTCACGGTGAACAGGAGAAAGAAGGCCTGCTCAATAATCGCTATCTAAACCTCATAGCTAAACTGGCACTCAAGTTTCTCTCTTCTATTGTGACCATTGATTATAACCATTTATGAAAGGACAAGAAAACATTTGATATCTTATTCAACTATAAAAATAAAATTCAACTAAAACTTCGTAGTAAATAGGGCAGCAGAATCTGTCTTGAGTTGCATTAACTTTTCTGCAGCTGCCATTTTTCTATACAAGCTCCAAAATTAGCTTGAAAATAAAGTCCTAAATAAAAATCCAAAACTTCTTAGTGTATGGCTGGGTCCTGCAAAAGGAACAAATGGTGAATAGAAACATAATATTTACTTTGGCACATGGCTCAGGCCTCTAGCAAGCATGATGATTGATGTGTTCGTGAGCCAAGGTTTCGGACACGGAAAGGAGCAAGAGTCAAGACTCAATTGGGCTAAAATGGGTCAACTCGGGTAGACAGGAAGGTGGCTGGGTTCATAGAGGGTCTGGGAGAAAAATAGGTTCAGTAGAAAATTCCCGAATTTTGTAGGATGGTTCTAGACACCTTAAGGTAGGTTCGGTCCAATTTTCAGGGCCAGAGGACACGGGAACAGAGAGTTACGGATTTTTAAAGTTGCTAAAAAATTCAGGATATAACAGGGACAGCAGGCTACGGGTTCAGGCAATCCAGGTTGTAAAATTCAGTTCTAGACACTGGGGGACTCAGTTGGATTTAAAATTTGGAGGGTTGACCAAGGAAACAGAGTAGTACCTTGGGTCTAATAAACAAGATCAAACTCCCTACGGTTTGGACTGGGCCATTTTGTTAAAGGCTGATAGGCTTTTAGGGTCAACAGGGTTTAGGTAAGCTGGATTGGATTATCACGGGTTCAACTAGGTTTGAGAGATTAGGAAAAGGGACTCAGACCTACACAGACCTCAAGGATACATGTGGGTCATCCAAAGAAGGTTGAACTCGCTGGAATGAGGTCAACACACCCGGAGCAGGCTTGGGAAAGTTGGAGCACACTGGCACAGTGAGCTTGGGGCACACCGACTTGGCTGGACCTTGGGCAGCACCCGAAGACCAATCGAGCTAAGCTTCAACGACCTATAGAAGGTCAAGTAACCAAAGAGAGAGAGAGGAAGAGAAGGGAGAGCCCTTGAGAGAGAGACGTGAGATAGAGTGAGAGAGATAGAAAGAGAATTTTGATTTCATTTTTCTGATGCTTCAACAAGGGAAATACATTGCCTTGTATGGGAATAGGAGGCCCTCATAAATTCTCTATACAAATTACATGAAATATTAAAAATCTCATAATTCTGGTTAAGTCCCTTGGACTCCAAGTTTGACTAGGCTATTCAGGAATTCAGAGCTCCATTAATAGCCAAGCCCTAATCACCGTATTCTCTATTCTTAGCACCTTCATAACCTCACCTTCACGCCCCTCTAGCCTGACCAAAATTAGGGGAGGACGTCCCTTAAGTGGGCCCCACTAAGCCCAATTGCCTAGCATATTGGGTATATGGATCCGGATCTACCTGATTTGTATCATCCCCTCTCCATTGAGTCTTGCCTAGCCCACTAGGCAATAAAAATCCAGGGTACCGCTTTCGAAGGTTACAGTCAAACTCTCAGGTTGGTGCTTCCTCATCATCACATCCCACCAGGCGCTTCTTGACCCTTTCCTCATTGATTCGCAACTTCTTTGTTTTGAGAACCCGAATTGGCCTCTTGGGTTCCACCTTGTTCGGAGTAATCTCCACTCCTCGATGGCCCTCTTCAGCTTTTATACCATCTTTTCGCACACCTTTTTATTATTTTTGCAGACTATCTTCCAGCATTTAGCACCACGCACCACCCGTGCCTTTCCAGCACACCAGTTGTCTACGTATGTGAGCTTCCAGCGTAAGGAGCCCACTTTGCTGATGGTGGATCTGCTGTCGGTTTTCACCGAGATAAAAAACAGTGAATGGGTCTACTCCAAACACGATGACTTGCACTCTCAAAGTCCTTCCAGCTGGGCTTATGTTTGTTGTCACCTACCCTTGCAAGGAATCAGTGCAGTGTATCTGCATGGAAGCACATGCATCAGTGCTGCAGATGGTCACCATCTGCCTCCCTAATGCGACAACAACCCTCTTTTGTGACATCGTGTTGTTGAGTAGTGGTGGCACCGCTGTTATGTGCACTTGCTCATACAGAATTTTAGTAGCACCTGTCACCATAGCAAGGTTGTGGGTGACAGTTTACGGGACTTCTGATCCTGGTACTGGGTCAGAACGCGCTGCCTGTGAATCTAGGCAGGATGTGTTGCACCTGTAAAGGGGCATGCCTCTGCTTGCAGTCCTAATTTTGCACAAACAATCACTGCAATTAAACTTGTGAGATGCAGCAAAAATGAGTGCTGACCAGCTGCGAGAGAAGTTTCAACAAGGAATTTTGGTGCTGGCTCACTGCTGATCAATACGATCAATTTCGATGTTTGTGCACGGCAAAGGACAAGAACATCTCCAGCAGAGTTTCGCTGGTATAATGTGCATTTGTGATTGCACGCAGCAGGAAAATATGTTGTTGGTCGCATTTCATAATGAGAGAAGATTGACGAGTGACAAGCTTCTGCAGGTTCTCGATTTTCCTTGCACTAAACGACAGTCAAGTTTGCTACATTCCGTTGCTGTACAGAACAAGCAAGGAGAGGCTTATTTTGGGGGTCCTGTGCAACAGGGCGTGCCCAGTCATCTGTAGATTGGGGCCTTTGGTCCGCTGTTGTGCACAGGACTGTGTTCCCGTGACTGTAGCAGCGTGTTGCAGGCTGGTCGAGCTGCCAGCCTAGCTGGACGTGCTCTCAGCCCGTGGTGCACTGTTGTAGCATTGGTGATGGTGATGCAAAGGGAGGAATCACCATCGGTGGCTGAGCTGCTGGCGGGATATTCGACTCCCGTGAGCCGTCGCATAGGGTTTGGAGTCTCCAAAGGCCACTGCCGCAGGTGGCCGGCAGTGGTGCCATGCACGCAGGAGTCGCGCACACACCGTGCAACTGCACCTCCACCCCTACAACAGTAGGGGCAGTTGCTGCAGCTGCTACTGGCATTGCAATTCTTGCATCAGCGCCTACTTTGGCAGCACTCACTCTCATAGATGATGCATCAACAGCGGCCGATTTGAGGAAATCAACTGTGACCTATGTCACATAGGTGCGGGTGGGGGTGTGGATACGGGTGCAGATGCGACACTTTAAAAAAACTTGGGTGCGGAGAGGGTATATATATATATATATAAATTTTAACAGGTTTAAGTTAATACTGTGTGTGTGTGCAGATGTATTTATATATATAATATAGATAAAACTGGACTTGGTTTAGGGTTAACTGAAACTACTTTTGGACAGAAATGGATCTCAGTGTAATTGACTTCACCTGACACAAAGGAAGTTGTGTCCAAGTGTCGCTCTTGCAAGGGTGCGGGTGCGACGCGGGTGCGGTGCCCTGTTAGAAGAGTTTGTGTTACATAGACTGCAATCTTTTTGTTGCAACATTCAATACAACTACCATATGGTTGTTCCTTTATGTAGTTCTGAACTTTTCAAAAAGGCCGTGTGCTCATCTATGGTTCTTCACACCCTTCTCATGTGAGGGCTTGGGTGGGGAGTTCTCAATTAGTCTCTCTGAGCATGCTTGGTGCAGGTTTTGGAGAGTAACCTCCAAGCTATCAAACCTTCGGTTAAAGGTAGAGTAGTTGTTGTCAATGGACTTGTGCAAGTCAGTCATGCCATTCCAACCCACCTCTATGATATAGGTTTCAGACAAGACTAAAGATGGATTTGTTAAATGTATATATATGTTTACTCATTTCTGTACATTTTCTGTATAGTTATAGCTCATTGAGCATTTTGGTCTTTTCACATGTATGACATAAAAAAGTATCTTTGTTTTTTATTTTTTTATTTATGGTATTGTAATAAATCTCAGCCTTGATGGGCATTTTAGGTATTTCGTAGGGAGTCGTTGGACCCTATCCAACGGATAGATTTCTAGCTGTAGGGTAGGTCCCAACGGCACTCTATGAGCCTTTAGCTGTATATAAAGGGGTCTGCCCTCTCTCATGTGTATGTAATTCTCAAAGGGATTATTCCCCAATAATATTCATTATTTTTATGAGTGTTTCTCAGCCCTTAGTGGCTCATTCTTGTGTTTTCGTGTATTGACCCATAAGAGGTCGTATTCTCGAAGTGTTATTTTGCCCATAAGTGGCACATCAAGGCATATTCTTCAGTTCGTGATATGGTATCAGAGCTAGTGGACTCCTTTGTGTTATTCAACTCTTTCTCAAGCGTATATTGATGTTGCGTGAAGATTGGGTCGTGCCTCAGGAAACGTGCCTACCAACCTTCTTGAAGATTGGTCTTCTTATGAATGCATAGAGACATTGGTGCTTCAAAAAGAGTTGAAAGTCTGCTCAAGTATTTATTTCTCTTTCTCTTTCTTTTCTCTTGCTTTGTGTTCTTCGGTTCTATGGCCGAAAAAGAAGTGGTGACGGTAGTTCCAATAAAATTTGATGGAAAGAATTACAATTTATGGGCTATCACCATCAAAAGAATCCTTATTGGTAAAAGATTGTGGGAGTATGTTGATGGTTCCACAATAGAACCACAATTCACCCTCACAAAATCCATTAAAGAAAATGATGAAACATGAGAGTGGAGGTTCTTAAAGGAGAAGAAAAGAAAAAAGCTCTTATAGGTTATAAGAAAGCTTTGAAGGAATGAAAAATTATCCATGCCAAGGTACTTTCCTTATTTATGGGATGTATGAACGAAGATACATGTGAAACAATTTTGGAGTTTGAAAGAGCCAATGAAGCATGACTCTTCATTAAACAAACATATACTCAATGCAACATTGCATTTCGATGGGAGCTTCAAGACAAGATTCACAACTGTAAACAAGGAGAAAAGAGTATTAGAGAGTACTTTGGCTCTCTAAAGAAGTTATGGGATCAAATGACTAAGTTAGAGCTCGTTTGGGAAACTCCCAATGATGCTCAAGCTAGAAAGAAACAAATAAACAATGAGCAATTCTTTCAATTTATGAGAGGGTTGCGACCCGAGTTTGAACAAATGAGAAGCAACATCATACATAGAAGACAAGATGAGCTTCCTCTTATTCAAGAGGTTTTAGCTTAAGTTTGAATGAAAGGAACTAGATTAAGGTCTCAAAATGAAGCAAAAGAAGTTAAGGACAATGTATTGGCCGTTTCAAGACCTGGTGCCAACACTCATACATACAAACCCCCACACTTTTATAACAATAATTATGGAAAGAATCGTGTGTACGAAGGAAAAGGAGATATGAAAAGAAAAAAAGAGGCATTTTTGTCATAATTATGGGGAATCAGAACATAATTAAATCTTTTTGTCTGGAATTCAAAACCAAAGATGAAAAGCATGTTAATGACAATTGTGCTAAGTCTGATATTTTAGATGACAAGAAAGTAGAAACCCCTGAAGTGACCAATGGTAAGTTAAGGCTTGAAGATCATACACCTTATAATCAACTGATCGGGTCACTCACTTACTTGTCCATCACTAGACCGGACATAGCACATGCAATTCACGCTGTCAGTCAATTTCAGCATACTCCAACTGTGCACATGAGTGTTTTGTCAAGAATTGTCAGATATATCAAAAACACCATAACAAAGAGAGATTTTGTATCTTCATCTTTTTCCCTAGATTTGTTTGCTTATATTAGTGTTGATTGGAGAGAAAATCTCAACCACATGTTTCTGTGTCTTTTTAGGAGATTATCTAATATCATGGAGGTGCAAGAAGCAGCAAAAAGTATCATTATCTTCAACCGAAGCATAATATCGTGCAATGACTACAACAACAATAGAGTTTGTGTGGCTAAAAAGTCTTTTCAGAGATATGAGTGGCATCTCAAAACCTTCGAAAGTGTGTTGTGACAATAAGAATGCAATCTACATTGCAAATAACCACACCTTCCATGAGTGAACAAAACACATAAACATAGATTGTCATTATGTGCGTGATGAATACCTGAGAGGAACTATTATGTTGCCATATGTCACATTCGAGTATCAACTCATACATTTCTTCACCAAAGCTCTCCCTGCACCTCAAATTTTTTTTCTTAGCAAACTTTCGATCATTTTGCCGTATGTTTGAGGGGGGTGTTATATATATATATATATATATATATATATATATATATATATATATATATATATATATATATATATATATATATAGCTTTGTAATAGATATTTCCCATTAGGGGCATTTTTGTTAATTCACATATGTAATAATTAACTGTTTTAGAAAAAAGTTAATTCGCTTTTTTTATTATTTTTTGTATTTTTATTTTTGTGATTTATAATAGCCTTGGAGGCTCTATGGTCTTTTTGACCATAGAGACGTTGGGGGCTCCTAACGTCTCTATGTGGGAGCCCCCAATGGCTCTCAGAGTCTCACTCGCCTTTTTTGTTGAATATAAATAAGGGCTGTTTCCCCCTTATTCTTTTATGCCTTTGAGCTTAAGCATCTCCTCAATAAAGATATATTTTTTTTATCTTCTTTGTTCCCTTTGTTAGCTATTGTGTTGTCCTACTTGGACTTGTGCACATTGTTATTGAGATCTGGTAAGCCCTTAGTGGCATTGGTTAGTACTTGTGCACATTGTGATCTTATAAGCCCTTAGTGGCATTATCTTTGTATCTTCAACTATTTCATTACAAAGTAGAAACAGGCCAGGTATAGTGGTCACTGGCAGAAACTGGTTTAGAAACTGTAGGTTCAGTCTGGACATAATCTAGCAAACAAGTTTTGGTACAGAATTTTTATCTCAAGCTATAGGGCAACAATAATTCTCAGGTTTGGTCAGTAGGTGGTTGACACGAAGAAGAAACTATGGACAAAATTTCGGATGTAAATACCAAGGGAATTGGAAAATATGGATTTTTGAACAGGGCTCAGTTTTCTAGCTGACGACCACAACACAATCAAGACAGGAGTTGTAGATAAAGTCTCGGAACAGAATTTTTATCCAAGGAATTAGGGGCCCATAATTCCTAAAAATTTGACCAGGTCTAGATAACACCTTGATGTAGGTACAGTCAAAGTTTCAAGGGCAAATTCCCAAAGTTGTAGGTCGGATGAATTTTTGAAGAAGTCGGGTTCTGGTGGTCTGAACAGGTTCAGGTTAAGGCAGGGTTGGCGAACACGTTTCACTATAGAAATTTTAATTCTCAGCAGATGAGTCTAAAAATTCTGAAAATTGGTCCTAGTGCAGGTAACAGATGAGTGAAGGAGTAAACAAAATTTCAGAGTCAAACACTAGATGGTTATGGAACTACGATTTTTCAAAGTAGAACCCACGTTCAGGCTTGGTCAGTGACAATATTCAAACAACACTTCCACACTCAGCTGAGTATACCTGATCACCTCACTTCAATCCTGAACTTGCAGCGTTTGGTGTGAACCAGCTCTGATATTTACTAAACGAGCGGATTTGTAGGAATGTTCGCTCTGATACCAGTTGATGTGTGCATGAGACTAGGGTTCAGACACGGAAAGGGGTAAGACTCAATTGGGCTAAAATGAGTCAACTCGGGAACACTGAGTAGCTGGGTTCATATAGGGTATGAGAAAAAAACCGGTTCACCTAATTGGTGCAGCAGAAGAATCTCAAATTTTGTGGGATGATTCCAAACACAAGTTATAGATTTTTTTAAATTGTTGAAAAATTCAGGACAGGACTAGGAAAGCAGGATACTTGTTCAGAAAGTCCGATTTATAAAATTCGTTTATGGGCACTGGAAACTCCGCCTGTGTATAACTGTTTATAAAGGAGGAGGGTTGCGGTAGGCCTGTGACAGCCAGCATAAAAACTTAGTTATACCCTATGAATATGAACCAATATGAGAATTTCGTTGGGGCGTTCCCTACTGAGCGACGCGCTGTATTCTATAGGCCCGGAGGCAGTGATAAATGGGCAAGGGTTGCTAGGTCGTCGCCCGAAAGCGACGCGTCACAGCGGCGCCCGGGTGTGGTGTTAAATAGGCAAGGGTTCCCTCACTTTGTTGGACGGGTGGGGGTAAAGAAGTTAGTCCAAGACCATAAAATTAGGTTAGCCACTTGGAACATAGGGTCTTTAACTGGTAAGTTGGTAGAGTTAGTAGATGTTATGTGTAGGAGAAAGATTGACATTTTATGTCTACAAGAGACCAAATGGGTAGGTGAGAAAGCAAAAGTAATGGAACCTTGGGGATATAAGATTTGGTATACAGGAATAAATAGGAATAGGAATGGAGTAGGGATTGTTATGAGTCGTGAGTTTATAGATAATGTAGTTGAGGTCCGTAGGAAGGGTGATAGGATTTTACTTATTAAATTAGTATTAGGTACGGATATTATTAATATTATTAGTGTTTATGCACCTCAAGTAGGTTTAGATGATTCCATTAAGCGTTAATTTTGGGAAGATTTAGATGGAGTAGTACAAGAGATATCTTATGGAGAAAGGTTTTTCATCGGCGGTGACCTTAATGGGCATGTAGGCATTAGTAGGGATGGATTTGAGCGTATCCATGGAGGTTATGGTATAGGAGAAAGAAACGAAAGTGGAGAAAGGATTTTAGATTTTGGTTTGTCCTATGATATGATCTTAGCAAACACTTGGTTTAGGAAGAGGGAGTCTCACTTAGTAACATTTAAAAGTGGGGTTAATACGAGCCAGTTAGATTTTTTCCTACTTAGAAAGAGAGATAGGGGTTGTTGCATCGATTGTAAGGTTATACCTGGAGAAAGTGTAGCTACACAACATAGAGTCTTAATTTTAGATCTGAGAATTAGACAATGCCGCAAAAGGAATAGACATATGATAGATCCTAGAATTAAGTGGTGGGCACTGAAAGAAGCTAAACAAGGAATGTTTGTAGAGCAGGTAGTTAAGGAAGTTGATTGGTGTCTCGAGGAGAATTCAGAATCAATGTGGAAAAAGATAGCGGGTGGCATGAGAAAGGTGACTAAGAAGGTATTAGGTGAGTCTAAGGGCGAATAAAGGAAAAAAAATACAGAAAAGAAAGAAATTAAAAATGTATTTATATATATAATAATATAATATTATTATATATACATATATGTACAGTTTTAGATTTTAACACTCCCCCTCAAACTTACGGTACAATGAGCGAAAGTTTGTCTAGGAGAAAGTGAAATCGGGGAGCAGCGAGAGGCTTTGTAAAGAAGTCTGCTAACTGATATTCTGAAGTGACATATGGCAGATCAATTATCCCGTGTAGATATTCCTCTCTGACGTAGTGACAATCCATTTCGATGTGTTTGGTGCGTTCGTGGAATGTTCTGTTACTGGCAATGTAGATCGCACTTTTGTTGTCACAACACATTTGTGAAGCCTTTGTTGCTTCAACTCCCATGTCAGCAAGCAGTCGTCGGAGCCAAACTACTTCCATGGTCGTGGTTGCCATGGCTCTGTATTCAGCTTCGGTGGATGAGAGAGATACCTTCTGCTGCTTTTTACACCTCCACGAGATTAATGATTCCCCTAAAAAGACACAAAAGCCAGTGGTTGAGTGTCTGTTATTGGGATCACCTCCCCAATCAGCATCAGTATATGCAATTAAATCAAGAGAAGAGGAGGAAGATAAGAAAAGTCCTCGTGAAAGAGAGGACTTGATGTATCTGATAATACGCATGACTGCTCCCATATGAACAGAAGTAGGAGCATGTTGAAATTGACTTGCTGTATGAACAGCATGTGCTATATCTGGTCTGGTAATGGATAGATAGGAAAGTGCCCCGACAAGCTGTCTGTAAGGAGTAGGGTCTGCAAGAAGTTCTCCATCATCAATCTTCATTTTAACATTAACAACTTCTGGAGTGTCAACTTTCTTATCATCAGTAATACCAGACCTGAAAACAATATCAAAAGCAAATTTAGTCTGAGATAATAAATATCCTCTAGGAGAATAAGCAACTTCAATGCCTAAAAAATATCTCAACAAGCCCAAATCAGTCATTTCAAAATGAGATTTAAGAAGTGTTTTGATTGTTTTAACTCCCTGTTTATCGCTTCCGGTGATGATCATATCATCCACATAGAGAAGAAGCACAATGATCCCTGCATCAGAATTCTTAATAAACAAAGCAGTGTCAGTTAAACAGAATTGAAAACCAATATCAATCATAACACGACTAAACCTATCATACCAAGCTTTTGGTGCTTGTTTAAGTCCATAAAGAGCTTTTTCTAAGCGAAGGACTTTACCCTTAGGAATACTTAGACCAGGAGGGGGTTCCATATATACTTCTTCAACTAGCTTTCCATTTAAAAAAGCATTTTTGACATCCATTTGAAAAATAGACCATTTTTTGATAGAAGCTAAGGCAATTAAGGTTCGGACAGTAGTCATACGAGCCACCGGAGCAAAGGTTTCTTCATAATCAATCCCATATTCTTTGGCATAACCTTTGGCTACTAAACGGGCTTTATATCTTTCAAGAGTACCATCACTCTTGGTTTTAATTTTATAAACCCATCGACATCCTATAGTTTTCTTCCCTGGAGGAAGATCTTGAATATTCCATGTAGAAGCCTTTTCAAGTGCATCTAATTCAGCTTTCATGGCTTCTATCCATTTGATATCATTTTTTGCTTGAAAATATGTGGATGGTTCTTCATATGAGTGAATTAATGCAATAACTGCCCTATATGTGGGTGAGAAAGACTCGTATGATACAAACTTTTCTGGAGGCCTCGAGATTCGGGATGATTGTCTAGTTGGAATGTTAGAATATTTCTCAAGTGCACATGGAGTATTAGACTCTTGTCGCCTGGAATATTGAATACTAGTATCTCTATGAACTTCTTCATTTTCAACATTAAGATCAATAATTCTTTGATCATCATCAAAGTTACAATCAAGGTCATATTCATCAGATGTTGATGTTAGATCTAGCAAAAAGGACTACTCAGTGACGTCTTTTAATTTTCTAAAATCAAAGAAGCTCTCCTTTTCAAGAAAGGAAACATTTCTAGACACATATAGTTTATTATTTTTGAAGTCAAAACATCTATAACCTTTCTGGTTTTCAGCATATCCTAAAAAGGCACAGGGAATCGCACGAGGGGAAAGTTTATCATTTTTGTCAGTAAATATGAAACATTTGCACCCAAATATTCTTAGTCTGGAGAAATGTTCATTAGTTTTTCAATGGGAGTGATATTTTGTAACGAAGAAGATGGCATCCTATTAATGAGATAGGTGGCAGTTAAGGCAGCTTCTGCCCAAAAGTCTTTAGGGACTTGATTTGCTATTAATAAAGTTCTAGTGGTTTCTATAATATGACGATGTTTTCGTTCTGCCAGTCCATTTTGTTGAGGTGTATAAGGACAAGATCTTTGATGTGTGATGCCATGCAATTTAAGATAATTTTGAAAATCTGTGGATAAAAACTCTCCCCCTGAATCTGTGCGAAAAATAGTAATATCATTTTGAAATTTGTTTTTAACCATATTATGAAAAGTTTGAAAGTATGAAAATACTTCAGACTTATGTTTGAGAAAGTACATCCACGTATGTCGGGAGAAATCATCGACAAAAATAACATAGTAAACAAATCCTCCTTTAGAAATTACTGGTGCAGGACCCCAAACATCCGAGTGTATTAATTCAAGTGGTCTTGAAGAGAAAAAGGTTCTGTTCTGAAATGGTAATCTTTTCATTATGCCGAGAATACAATCTTTACAATCAAATGATTCAGAGTTACAAAATTTTCCTAGATTTGGAAAATGTTGGATTTTGGCTATATGTGGGTGACCAAGTCTCTTATGCCACAGTTCCAACTCTATTTTTTGAATATTATAACAAAAAGCTTTCTTCGGCATTTCCAAAAAATCCATGTAATAGAGTCCTCCTTCTCTATGGCCTTCCCCAATCAGCTTGTCTGACTGGCGATCCTGTACCCAACAACCATGAGAAGAAAAAGAAATATTACACCCATAATCAGAAATTTGAGATACAGATAAAAGATTTAAATTTAATTTGGGAACATGTCTAATTTCTGGAATAAAAAAATTTTTTGTTTTATAAATTTTTTCAAAATTTCCTATTCCTTCTATTTCAAGAGAAGTCCCATCAGCAGTAAAGACCTTTGACACACTTGTTTTATTTTTAACACATTTGGATAGACTTTGATTATTTGGGGTCATATGAAAAGATGCACCAGAGTCAAGAAGCCAAGAAATTTTACCTAAATCAGAAAAAGATGAGGCTGCTGCGCCGGTTGAAGCTTCAGATGAGGAAGAGGCACCTTTGATGAGAGGCTGAAGAATCTCCATTAGTTGGGCCAGGGAAACTGGTGCATCCTGATCTTTAGGCTCCGATCCAGTAATTGCAGCTCTTTTTTCTCTCAGCTCCTTAAGTTTGGGACATTGTGGCCTGTAGTGTCCCGGTTCATGACAGTGATGACAAATAACTTTCTTCTTATCATAGTCACCATTTTGTCGGTTAAAGTGAGGAGGCCTATATGATCGAACATGATTCCCTGGTCTAGACACGGCTAAAACGGAATCATCTTCAATTTTTAAAGAACCTTTCCGGAGACGATTTTCTTCCATTGTTAACTCTTCAATAGTTTCAACAATAGAAGGAATTTTTCCCCGGTGAAGTAGGGCCGATTTAGTGGTTTCAAATTCCGGCCTTAATCCAGTGATAAACTGGTAAAAATGTTCAGCATCGAGTTATTTCTGACGAAGCTCGATGTCTTCGGCACAATGCCACTTTGGTTCTAAAAGGGAAAGTTCTTCCCAAAGTTCGGACAACCCATTGTAATATTCACGAATAGTTTTGTCTCCTTGTGTCATCATTCGAACTTTTTCTTGGAGGTTGCACACGTGTGCAATATCTTTAAGGGAATACATATTCTTAAGGTATTCCCATGCCTTATCGGCATGATCAAATTTGGCAAGACTTGAGCATTTTTTAATGTCAACGCTATTGATAAGCCATGACATTATCTTCGCATGAGATATTCTCCATTCTTTCCATTTCTTCTCATATGAGGCAATAGCCTTGATTTTCTCTTCTTCCGATAGAGGGACCTCTTTATCTCCCTCCTTTTTAGTAAGAGATAGCTTAGGTTCCGAATCGGAACCATCCACAATCCCCCATAAGCCTTTTCCCCATATATGGTGCTTCATGATTGAAGCCCATGTTACATAGTTCGTATCGCTTAGTTTCATAGGCATGACGGTGACTTTATCATTGTCATCCATCGATTAGAAGGAGAGAAAGAATAGGGATAGAAGAGAAACAAGAAGGAAAATGAGAAAGAAAGAAAAAAAAACAATACAACAAGATGTGAAATCTTCTCCAATGAAGTGATAAAACACTTCTCTTCAAGTGGCGAACACTTTTGCAAACGGGCACGGAAACCGAGGCAGCTTTTCCTCAAGATTTAGTACTTCCGCGGCTCTGATACCATGAAATGAAATGGGGATCTTCGAAACACGTGCTTTGATTAACAAGAGCAAGTGTCAAGAATGACACTAAAGCATAACCCTTAAAAAGGGTATAACTGGAAACAAAATAAAAATAAAAATGTATTCTTTATTGATATGAAAAACCAATTGCTTAAGAAGCATTGGGGTAAAATACAAGAGGGGCTGCACCCCTTTATATACACAGCTGAAAGAGGACTCAATAGAGCTGTTGGGCACAGTCCAACAGCTCTATTTAGAGCTGTTGGAATGTGTCAGTCCAACAGCTCTATTGCTAGTCAAGTTTGGACAGGACTTGACTAGCAACAGTCATTCTAGTTCAAACTGAACTAGATGACATAAAGACAAAAAAATAAAAATAAAGGAAAAAAAATACAGAAAAGAAAGAAATTAAAAATGTATTTATATATATATAATAATATAATATTATTATATATACATATATGTACAGTTTTACATTTTAACAGTGCACCGCTAGGTAAGGATACATCGTGGTGGAACGAGGATGTCAAATTAGCTATTAAGGTTAAAAGAGAGTGTTATAGAAATCTAAGTAAGAGTCGTGATAATGAGAATTTGAAGAAGTATATGATAGCAAAAAAGGAAGCTAAAAAAGTAGTTCGGAACGCGAGGGATAAGGTATATAAGGAGGTTTATGATAAGTTGGATACCAAAGAGGGCGAGAAGGATATTTATAGGCTTGCAAAGATGAGAGATAGGAAATCGAGGGATCTGGGTATGGTTAGATGTATCAAAGATGAAACGCAAAGGGTTTTAGTCAAAGATGAGGAGATTAAAGAGAGATGGAAAGATTATTTTGATAAGCTATTTAATGAAAGGCATGCTCATGATCTTGGAGACTTGTCCATTCCTTTTCATGTGATGAATCGTGACTTCATGCGCAAGATTCAAAAGAAAGAAATTACAGAGGCTTTGAAGAAAATGAAATCAAGAAGGGCAGTTGGCCCAGATGGTATACCTATCGAGGCTTGGAAATACTTGGGAGAGAAAGGTTTAGAATGGTTGACAAATCTTTTTAACAAGATTTGGCGGACAAATAAGATGCCTAATGAGTGGAGGAAGGGTACTTTGGTGCCTCTATATAAGAATAAAGGTGATACACAAGATTGCACAAACTATCGTGATATAAAACTCATGAGTCATACTATGAAACTTTGGGAGAGGGTGATTGAGTCTAGGTTGAGGAAGGTTGTCATGATATCGGAAAATCAATTTGGTTTTATGCCTGGAAGATCAACTATGAAAGCTATACATCTTCGTAGACAACTTATTGAGAGAAATAGAGAGAGGAACAAAGATTTGCATATAGTTTTTATTGATTTGGAGAAGGCATACGATAAAGTACCTAGAGACGTTCTCTGGTGGACAATGATGAAGAAAGGTGTTTCTATCAAGTACATTAGTATAATTAAATATATGTATGAAGGAGTAGTAACCAATGTCCGCACTTGTGGAAGGGTGACAACCAATTTTTCTATAACGGTTGGGTTACATCAAGGATCTGCTTTAAGCCCTTTCCAATTTGCTATAGTGATGGATGAGCTTACGAGATCGATTCAAGAAAATGTGTCGTGGTATATGTTGTTTGTTAATGATATTGTTTTGATTGATGAGTTTAGAGTTGGGGTTAATGCTAAGTTAGAATTGTGGAGACAGACATTGGAAGCAAGAGGTTTTAAGTTGAGTAAGAGTAAGACAGAATACATGAAATGTCGGTTTAGTAAGCAACAAAGTAGTGATGGGAGTGTAGTGAAACTTGGTGAGCAAGAAATACCGGTGGATAATTGTTTCAAATATTTGGGATCTATCATTCAAAAGTATGGAGAAATTGATGGAGATGTAAATCATAAGATAAAGGTTGGGTGGACGAAATGGAAAAGTGCAATTAGAGTGTTGTGCAATCGTAGAATGCCATTGCGGTTGAAGGGAAAGTTTTATAGGACGACTATTAGGCCCGCTTTACTATATGCTACGGAATGTTGGGCTGCCAAGAGACATCATATTCAAAAAATGAGTGTAGCTGAGATGCGTATGCTAAGATGGATGTGTGGAAATACAATAAAAGATAAGATTCGAAACGAGGAGATACGTAAGAAGGTAGGCGTTGCACCCATTGAAAATAAGATGAGAGAGAATCGTTTACGGTGGTTTGGACATATTCAGCGAAGGCCTAATGATGCTCCAGTTAGAAGGATGGAGAAATGGGAAAATATATTAGTTAAAAGAGGTCGGGGTAGGCCTAGGAAGACATGGATGGAGGTGATAGGAAAGGATATGAATGCCTTGAACCTCACCGAGGACATGGCATTGGATAGAAATGATTGGAGGAGAAGGATTCATGTGGAAGACCCAAAATGATTTTCTTTTTTGGTTCATATCGCCAACCCCAATTGTTTTGGGATAAAGGCGTAGTTGTTGTTGTTGTTGTTTAAGGGCACTGGACTCTGAAATTCGGAAGGTTGACCAAGGACACACTCTAGTACCTTGGGTCTAATAATCAGGGCCAGACTCCATATGATTTGTGCTGGGGATTTTGTTAAAGGCTAACGAGTTTTTAGGGTTTGAAGGGTTTAGCTACGTTGGACTGGGTTCCCATGGGTTCAACTTGGTTTGGGAGATTACTAAAAGGGACTCAGACCTACACAGACCTCAGGATCATGTGCGGGTCATCCCAAGAAGGTTGAACTCGTTAGAATGAGGTCAACACACCCAAGGCAGGCTTGAGAAAGCTGGATCACATCGTAACGAGCTTGGGGTGCACCGACTTGAATAGACCTTGGGCAGCACCCAAAGACTAATCAAGCTAGGCTTCAACGACCTATGGAAGGTTAATTAACTAGAGAGAGAGAGAGAGGAAGAGAAAGGATAGCCCTTGAGAGAGAGAGAGACGTGAGAGAGAGGGAGAGAGATAGAGAGGGGGCGAGAATTAGAGAGAGAATTCCGATTTCATTTTTTGGATGCTTCAACAAGGAAAATACATGGCCTTATACAGGCATAGGAGGCCCTCATAAGTTCTCTACACAAATTACAGGAAATATTAAAAAGCTCATAATTCTGGTTAAGTTTGACTAGGCTATTTTTGGAATTCATACCTCCAAAAATAACCAAGCCCTAATCACCTTATTTTCTATTCTTAGCACCTTCATAACCTCACCTTCATGCTCCTCTAGCCTGCCCAAAATTAGGGGAGGATGCCCCTTGAGTGGTCCCCACCAAGCCCATCTGCCTAGCATATTGGGCATATGGATCTGGATCTACCCGATCTGTTTCAGTGATAAAGGCATAATTCAACTCAAACTTGTCAATGCTCATATAATGTTGATGTTTTTCTTAAATTGGTTCAATTATCAATTGATCACCTCGATTTTCATCTTAGAGTTTAACCAAATCCACTCAGATTAACAAGTTGCAAACAAAAACACGTTACTTAGAGCAAATAGACAATGTTGTACACACTGTCGCAAATAATGATAAACATGTGGCATGCAATTACCTTTTCAACATATGATCGCACCATATTTTCAATTTCTGAAACAATGTTTTCAGGCTGTCCCTCTGCAAGAAAAAAAAAACTCTATAACTAAAAGCACCAAAGATAGATTCCTTCACATTACACGCAAGGTAAATGAATATTAGTCAACTGCTCAGATAAAGAAACATTACCTACAGCAACCTTGGTAAGACCAGGCAGATCAATCAATGTTAAGTTGACAACTGTCAAATAAAGTAAGCCAAGGTAAAGGCATGTTAATGATTTGTGGAGGAAAAAGAAAAGTGTGTTAATAGTAAACGTGACCAAAGTAGTAATCATCCAACAAACAAGCTAAACAGAAAAGTCCAAGCAGCTATTTTTGTGTCAATTTTGGTTAGAGGGCTGTAAATTATAAAAACATGTCATAATGGTGATAACAGATCAATCCAATAAAACAGCTATTGTAACTCCTAATGGCCTTTATGCACAGTTGTTCGGTAGACCAAAGAATAATTTACCAACCAATTCAGGGAAAATTCAAAGTACAAAAACCCCCAAAAGAAAAAAGGTTATTAGAAACTGTGATCCATACATGCACAACTGCAGATATGTAAACTGAACAATCATGTAATGACTAATCATATATCCGGCCAAAAATAATCCAACAGACAATGGATGAATGATCCAAACGCTGTCACGATTTCTCATAAAGATAAGGCCCCAGATAACAACCAAGAAGTCATCAAAGGCTTTCATTTCGCAGCAAACTTCCTTCCACTCCTCAATTATAGTATTTGATTTCTATCCCTACATAATCACTTCAATGCTGAAACCATTTAAAGCAAAGAATCAGAATAATCAACCAAAATGGACTGAGGTTCAAGATCTCATTTTCCTGCATTATGTGGATCATCTCAATGATGCATCTCTAATATAGTTGTCATCCATATCAAACAAACAGACGAAACATTTTGCAGATATACACAACTGTATGCATGTTTGTCTGCAATATTTAATGTAAACTGGATTTACAAGCAAAAAATGTACCACTGGGTGTCAACTGCATGCAAGTAAAAGGGAGATACATGATGTATGCTTAATTTTAAGCTCATCAAATATTATACCGGAAATATCAAACCATACGAAGGAGTGGAAGCGCTTTCATTATTTTGTTTAAGAAATATAATGATTTTATATTTTTTATGTGTCTCATTACCTCAATGTTTACACGGAATTTTTTGAGATGTGCACTTTTATTTCATCAAAGCATACAGCAATGATAGCAAAGCCGCATCATAGCTTCTATTGCTGGAAACCACAGTTGATACTTTTATGCAAACATAACCAGTCCCATCCTTCCATAGTTTCAAATTCTAGTATAGATTGAGCTGTTCCATTAATGTTCATAAGATGCTTTATGCCATTCTTTTGTAGTCATTTTGAAAAGATAACATTTTGGCCGTTATCTCGTCTGGAAAACAGAACATGTACCCATAAGTAGGTGCAGATTATTTAACATCAATCCAATACTCCAGCCATAATCAAATGAATAATAACCACAAGACAGAGTGTGAATAAACGTCTGAAAATATATCCCAACAGCACAACATATTATTATATCGAAAATGTGTGTGAAATAATCCAAATTATCAATTAACAGCATAACATAGTCAGGTATATTTGCAATGGTATCATATCTCATAAGGCCAAATATTGGGATGACATCGATTTTGCCAATATTTTGAACATATAGAGATATTTTACCTTTAAATAGGATTTTGAGTTTAAGGGGATGCAGCTTATAAAATTCAATCTTCACATTGATCTATCTGATTAGCATGGACACAAAGTTCAAAACTAACAGGAAAAAAAATAAAACATCAACAAGTCAACTGTTTGCAATGACCAGCAGCATGATTACAATACATACCATTTGGAGAATAAATACTGAGATGGATGGGAACAGTAGAGATCATTTTAGATCTTCCAGTCATTCTATCGGTTTCATCCTGAATTTCCTTGCGCACAGCAGCTGCATGATCCATTCAGATGGTCATCAGATACAACCAAGCCATACTAAGCATGTACAACTATGTACGTAGGAATACAAAACTCTATAAGGGAAAATAATGGTAAGAAATGTGAAAGAATGATTATGCAGTTCACAAGATAATTGATTATTCAGCCTAAGTATCATCTCGCTACAATGGAAATGAATCCAAGGAAATACAGAAACTTAATTGATTGGCGCCCACCAATGTATGTATCCATCCAAAGAGAATATCAGACAAGAGTGCAGTGATATTTTAAGACCCCTCTTTATGACATTGTTGCCTCAGCGGGAAGAACAAAATACCTCTAGTCGCAATATCCTCAAGGATCGAAAACACATTAAGAATTTCACTTATAGAATGAGATTCTGATTTTGATCTAAAACAGGTATCTCCTTGAAAAAGATAACAAAGATCCTGTCCAAACTTCATCACAATAGAAGTTGCAAAAAGGGTATCATATAAATGTTAAAATTCACACTTGTTTGCGTGTGAGTTGCTCCAAAACATCCCAAACACTCTTAAGAACACATAGTTGCAGTCGTTTTTTGCTTAATCCAAACCTGTAGACGTGTTTACCGTTGCTCATTCAGAAAAGTCACTGATGCCAAAGGCCCAAAGTAACCGACCACTAGAACTCCCGCCATTCTTCAAATAAACCGATTCATGTAATTCTTAACAACAACAAGTACAGCAAATTCCCGCCATCAATTATTTGAAAACGTAAAACTAGCTGAAGAAAGAGCGAATTCAGTTTCCATTCTTAAAAAAAAACAAGAAAATCATATATATACCAAAGTCGGTGAATCTCTTCCTCGGCAAGTGAAGGAACTCCGCGTATTCGGGCTGCCCTTCCTCCGTCTTGTGCAGTTGCAACACGAGAGGCCTCCTCGTCACAATACCTACAACCATTCAAATTCCGCACAAAACACAGAAAAATCACTCAAAAAAATCATAAAAACCTCCACCCTCAACCGATCGCAACGCAACGAAGATGGAATTCCAGAGAAAAACAAAAAAGTGAAAAAGAGGACTGAAAAAAATCTCACCGGATCCTCTCGGAAGGAAATCTCGGCCGACGATGCTCTCCAGAACCGAAGATTTCCCAGAACTCTGAAACGGCAACGACCCGAAAAAAAACCACAAAACCATCAGAAAGGGAGGAATCCCCAGGAAGGAAACGAGGCAGAAACTGCCGGAAAAAACGAGTACCCACCTGACCACCGACGACGGCAACAGATGGGAGGGACTCCCAGAGGGTGGGCAGGGCGCCATCACCACCGTGGTCGCCGAGGACGGTGCAGGCCCTCTGTATCCTGTTGACGAGGCCGATCAGGCTCTCCATCGTCGTCATCTCCGCTCTCCCCCAACGAAACCCCTTCCACGAAACGATCGATCGATGGCCTCTTTGCTCTCCCGCTCTCTCGCTCGCCCCTTTAAGAGAGAGAGAGAGATTTGGGAAGTAAACGTGAGTCCAACGCTACCTTTGATTTGTCCGTGGAGCGTGCGAGTAAGGAAAAAATGTCAGCTTAAAACGTCGGTGAGTAAAACAAATGATGAAGTTTTTTTTATTGGATAAGGAAAAAAAAAAAAAACTCCGCCTGTGCCGGTCCCAAGCCCGGATAAAGGAGGAGGGTTGCGGTAAGCCTGTGACAGTCAGCATAAAAACATAGTTATACCCTATGAATATGAACCAATATGAGCATTTCGTTAAGGCGTTTTCTACTGAGCGACGCGTTGTACTCTATAGGCTCGGAGGCAGAGATAGATGGGCAAGGGTTGCTAGGTCGTCGCCCAGAAGCGACGCGTCACACCAGCGCCCGGGTGTGGTGTCAAATAGGCAAGGGTTCCCTCACTTTGTTGGACGGGTGGGGGTAAAGAAGTTAGTCCAAGATCATAAAATTAGGTTAGCCACTTGGAACATAGGGTCTTTAACGGGTAAGTTGGTAGAGTTAGTAGATGTTATGTGTAGGAGAAAGATTGACATTTTATGTCTACAAGAGACCAAATGGGTAGGTGAGAAAGCAAAAGTAATAGAACCTTGGGGATATAAGATTTGGTATACATGAATAAATAGGAATAGGAATGGAGTAGGGATTGTTATGAGTCGTGAGTTTATAGATAATGTAGTTGAGGTCCGTAGGAAGGGTGATAGGATTTTACTTATTAAATTAGTATTAGGTACGGATATTATTAATATTATTAGTGTTTATGCACCTCAAGTAGGTTTAGATGATTCCATTAAGCGTTAATTTTGGGAAGATTTAGATGGAGTAGTACAAGAGATATCTTATGGAGAAAGGTTTTTCATCGGCGGTGACCTTAATGGGCATGTAGGCATTAGTAGGGATGGATTTGAGCGTATCCATGGAGGTTATGGTATAGGAGAAAGAAACGAAAGTGGAGAAAGGATTTTAGATTTTGGTTTGTCCTATGATATGATCTTAGCAAACACTTGGTTTAGGAAGAGGGAGTCTCACTTAGTAACATTTAAAAGTGGGGTTAATACGAGCCAGTTAGATTTTTTCCTACTTAGAAAGAGAGATAGGGGTTGTTGCATCGATTGTAAGGTTATACCTGGAGAAAGTGTAGCTACACAACATAGAGTCTTAATTTTAGATCTGAGAATTAGACAATGCCGCAAAAGGAATAGACATATGATAGATCCTAGAATTAAGTGGTGGGCACTGAAAGAAGCTAAACAAGGAATGTTTGTAGAGCAGGTAGTTAAGGAAGTTGATTGGTGTCTCGAGGAGAATTCAGAATCAATGTGGAAAAAGATAGCGGGTGGCATGAGAAAGGTGACTAAGAAGGTATTAGGTGAGTCTAAAGGCGGTGCACTGCTAGGTAAGGATACATCGTGGTGGAACGAGGATGTCAAATTAGCTATTAAGGTTAAAAGAGAGTGTTATAGAAATCTAAGTAAGAGTCGTGATAATGAGAATTTGAAGAAGTATATGATAGTAAAGAAGAAAGCTAAAAAAGTAGTTCGGAACGCGAGAGATAAGGTATATAAGGAGGTTTATGATAAGTTGGATACCAAAGAGGGCGAGAAGGATATTTATAGGCTTGCAAAGATGAGAGATAGGAAATCGAGGGATCTGGGTATGGTTAGATGTATCAAAGATGAAACGCAAAGGGTTTTAGTCAAAGATGAGGAGATTAAAGAGAGATGGAAAGATTATTTTGATAAGCTATTTAATGAAAGGCATGCTCATGATCTTGGAGACTTGTCCATTCCTTTTCATGAGATGAATCGTGACTTCATGCGCAATATTCAAAAGAAAAAAATTACAGAGGCTTTGAAGAAAATGAAATCAAGAAGGGCAGTTGGCCCAGATGGTATACCTATCGAGGCTTGGAAATGCTTGGGAGAGAAAGGTTTAGAATGGTTGACAAATCTTTTTAACAAGGTTGGGTGGATGAAATGGAAAAGTGCAACTGGAGTGTTGTGCAATCGTAGAATGCCATTGCGGTTGAAGGGAAAGTTTTATAGGATGACTATTAGGCCCGCTTTACTATATGGTACGGAATGTTGGGCTGTCAAAAGACATCATATTCAAAAAATGAGTGTAGCTGAGATGCGTATGCTGAGATGGATGTGTGGAAATACAATAAAAGATAAGATTCAGAACGAGGAGATACGTAAGAAGGTAGGTGTTGTACCCATTAAAAATAAGATGAGAGAGAATCATTTACGGTGGTTTGGACATATTCGGCGAAGGCCTAATGATGCTCCAGTTAGAAGGATGGAGAAATGTGAAAATATATTAGTTAAAAGAGGCCGGGGTAGGCCTAGGAAGACATGGATGGAGGTGATAGGAAAGGATATGAATGCTTTGAACCTCACCGAGGACATGTCATTGGATAGAAATGATTGGAGGAGAAGGATTCATGTGGAAGACCCAAAATGATTTTCTTTTTTGGTTTATATCGCCGACCCCAATTGTTTTGGGATGAAGGCGTAGTTGTTGTTGTTGTAAGAAAAAAAAGCCCTCACCGACCCAAATTGGCTGGCCTGGGGTAGGTAAAATTAGGGATGTTTGTGGACCGGGGCGGGAGACAAGGTCACCACCCTCGCCCCCATCTCAAAATTCGGACCTTCATCCTCGCCTTCATCCTGCACGAGTTTGGATTTTAACCTCCTTCCCTGGTTTTATAAATGGGACTAAGGCGAGGCAGGGCCTGTTTTCCCTCGGTCCATTGCCATTTTTTAAAGGATTGGGAATGGGTTGGGACATGGCGGAAGAAAGAGTATGTCCATCTCCGCCTCCATTCTGCATGGGTTTTGATTTTAACCTTCATCCCCACCTCCATTCCCGGTTCAAATGGGGGCGAGGTGGGGCAGGGCCCCGTTTTTCCCCTATCCACTGCCATCCTTAGGTAAAACCATTTAAGATCTTTCCTATACACCCGAAAGTGCACCGGGCTTTGATTAGCTAATCTAGGAGTTCTAAGAGTTGACAAAGTGAAAAGTATAGACCACCATATTGGTTTCTTTAGCATGTTTTTAAGATAATCATGATAATAATTATGTATTTTTTGTTGTAACCGGTAGGGGGTCTTTCCAACCCGAGCTTGCCAACTCACACACAAAAAAAAGGAGTGTGCTTCAACCCGTGAATAGGGATGACAGTTCTTCACCTCCGCCCCGTCTCAAAATTTTGCCCTCCATCTCGGGTTCATTCTTGTCCTGTCCAAATAACTCTATTATTTTAAGAGGAATAAGAGGAAAATAATAAAAAAAGAAAGGTTTAGGATTAAAATATATATATATAGAGAGAAAGATATATTTTATAATATAAAAATATATTAATAATTTTATTAACAGGTATCAGAGATGAGACATGTAAGTACAGCCCTGCCTTCTTCTCCGTACAAGTTTTTATTTTTACCTTCATCCCCAGTACATTCCCAGTTTTATGTTCTCGGTTTTAGGAGCAAATAAGGTAATTTGCCAAATCACTTTGAAAAAATGATTTGACATCATCAACGCTCATTGTGGTGATTTACTTATAATGATGACATCATCATTAACTTTTTGGTGAGCCCCACAACTTACACAAGGACCATGGGAGGAGGTGAAAATTGTTGGGGGGCTCACTTGAGCCAGCATGAACTTTTTTTGAGGTGCTTTCTGGGTGTTTGTTTCACCTATGGTTGGAAAGAAGTGTCCGCGTGGTACTTTCCCAAGAAAATTTGTCTAAAACAAACGGGCACTAATTCTCACATCTTAACATATGAGGTTGATATTCAACCAATTAAATGCAACAGGATGGCATGTTTGAAAAAAAAAAAGTGAACATTTTTATAGGAAATGAACAAAATCCAAGAACTCTGCTACAACTCAAAACATGTAAACTTCAAGTGCTTGTATAATTTTACTTGGCATTATACATAGAAAATTTTCCCAACTAAAGAGGTACAAAAGTAATGGTAAAATCTCCGTATACATGAAAAAATTTACCACTTCCAAATGTAGCCTAATTTTCCCTCCACGTATTTATGTTTTTATATTGAGAAATTTTTTATTATGTAAATATGGCTGCGAGCTCGATCGAGCTTGACGTATGGGTTGGAGTTCCGGTTGAACTTCTGTTCCCATGCAGTTCAAAGGAAATAGGCATAGTGACTCGCGAGATTTATGAAAATCTCACGATAATATAGTGAGAAATTAACTAAAAGTAAAAAACGGTAATTTCTCATGATATTTGCATGCTTTTTTTGACAAAACATAAATATCATGATATTCACATTTTAAACGGCTATTTATCGTGAAAAGTCATGTGGTTTTTATTTAAAAAATTTCTATTTATATTTCATTATAAAAAATAAATAAATTTTATGTTTTAAATTTATTTTTTATTGCCAAGATTTAAAAATCAAAATCAAAATCTACTGCTCAAAAAACCGTGTTTTAGACTTTTGTCACTATGGAAAGAGGATCTCTTGAAATATCAGAGACCTCACTACTCTACTTTAATGTAATATTGGTTTTTACCCTCCTTTTTGGAAAATCAGTATTGCTTGTTTTCTACACCTGTCTTTTGATATCTTTTTTTCCATAATTGGGGGAACTAGTGCCCCCTCCATTTTACATACAGCTTCTAGCCAACCCAAACAGGTCAGATGCCAGTTCATACTACCGGATAGGGCTGGTAAACTAACCAAGAGCTAGTGACTTGGTTCGGTTTAGCTCGTCATGAACTTGTTTGTGATCAGTTCATATAGCTGGCGACCCGAGCCATGAGTAACTCGTTTAGCTTAAACAAGTCAAGCCAGAACAGAGGGTGTTGTCTCGAAAGAGCTCATATGGATAAATACATATATTTTAAGTGTAATATATATATATATATATATTTAACTATAATATATAAATATAAACATATATATATATATATATTGCATGTATAAATAACATGAAATATTTTTACATAAGCCAGCTCATGTTCGACTCGTCTCATTAAGGGACGCGACAAGCTCAAGCTCAGCTCGACTAAAAATGAACATAAGCCTTCAGCTTGACACAGGACCCCGCTTACCACATGGGATACCACCTCGGTGGTTTTTTGACCCAACCTATCAGGCATGAATGTTTTTTTACATATTTACATAAAAAATTTATATTTTAAATACCCTCTAAATAATACATGGGATTTGGGATTATATTTTTCTCGATCCAAGATTACCCGAACACGAATGCATACTATTTGGGTGGGTTTGGATGGGATAACTTCAAAATGGTGCAAAACATCACCATATTCAATTATTTCATCCATTCTTTTCTAACAATTCCTCTTGTTTGTCAATATGTCCACCATTGTGTGGCACATGCTGGTCTCGTTGTCAGCTTCCAAAAGAAAATTATGGAGCAGCACCTGCCACTTGGGTGGGACCCACAATTCAAATGTGGTGTGAATGGATCTTCCCTTCAACCATAGAATAACCACATTTGAATCCAAAAAAAAACAATGAAAATGAGTGGATCCATTTTGGACAGCCTAAATTGCAGGTACACCACTAATTTTGCTTCCTAGTGTTTGGTCACCCAAATATCTCCCCAGATCCACCCGTCCTTTTGGGTTATGGATGTTGGAGATTCACCAGTTTACTGTGGAGCCCGACCTGACTTGGATTGGAGGTCCATTCATTCAATAAATGGATCTCAAGTCCATATGGAATTACAAGTTGATTTTAATCTTGATGCCTTATTTTGTGTTTTTATTTTCAGACGATGATGAACCATGGTTGTGAATTACTGGGCTCACCCTTTGTGAGGTAAACCCTAGATGGGTTCACTGACACTCAAGCCTTTACAGAGTCCAACAGTTAAAAGGCATCCGCACATCCGGCGAGAGTCGAACATGTGACAAAGGGGTCATCACCTTCTCCCCAGACTTGCTGCCTCTTGAGCTACTGGAGCGGGTGTTATTTTGATGTGGGTGTTGGAGAGCACTTTCAAATGCCCTACAATTCCTCACCGGCTTACCACCACAATGGAAAAGGTTTAAAACAGCTATTGTTTGGCTGTGATTTTGAAGTGGCATTTTCAATTCTTTTGTAATTTTCTCATGTTTTTATAAATAAAAAAATATTGGCAACATAAACATGTAATAAAATAAATACATGGGAAAATTATAGTTTTTTAAAGGAAATAGGAGGAAATTATTGTAAAAAATAAATAAATACATTAAAAGAAAAAGTGAAATAGCAATGACATTTTGAAAATTCATAATTCTATCACATATTTTTTCTAAAAAATGATAATATTGCAATGGGTTAATATTTTGTGTCTTTGAAAGCACCAAATGTATGTGGAACTATTGAGCGAAAAATCATATGTCTTATATTTTTTATAAATTTAATCTTATAGATGTGATCTACAGTATTTGTTTAGTGGAAAATGATTTTGAATCATATGATTGTGACACATAAGCAAGTTTTTAATGGGCTTACAAATAAACGATCCTCAATGCACTAAAATTTCATGAAAAATTATATTTGTAACACGATCCAAGGCTTGATCCTTATCAAACAAACCTTACTGAATACATCTACGTGGTCAATTGAGTTGATAAAACCTAAACCTATGATTTTTAGCTCAATAGTTCCATATAATTTGGTGCCTTCAAAGGCACCAAATATTAACCCTATTGCAGTATAGTCAATATATCACATGAATTTGATAATTAGTAATTTAATTTAGATAACTAGTCGCTAGCAATGTTGTCATGATTGATAAAATCATCCAAAATGATCTTACTCTACGGGTAGTTTGTCATGATTCCCTAAAAATCTTACAATTTTTTTTTATTCTCATGATGTCTAAAAGCATAAATATTTGATATCGTTATAGGACCCGACCCTTTTACCCTTTACAATTGTGAATTTAAGCATTTTTACGATAAAATTGCACCACCCGTTGAATATGCCCAACACCCACTTAAATCCAGAATCACAGTTTTTTTTATGCGAATTTAGACCTCACGAATTCGCATAAATTTATTTGCAAAATCTTGGTGAAACTAAAACCATCAAAATCACAAATATCATACTCTTTTTGCATATAATAAATATTTTTGCATAAAAATATTTGTGAAACATCTCTCGCAAATACCATACTTTCGTATATATCCTGAAATCACATAAATTTAAGTGCAAAACACTTACCACTAATTTCACAAATAGCTTACATTTTTGCATATATTGCACACTCTCACATTAAGTTACTTATAAATCTCCAAATATCGCAAATATTGTATTTAAATATTTACAAAACTATGACAAATATGCAATATTTTTTATTTTTTATGAATTTATTGAATCATATAGAAACCCGTTGTGGATCCCCAACTTGCTTATTTTCGCATAATCTAGGGCTTTTTTTTCTTTTCTTCCCAACCAAGGGTTCACAACCTACTTCCCTTCCATCTACTAATTTCGACCACTATTTTCAACTCATTTGCATATATTATACTTGTTTACAAATCTATTTTGAAATCTTGTGAAGTATATTTACAACAATTCTATTGACTAACAAAAATTGAACAATTTTGCAAAATTGTTTCTCTATTAACAATTATAAAAATCAGACAGTCAATATGATTAACATAGAACTAAATACAATTGGTTTGCACGAAATTAGATAACTTAAAGTTTAACAATTACAAAGTTTTATTTAATACATAGGCTTCATTACAAAATTATACTCAAAGTTTAACTTGATTTATTCAATTACAAAGTTTAACTTGATCCATCCTATTATAAATGTAAGTTTAACTTGATTTATTACAAATGTGCAAAATTATTCACAACTCAGCTAGCCAGACAAACTCTTCCAACACCTCTCTAATTGATGTCTCTACCTTTTTATTATCTTTCACACCCTTGGAAGCTCTTTTCTTTATGTGCTTGTAGAATTTTATCATACAATTTCTTATATCTCTGACATCTTACTAAAAATAACCCTTTATTAGCAAACAACTAACTATAATAAATACACCTACGTAAAGTTCAGTCTTCAGTTTCTGCCCAAGTACTGCATATACTGTATCACAAATATACCACAGTCATACCTGTAAAACAAAAAAATATAAAGTGAAAAACATGTACACGTATGAAATGAATTAATAAACAAATGCAAAGTAATTACTTGTTCTCTTGTTGAGGAATACCCTCATCCTTTACACTGTCCAATCTTTATAACAGTCGAACCCAAATTGCACTAAGAAAAATGAACTTGCAACACATATACACGAAAAAAAGATAACAAACATACAAAAAAATAAGTATATTATTGAGTAAGTTCTATTATTGTACTATTTGTTTGAGGTTTTTATCTGCTAAATATGTATTCGACATGAAATTGTACAACTTGAAGTTCTTTTTCTTCATGTCCATTTTTCAAAGAACCCAATGCTCGTTGCCCCAATGAAAAGGAATTAAATGTTGCAATATAAATATAGTGTAATGTCATTGTGCACATGAAATTTGATTTGTAAGTATGCAAAGTTGTGTAAAAACATACCTTGTGAGCATCAAGAAAATGATAATGCAAGTCATTACTCTCCAAGCATTCAGTTACCGTACCTCTCTACCCTTCACTTGTGATCATTTGCTGTGAAAAAACAAGGTTTACCAGTTGGTTTTCATTAATCAATAGTAAAATAATATAAACATCGCTTTTATAACTCAGACAAATATAAGTAAGGTAAAGGGTCTTCGACAAGTTGTCTATTTTCTTGTCCTCATTGTGAGCCACTTGGATTTTTTATATGAATCTTGCTAGATGCTAGATAGTAAATCCAGTGTGATAACAAAAGAACAAACAAAATTACGTGCAAACATAAAAAAAAAATAACGTGAAAACTAATACTTATGTCACTTGCCAAGAGAGTTTATTTGTCAAACTATACTCTTTTGACTTTGGGGTGTTCTCTTATATAGCTTTTTTTTCATTAACATGTTCTTAACAACAAAATAAATCATATATAATTAATATCAAATATACACACATGATTCAAGATATTTGTATACTTAATGTACAAACAGTTGTTTCTTGCTCTTCAAAACTTGGGGCTCTTTGAATCCCTTTATTTTGTAAGAACTTGTATGACCATACGTTTAAAACTACCTAGATATAAACATAAAGAAGTAACTAATTAAAAAATATTGAATATATACATAAAGAAGTAGTTAATTAAAAAACACTAGATATGCACACAAAAAAGCAATTAATTAAAAAACACTAGATATGCACACAAAGAAGCAATTCATTAAACAACACTGTATATATATATATATATACATACTATTATTCATGGTGGCACATGTTGTGGCCAACCTCACTACATACAGTGCACTTGTATGTCACACCATCCTTGTGTTCTGTTCTCCGTCTATTAACCTTAGGTCACCCTACTTTGCGAACCACTTTTGATGGATAGACAACTATAAGAGTAGGTGAAGCGATGTGTGAGACATTATATGCAGTTCCACGATTCAATTTTGAACCACTTGTTGCAGTAATTATCTGGTAGGTTACCCTCATACAAAATGTCTGTGATCACATATTCGCAAGGAATATTGCTAACCTATCACTCTTCATAAGAGCATAAGTTCCTATGAAGATCAACACTATAATCGTGTGATAGGTCGTAGGCTTCATACTATTCTGAGAGGCAATACGCTACTTACACATGTATTTGTTGTGCCTTTTTCTTCAATTTCTCTAGTTTTTCTTTGACCTTCAACACCACAATGTTTGTCATATGCTGCCCCCACACTCTTTATTTTCTCAAAAAAGTTTCATCAACATGAGACAAAGTTTTTCAATAAGTGAAATTAGGGGCTTGTCACGTATGGCAAGAATCCATGAATTAAAGCTCCTTCACTATATTAGATGTTAAGCAATTATATCTTTTCACTTGAAAGTGACAGTTAACCCAATGTTTTGGATGCACGTCAGTGGCAATATAATTGTATGTGTATGTGCTTTGTTCTTTAACTTTGTCGAAAAAATATTTGTATTATTGTTTCATAGTTGTTTGAGCTGCACTCCACCAAAGTGCATTAAGTGGTAAACCAAATTTCTTTAAAAAGTTATTCATTAAATGCTTCATGCAAAATCCAACATGACATGTAGGCCATGTGTGGAGGATAATATACTTTAAACCTATATTCCTATCTGAAATAATTATCAATACTCCTCTCTCTCTAAACTTTTCAAAGTGTATGAATTTGTGCTTTAATACCTCTAAAAACTATGGCCATAAATTTTTGGACTCCTTATGAATAACTGCAAATGCTATCGAAAATATATCACCATAATGATTAATATTATATGCCGACAATAATATACTCGTGTATTTTTCTTTTGAGAATGTGTCATATACCATAAGAACTAAATGACATCTTTTTAAAAACCCATCGATGTTTAGTCGAAAAGATAAAACATGTACTTAAATTGATTTTTTGACCAATCTTAATATACCTTAGTAATCCTCAGTTAGCATTCATCAGATTATCCAAATGTGCAGAAAGTATCTTGAAGGACTGTTTGAATGAACCATATAATTGAAACCTTCCTAAAAAAATCAACCTTTTTAAAACTTTTCTAAACCCAAAATAAATAAAAAATTGAAACTTTTTATTTATTATAAAAATTTACATGATTCTCGAAAGTAATATGCCAAAAAGTTCATCTATGACTACATTCCAATCGTTCTAAATACTAGACGACCCACCTAAGTGCAAGCGAGAATGTATATTAGCCTCTCAGTATTAGATCCAGTACGAAATCAACCATAAACACAACTCGATTGAGGTTATTATACTTTAAGGATTCTCACACGTGAAAAAATGCAAAAGACAAAATTTATTTAAAGTTTAAGAAAATTGAGGAGTTACGTAAAGATTTAAAGTTTTCAAACCATGAGCATAACCATTGCAGAAATGAAAGAAAGATTTTTGAAAATATTCTCATTCCAAAATATTATAATTCTTGAAACGTAAAGATCTAGACAAAAAGTTAAATTGTTACAAGTTTATAACTAAAAAAAATTACTTGGATCCTTCAAAAATCGTAATAGGTAAGAGTGGAGCATTCAGCTGCACAGCAACCCACACTTCACTTCAGTCCTCCATGAGGTTATCTATAATATTGTAGGGCATCAACTACTAGCCCGTATGAAACCCAAACTAAACTTGGAAAATACAAATTAAGTTATAATGGTGCCATCAAAGTATGATTCCCATCATTTTAAAATTAGAGTCAAGGGAATCCACAACAACACATGCACTTAACATTCAACCACAATTATCATCATCCATTGCATAGCATTCATAATTGCATAACTTGTAAGCATGAAACTCAAACTCACATTGATTCTCAATCATGATATTAAACATCACATTCATTCATATTCATGATAGGTGTTCGCAAAAATGAACAAGGATTCATAATTCATAGTATGCTTCGAAGTGAAGTAAAATACAACAATTCATGAAAATATAAACTCACTTCCTTTATCTTTAAAAGAGCATACTCATGTCCAACTCATGAGTATGATATGCATTATTTAAAATATTAATTTGAATGTTCATTCTCAGAACATTTATGCACTTTTGCACTCAGATATATATTTGAAACATGTCCTAATTTGACTTTTTTCGTGTGTCGCACACACACAAGCACCTCACATGCAACAATCAAGCTCGTAGCTTGCATCAACAGGTCAATCATATGACTAACATAAACATATCTTTTTTATTCACATGTAACAATTCATATACAAAAATCATGCAAACCATAGTAGTCTCTACATGTTCACATCTATATATTTATGCATATGATAGCAGTGATTATAAAAAAATATAATTCATTGTTTCTCTTGTTTATTCAGACTCATCTGATACAAAATAGGGTATAGACATCAAGAAATAACCATAGAAGTATTTATTATTCTATGTATTTTATTTGCTCTCCTATGACTTAACTGGTTCTTTCACGAGCGATTCAATCATGCAATGCAGCGGTTGGGAGAACAGACTCATGGTCACAGGTCTTAGCCTATGTCAAACTAAAATCGTCGGTAAAAAATTGGGCATGTGTCCCTAACTCTACAGAGCTATGGTACTACCAACTAGGACTCATTGATAGACATGTCTCCTAACCTCCGTGGGACGGGGACAAGAGGTGCCTTCAGCCCTCAAAAACTCAATATGTCTCATGAGGCTTGTATCGCCCTTCCCTCTCCCAGTAGGATAAGAGATCGGGACAGACCCATCAATCTCAGAGAGCCCAGCTTCACCAGCGCCTCAAATAACCCCATGGTCTAGGGTTATCTTTATTATTAAGTCATAGGTCACAACCAAGTATCATTATCTCACAGAATAACCCTCGTATACCCTCATGCATGATATTAATAATTCATGTCCTCTCGCATGACTAAAATAGTCAATGCCATATGCATGACTTAATCTTACATGCCCTCATGCATGTACATGTCGTAATCATATTTATTTTCATGCATGATTCTATCATGTCATGATTTATTCTACACATGTTCTCATGCATGATTCATTTCTAACATGCTTTCATGTATGATTCAATTACAACACGTCTTATGCATGATTCTTCCACATGTATTACTATGTATGAACATGTCATAGATGATTCAATTTTTCATGCATAATACATGTCACATTATAATTAGCACACAAATAGGATATGCACTAACACATATTTATATTCACATGCATGATACATTCATTCTAAGATATGCACTCATGATACATGCTTCACATACATAACATGCTTAACTCAGTTATTAATTCATACAAGCATTCAAGGTGATCAAGTCAAACACTCTAATTTATGCATGTATATTTCACACAATGCATGTTCAAAACATGTACCTACAACAAACACACTCCATATTTTGCTAACTACAACTATGAAATGCATGATCTCCAAATTACAAAAATAAGATCACTTCTATTCTCATACATTCAAATCATGCTCAGCATAATCTCTGAATTACAATCACAATAGTCCTAGATATCCACAACTAGGTGAGTGTGTGAACATATAATGGTGTGGCATACAAACACTTCTAACGTCATACATTCAAATCATACTCAGCATGACCTCCGAACTACAAAAATAAGATCATTTTTATTCTCATATATTCAAATCATGCTCTCCGAACTACAGTCACAACAGTCCTAGATATCTACAACTAAGTGAGTAGAAAAGTGTTGCATATAATAAAATAAATATAATGTGTGATGCATTTGCAGTATCTACTTACCACATGTATTTACCTGATTTGCATTCTTATGTATTGCATTCATTGCGTATGTCATTTCTAACCGAAAGCGATACTTAACAATAAGTATAATTTATCCTCTCTTTTTTTTACCTGCAAATCAATTATCACAATGCAATATACATGTAACTTTAAGCATTTATGTTATTACACTAAACAGATACTTACATCTAAGTATATTCCCTTTTGAGATCATAAATAATGCATATATATATGAAAAAACCCCACTAACGATATATGTGTTAACATAGTTAATTACACACTATCGCGCACTCTCAAGTGCATGTTTACGATGCAAACTACGAAGTTAAAAGTCTATCTATACATGTATCAATACATACTCAACTTCGATATTATACAACATGTTTAATAATGTTAATACACCACACTAATCATGCTAATGACAAGATAAGCAAAAATGCTAATTTAGTTCACGCCAAACCATATAATTAGACAAATCTAACTTAAGTTGCTGAATTTATATTACACTAGGATTTCTACTCAACATAGTACCTGAAATACATGAGATTAATATCAAACAACAAGAACTCATATTCCGCAAGTTTAGTTTAGGAATCTTACCTTTACGATGCAATGAAAATATATAGCGAAACTCAAAAACTAAAAAGTCTCACAAAAAACGCAAATGATTTGCCGTGTAGGCCAAGCAATGAACACTTGGTGCGTGACACGCAACACCAAGTGAAAAACACCAAAACAGGTCAGATAGCCATCCTCTCACAGCAAGAGAGTGCTATCGTACTACACACATAACAAAAAACTTATCAAAATCTACTCTCGGATATGAGTCACAAAATTTCTCTCTCTCTCTCTCTATATATATATATATATATATATTTATTTATTTAAAGAAAACCTTCTCATATATGTCGTGAGATACGGTTCCACAAAATAGGACGAATATTGATAATCATGTCAAGGAGTGGATGACTGAGGTGAGATTAGGCCACTCAGTCTCTCTCCGAAGGAGGTGGGAGATAACCAGTGATGCCATCGATGACGCCCATTGCAAGAACCCAGCCGACCCTACCAAACCCACTCAACATAAATCAATCCTCCAATTCTGCTGATTATGGCCGATTCAACCCCAAATCAGTCGATTTTAGAAGGGGGTCAAATTGGATGCCTTAAAAAAAATCAGCAGAGGTTTGATTCAGTCAACTCTAAACAACAATGCCCTTCGATGGAGCACTACCACCATGCCATTATTCATGCCAAATCCAACAGGGAGAAAGGTTGGTGACCGTGGAAGAGAGATCTCAGGCAAAGAGGGAGATCTCAGACAGAGATTCAATGTTTTATCTCCAGCGTGTAGGCGTGGGATAAAGTGTAGAGAGGGAGAGGGTTGTGCGACATGGAGAGAGAGTGAGACAAAGTCGATGGTGGGTGCCAGCAAACCCAAAAATAGAGAGAGATGGTTACCAGGCGGTGGTTGGGGCTCCCGCCGATGTGGCAGTGGTGCCCAACAAGAAGAAGACATGAGAGAATGATGGCGAGGGTGATCAGCGGCAACAAGAAACCGTGTCATTCGACGACTGGATCTCGGCTCTGACAATGCTTCTGAAGGGTAAAGAGAACGTGAGGGGGAGGAGGTAGTGAGACTCAATGAACAGGGAGAGGGAAACACAAGGGTTGGTAGCAGCCGAAAGGGTCGACCGGCGGACGGTCAGACGATCGCACGCACAAGAACAACTAGAAACAGGGAGAGGGAGTGAGCAACAGAGCATTAAAGGGGCGACCTGGGGTCTAGGGATGAGGGAGTCAGCTAAATGGGAAAAAAGGAGAAAGAGAGGGGAACAGGGTTTGCATAAACAAAATGAGAAAGAAAGAGGGAAAGAAAGGGTCAGGTGCCCCAGTAGGCCCCGCTCATAGAATGACTCCTTTTAGATTCTAATCAAATTGGGTCAGATTTGGATTCGATTTGGATCTAAATACACCTAGACTCTAAAAATGATATATATAATGGTTAAATTGTCCAAAATATTGTCTAAAGCTACATCGTATAATTAATTAAAATTTTACTATTTAAAACTCTACGTTTGGGTCAATCCATTTGGATCTAACCCGCATAAACTTTGGGTCCATTATAAAATCCACATATATATTTCCAAAATAAATTATTACAAATAGCTATACTAATACCAAATGGTTTATAGTTTTGGTACTTTCAGAAATCATGATTAATGATTAATGTGTTTCCCATAAATTATTTTATGACAAAAATACCTTCCATTAGAATTTCTTTTGAAACTACCAAAATACATCTAGTTAAGTTTAAAACACGTTGAAAACACCTAGATGAGGTTGTGTCTTCCTAAAACAATTAGTTTTCATGATAATTTAAATATTTTATTAATATTTTGTCTGGAAAAAATCTTGAAATGACTATTTTACTCTTACTGGTTAGAAAAATATAATTAAACGTATAAAATACCCAAAATTAGTATTTAAAAGATAGAAGCACATTATTAACTCGAAGGTAAGGCAAATTCTTTATTTATTTAATACCTCAAAAATTTACAGGTTTTACAATAATGCAGCCTTAGTGTATTCTTGTTCATGCCATGCGTGTTTATAAATAACGTCCACACCTTCCTCATCACTAACGTCCAATTACTCTCTCTCTCTTTCTCTCTCTCTCTCTCTCTCTCTCTATATATATATATATATATATATATATATATATATATGAGCAAATATGAGCTTCACTGGGTAGGTTTAGACTAGACTTCAAATCTTAATACTTTGAACTTTGAAGAAATATACTTTGTTTATAAATAAGACAACTCAAACTCAGACTCCCTTAGTTTGAGCTCGGCTTGACTCACTGCAAAAGTGAGAAGACCTTAACTACTCTACGTGGAACTCTCTTTCACATAAGATGGATGCACTAAAGGGGGTGTTTGACTGCACGGACAAGACTGTGTAGAATAATCTTATCTGGACACAGATAGCTGGGCGCAGAGGTGTCATGCCCAAGTAGAGTTTCTGTCTTAGGTGTTTATTCTTTTTTTATTTTATTTTTTTTTAAATTTGTGTCCAGTGTATTCCAAACACTGCTGCTCTTTGGGTCTGATGTTTGCATCAGGCACATGGGGCACAGACAACAGAAAACAAATTTTTTTAAATAAAAGTTGCCTCCAAAAACAACATCTAGCACTCGTGTTTGTGAATAACACTTAAAATCTACTTGAAAGATATTTTATCTACTAAAAGGTTGTCTAGTGATCTACCATATGTATGCTCGCTATCATACATCTACACTTGAAAGAAACCTGATCTGCGTACCTTTGTACAATGAATCTTCTATAGGCAATCAACTATCATATGAGCATTCTTTCTTGTGCATATGACAATGATTGTGTTATTGCAGCTCTTTAAGAATTTTGCTTTATAGTTATTTTTTTATCACATAATCTTTCAAAAACTCGCAGTAGTATTGGATATTATTAAACCTTTTGCCCAAAGCAATTTCTAAATCGTTTGAGTGTGTTGATAGCCATTACAATTATTTACAATCATTACGTCTTTCATTATGTAATTGTTGATACAAATCAAATGTCTCCACTTCAATGATTTTCAATTGCTCTTCATTGCATGAGAACTCATTAAACCAGAACCAGGGGTTTACATTCTCCAATGACATTGGTGCATCACTTTCACACTCTCCTATCGACATGGTATGTACTAATCATTATCGATATCATCTCATTTTGCATTTTCAACATGATCACTACTATCACTAACATCAAAATACATTGTATTTATTGCTTCATTTACTTACATGCATGCATCATTCTTGCATTTCCAACATTCAAGATTAACCATCAAAATATACATTCATCATCACACCTACATCTCAACCATAAATTACATCAAAATTATAACTTGTACTTAGCATTGTCATATGCCCCAAAAAGCATCTCAATCAAATTATTGCGATGAAGATCATTGGTACTGGACCTACTGGTTTTCTCATGTGGTTTCACTTCCTTTGCAGTGATCTATTGGTCAAATACAACATCAATATCATCCATTGTTTGAGATAGTTGGATAATCGACAAAAGACTTAGATTGATATATGGTGTTTGTGATAAAAAAACATTCACCACGAGATTCACATCATTCCACTGATCAACTGCTCCTTTATTAACTTTGCATACTTTCAAGTAAACATCGCCACTAAATGATATTGATTCTACATCATTAACCTCCTCAACATCTATCCACATTTCTTGGTTGTTTCGAGAATAAATGTACTATAAGGTCAAAACCACATATATGATTTTACGAGACATCAAAACCATAAATTCTTTAAAAGTAATATTTTTGGAGACCACTATAGATTTTCAATTAGTGTAATGAGACCTATAATAGTGTACTTTAGACCTTTAAGATGCCATCATTGATGGCCTACAACAACCATAATAGAGTACTTTAGCCCTTTTAATTCTTGTACACAATGAACCCTAGCCTCATTACACCAACACAAAAACAACAAATATTAACAAAATAAGATAACTTTAAGTATATCAATATATATTTCTATGAAAAAATCATAGACATAGTAAACCTTAAACGAAAGTTGATCGCAAGGATGATACCGCAACCTCTTAGGAAATACGCATGGGGATACACAGGTATGTATTGTAAGAAACTTACCTTTAGAAACTGTAGATGAGGAAGTCATTCGCAAGGATGATATCAAGACCACATCATAATGTGTGAATCGCTGCAAGGTTTAGAAGTTTTTTGCAGATACAAACAAGAAGAAGAAATCCTAGAACAAAAATGAGTATATATATGATTCGACAAAACCACAACTATTAAGAAAACTCTCACATAATAAAATTTTCACAAATATGTATGTAGCGTATTTATGATTTGTTGGTTCCCTTTAAGTAGAGTTTCACACATAAATTTATGCGATTTTAGGATATATGTGAAAGTATGTTATTTGCGAGAGATGTTTCACAAGTATTTTTATGCAAAAATATTTATTATATGTGAAAGAGTATGATATTTGTGATTTTGGTGATTTCAAATTTATCAAGATTTCAGAAATAAATTTATAAGAGTTCGTGAGGTCTAAATTCGTATAAAAAACCTGCGATTTTGTATTTAAGTGGGTGTTGAACATATTCAATTGGCGATACAATTTTATCGCAAAAATGCCTAAATTCGCAGTTGCGAAGGGTAAAAAAGTAATATTTGTGATTTTGAACATCTGGAGAATATAAAAAGTTGTAAGGTTTTTAGGGAATCACGATAATTTACCCATACAGTATGGTCATTTCCCATAAAATAATCATAATGAATCTCTTACCATGCTAGCAATCCAAGAAATTGTAACCAATGCAATAAAGAGGACAAAAATGCCCCTAAAAGGGCAAAGGAAATGCTTATGGTTGAACTTGGACAAGTTTTTAACAAACCCAAATTTAAAATGGATGGATCCGAAATACTGGTTATCTATATTGTTGTGCTCATGTCAACCTGAAGGGCATTGATTGTTCATGAATTCAGGCCATCAATAGCATCAAAATTCTAAAGTTTTACAGATATCTAATTTTGATTAACTTAAACCGGGATGTGAACGGGTTGGGTTCGGGTCAAATGTGGGTATTACCAAATCCGAGTGCGTCAGCTGGTTGAAAGGTGCCGTCTGCGACTCTGCCTAATGTCTTGAGTTCAAATCTTACAGTTGCCTTGTTTAATATCCAACCCAAACCCGTACCATTTACATCCCTATGTATAGATGGTCCTAGCGTCTTCATACCATACGGATTCATACTATCATAACAATAAGGGTCTCAGATCCAAATCTGACATATCTGGTCTTAAGCTTGGCTATTGGTAGGGATGTATTAGGATTTTGTGTTTTGTGGATGTTCCGGCCCCGATCCGGATGTATTTAGCTGTTTGGGATCCGATCGATTTACATCGCTAGCTATTGAGAAAAAAGAAACATCATGGCACATTTCACCTATAGGTAGGGATGTAAAATGCATGGGTATCGGGTTCAGTTTGGATGTCAGTTTTACTGAATCCAACCTGACTGGACATTGGCTAATCTGATCGGGAATCATATTTGGTTCTGAATGGATAAACTGCAGTATTATATCTGGATCTGACTATCATAAACCAGATACTCGTTACACTTCTACACATTATCGAATTTGGACATCCAACGAATCCAAAATCTAGTTTTGAATCTAGTTCTGATTTGGATATGAAATCCCAAACACTCCGAATTCAATTAATTAATAGTTGGATCCTCCTTTACCAGATCTAACTAAATGAATTTGAGTTTGGTCAGATATCCAGTCGATTTGATACAGCACATTGATTATGATGCCAACTGTACAAAAATAGTTTAAAAGCAGTAAGTTAATGGAAATTTAAGGCCCCCTTGGATGACATGAGAACCATCTCAAAAACCCGGTTTTCAACTAAAACCAAGTTACATTGGAGAAACCAAGTTTTGACATGCATTTGGATGTAGGGATGGCAGTGAACCGGGGCGGGGGACAAGGTGTCCACCCCTGCCCCGTCTCAAAAAGTTAACCTTCATCCCTGATCCATCCTAGGGGTGGCAATCGGATTGGGTTGGCAGGCCGACCCGGTGGGTCAGCATACCTCAACCCGACCCGTTTATTAAATGGGTAACCCGACCCGACCCGCCAACCCATTTAATAAATGGGTTGGGTCGGGTAAACGGGTTGGTCGGTTAGCGAGCGGGTTGGCGGGTTGACCCATTCGCCTAACCGGTTTATTAAACGGGTTAGCCGGGTTGGCATACCCTAACACGAACCCGACCCGTTTAATAAACGAGTTAGGTGGGTCGACCCATTTATTAAATGGGTTAGTTTAAGCCCAACCCGAACCCGCCTAAGAGGCGAATTGGCGGATCGTGTCAGGTTTTGCCAACCCTAATCCATCCTTGTGGCGGGGGGGGGGGGGTACTTTGGATCTCCACCCTCGCCCCGTCTCAAACTTATTATCTCCATCCCTGCCCCAGCCTTCGCCCCGGCCCCGCTCCTGCTCCACCGCAGCGCTGCCCAGTGATTTCAGGAATGATATCAGGCCTACTGTTATTATTTTCAAGTATCAGAAACACAAAAAATTATAAGAATAACATAAGTACAACAAAAATAATGAAAAAAAAATGGTAGTAAAGGTAGGAACGAGTTGCATTTATAAAGGGTAATAGGAAAGGTCAATACATGGATGAAAGAAGGGCAGTGTATGTGCATAAAAAGAGTGACAATGAGGAAAAAAAAGAAGACTGAAAGCACGAAGAAAAATACTTTGGTGGAAGGAAAGACAAATTTAGAAAGGAGAACATAGGATAAGAAAACAAGAGAAAGGTTTTTACCAAACGAGTTTATGCAGTCAGACCTTTGTAACCTTTACCCCCACTCTGATGTCATTAGAAGGTGATGGTGGCGGGGTAGGAAAAAGTTTAAGTTCATCCCCGCCTCCATCTTCATCCCCGCCTCCATCCCCGTTTCATGCCCTTCATCCCCGATCCATAACCCATTTTCCCCTGGTCTAGGATGTCATAAAATATGGTTTTTAGTAAGTTAAGGTATCATTTGGATGACACTCAAAACCAAATTGAAAACCTAGTTTTGGGTGTCCAACAAGGTTTTGCACTCAAAACTTGGTTTGAGAGCAAAACTGGATTTTCAATCCAATTTTGCAAAACAAGCCCCTTCCCCCTTGACCTGTTTTATAGCCGGGGGTCATGTTTCTTGTCCTCTTCCACCTTCTTGTTCCTCTTTCTATCGACTCAGCCAACCTTATTTATTTCTTTCGTCGAGATGGTATCCCACGTGGTAAGCGGGTTCCTATGTCAAGCTGAAGGCCCAGGATCGAATTCCTCTGTCATATTGAGGCGGCTGTTGTTTTGGTAGGAGTTCGCTTAACCCTAGCTTGCTTCTCAAGATTTTTTTTTTAAAATGACCAGAAAATTATATTTTTTTAATGTATAAGCGTTCAAACATTTTCCAGTCTGACCAATAAATGGCTGACATGATGTCACGTACACCCGATGACACTATCCCGACCAATTTTCAGCTGAAAATGGCCGGCGATTTATTATTTTATATTGGTCAACCATTTTGAAAAATGGCCGGCGAATTATTATTTTAATTCGGTCAACCATCATCCGGCCACCCACTGGCTGAAAAATGACTGGGCCGATGCTGCCTTGTCAGCCCGACCATTGGTTGGCCAGAAAATGGCTGACCATAATTTCTTTTTTTTTGTTTAGCATGGCCGGCCATTTTTCTGGCCAGCCATCAGCTAAGAAATGACTTAGCCGGTGTCATCAGGAAAGGGTGTCACCAACCTGAAAAAAATGTCGATCCTATTTTTTCTTTTTTCGTTTTGTTTTGGGGACCGAAAACCTGCCTGAAAACCAGTTTTTTCACAATATTGTGAGATTTTTCTCAAGAACGAGATTTGTGACATTGGTTAAAAATCGGGTAATGTTCAAAATACGGCACAAGCGGCGTAATGAGTTAATCTGAAAAAAAAAGAATTTAACGTGTTAATAACGTACGGTTAGGAATATAAAAGGACACCTCGGGTTACCCCCATTCGTGCTCGGGTGAAGGAGAGAGGAAGGAGGGAAGGGATAGAGAGAGAAGTTCGAGAGAAGAGGTAAACGGTTCCTCATTTATTTTATCATTGTTCAAGTTGCTGCTTCTCTCTCTCTCTCTCTCTCTCTCTCTCTCTTTTTGTGGTGATTGTTGTTATATGCTGGTGCTCTTTCGATAGCGTTGCTCTTTCTAGATGAATTTGGTGGTTGGTGTTCCTGAGAACCATTTGTTTATAGCTCTTGCATTCCTAGAAAAACACCATTATGCATAGATTGAGTAGGGGAAGAAGGGGCGTGGGGTTGGGGGAGAAGGCCGAGGAGAGTGTGAGTGTGGATGGGAGCCTTGACCTGGTTTAGATCACTTCACTTGTGTGGAACTATCCAAATGTCTCTCTGAATTCAGCTTGTTCTGAAACAATTTATCCTGCACAAGGTTTAGTGCTTGTTCTACAATCGTAAATTACCATGAAGTGCTGTTGTATTTACTTATAATTAATCTACTTAGGCTACTTTGTGTGGAGCGTTTTCTTGAATTATTTCCGCACTATCCTCGATTTCGTGTTTTGATACATTCATGAATATTTCAAGAATTTCAAGTAATGGTTGAGTGAACATGATGATCCTAGGTTCCCTCACCGCACTCCCGTTGCTACCTGTGAAATTTCTGTTCACTATTGAATGCCGAACTTTTCTGGATTTATGGTGGAAGTTGATATTCTCAACGTCGCGCCATATCTTTCTATGTATTTGCCTCTATATGTGTAGAGTTACTGTTTATCTAAGAAGTACATACCATCGCACATTAGATTACCAACAGGCAGGGCACGAATTATCCTTGTTATTATAAGGAATATGGATCACATACTGTAGCTCTGGCAATTGCCTTGAGTGGCAGAAGAAAAGAAGGATGTTGCGAAGGCCTACAAAAATCTATTTTGGAATGAAGGCACAACGAGGATGTCAATCGGTTCAAACTGCTTGAGGATAAAGAAGAAGGTGGTAGGTTGGATCTGTTGATATGCATCTGGAATGCTAAATGATAATTCCCATTAACATATTTTATTCATTCCAGAGAGGTGCCAGATTGTAGGGACCAACTGATTAATCCAGGAAGGACGATCTTAAGGAAGGTCCTACATCGGGTGATTTTCTTGAGGGAACTAGATTTAGCATGGAGATTACCTTTGAAGATATTAGGAATAATTTTTTCAACTTTATTCACCCTATTTAAGTGGAGATTAGCCTGTACATGAGAAATCTTTTGGGAAGGTCAATGATGGTATGAGGTCTAATTTCATACAAGGAGATTGATCCCTGAAAAGTGCACAATCCTCTTTCAACAGTACAGTGATTAAAAGGGATATTGGCAATGTTAAAGACTATTCTAACAAATCATGACATGTGGTAATGGAAAGAAATTTTTGCACTGCTGAGGCAATACAACATATACATGTAGGACAAAGGATATTCTTAATCAGAGGCATATTTTGCCATTGCTTTCAGAAAATGAGTGCTAAATGTGATAATGAGCAAGTTGCCTAGAGGCTGGACTCTTTAGAAGATGAGAAAGGCAAATATTAGTGGCTGGGAATATAGGTTTTCAACTTTTCATGAGAACCATGTATCTGAAGACATAGTTCTTGGATGTTTTCTATAAAATATTCCATGGTTAAGATTCTGTGGGAAAAATATTATGCTGTGCAAGTATTCTTTCAATAAAGTAAATAGCAGATACTGCCCCAAGAGTTGATCCCAGCATACCTTGGAAATGATAATAATGATATAACTTGTATCAAACAAATATTCACATTGCCATCTGCATCTGAAGAGGTTGATGTAATTGACAATGGTGAGTGCCTCTTCAGTTTTTCAGAATTGCTGCATTTGACAGTTCTTGCGCTGAATTATTCTAGGACTCAGATGTTGCTGATCTAGGTACATTTAGCATTCCAATTATATGGTTTTTCAGACTTCGGGTTGCTGAGTGAATGGTCCAGGGCAAACTTCCAGGTGTCTGTCTAGAGCATCCAAGTATGAGCTTCTTCTAGTTTTCTTTCAAACTCTAACATAAGGTTCTAATAAACTGGTATTGCTCTTTGCCTAATCTAGTTTTCCCAACAAAAAGAGGAAAAAACCAAGATGGTGACAATTGATGTGAAAAAAATTCTTTTGATCATAGCCTTCTTAACAAGTTACCCGAACTTTCTTTCCTTTGAAGAATTGTTTGTCTGCATAATGTTAAATGTTTCTCATTTTCAGACTTTCTGGTGTCCATTTTTTGCACATGACTTTCTCCATTGCTAAAATTTTAGGCATTTTTCAATCCTGGACCCATACATTTTTATCCCTTTTGGATCTTTTATTTGGGCTAATAAGTTTAGAGGTCTAGTTTGAGTCTTTCTTGTCCAGAGTTCTTGGACTCTATTCTCCTATTTTTGTTATTTGTTCATTGAAGTTTGTAGTCCTTTCTGTATTATGCCTATTGCTAGTTTCCCATAATATTTATTATAGGTATCACAAGGTACCCCATCTTTTCTAGATGTTCCATTGACAATGTTGAATGCTGGGAGTCCGCTGTATAGATATTGCTTTATAGATGCATATTGAATGCATACTAAGTTACTAACTACATGCAGGACCTCAAACTAGAAAGCATGTCCAGTGCTTTTGGCTTCATGGCATCCTTCCGGCCTGTGTCCACCATATTTTCAATACCTAGAGAGGCTAGAATTCAGCAAAAACCAGTTAAAACTGTTTCAGCAAGATATAAAAAGCCACTAGAAGAGCTCTATAATGTTCAGGTCGAAAGGAAGGTGTCTGCTGAAAGACTAGAAGAGTTGGGAGTTTCGCGATGGTCAATATGGAAAACTGGCAAGTGTAAGTTGCCATGGGACTGGCATGTGGACCAGCAGGTTTACATTACTAAAGGGAGCGTGAAAGTCTTTCCTGATGGATGCAAGGAGTGCATGGTCTTCAATGTGGGTGACTTGGTGAGATATCCTAAATGGTTTGAAGCTGACCTTCACTTTGATGGACCACATGAGGAGCATTATCGGTTCCGAGCTTATGGTGATGATTAAGGAACAATTTTCTGAGGGCCTGAGGCATGGTTTTTTGTGTCCATTCTTACCCTTTGCAAATTACTCTTTCTTTGCTCAATATCCAATAGAACGTTTACTTCTATTTTATGGTTGTACTATTTATTTCTGGTTCTAGATAATGAAGGCGACTTGCAAGATTCTTTTTGAACTTGGTATTTGGGTGGCTGTGCTAATAGAGAACCTGGCTGAAAGGATGCTGAGTTGCGCCAATTTTTGGGCTATCAAAGTCTGGGTGAATGGGCTGCTGCCACACATAATTGGTCAAGCTCTTGCAACTGTGTTGGGGAAGTTTAGATTAATATATTTATATTCAAATTTTGAGAGGTTTTTTTTATTCAAATAGCTTCCAGGGATATGAAATGAGAATTTGAGTGTTTTCTTGATGTGAAGTTCTTATCAGGATGTTAGGGTAATGTCATTTCATGATCTAGAGGAGTATTAGTTTTGTCTACCTTGATAATAATTTGTATGTATAGAGAACATCACAGCACTTCACAGTTGAATAGAGTTTCTACAAGACGACCAAGGAAGAAAATCACTTTCACCTTAGGTATTTTTATTAGATTATTGTCATACAGGAATCTGAAATTTTGGAAGCACAGTTATTTGGTCAGAGAATCCATTGCAGATTGTTTTAGGATGCAACACCACACTAATTCTTTGGGGTTATTCATTGAACTGGATCTCTGTTGTTCAAAGGCTTAGGCAAGGCTGGGCTGGCTGTCGATGGAACTTGCTGATGCTATAGTCAGTTTTGCTTTCCCGGCCCTTTGCTGGGCCGATTTGTCTATGCCACTGCCTGTCCATTTTATGAGCCTGGTTGGCCTTTGTTCAGCACTAGCAGAAACCACCCAATTTCAAGGGGAGTTGCAATGAACTTCTCAGACGATATCTGGAATTGTCAATTTTTTGGAATTTGCAAGTGGCTGTGGCCTTGCGCAATTCTGAGTGCTAATAACTGCTAAAACTATTCTCTTGGAAGTCCTTGTTGCTGCTGTCCAAACATTATGATGTCTTGAGAAAATGGTTCCCTGACTTGTGGGGCTTGAAAATTGAAGCCTTGACCACCTAATGTCTCACGTAGGATTTTATCAACCAGAGGCCTGCCAATATGGGGTCGGTGAAAAAAAGATTGTGTTTCCTTTGCTCTTCAAAGCTAAACAAGGCTTGAATTTTGATGATGGTTCTGCATTTGAATGTATCAGCTACAGATCATATATTACAGAGAGGAAGGTCCAAGTCTTGAATTGCGTGGATCAACGTGTGATTAACCAATATTACCATACCAGCTAAACAAATAGCAGAAATGAAGACTTCTTTTTCTTTCTTTTCATTGAGGCCCCTAAGAAATTTGGCGCACACAGGCCAAATTTGGAACTATAAGAATAGCTGCCATACGAAAACCATCCCAAGGACATGAAAGGAATGCTTTTCCATAGGAACGATGAAAAAACATTCACCTTCTCCATGTGAATAAATGTATGGGCAAGAGTCTACCATTGCTCAGCATTGGATATGCTTGCTGGATAAGCGTCGCACTACCCCTACCCTTGGGCCCACAACACACAAAAAGAAAAGAGAGACTTCCAGTGTTCTGTTCAGCCAAATACAGATAATCCATCATAAGAACCATTTTCATAGGTATAGTAGAAAGTCCTTATTTTTTAGACAATTTTCGTAGTTTTTTTCTTTTTCACATGGCTTCAATGAAACTTCAGGATTCCAAACAAAAATGCAAATAGAGCCAATTATTGCTGCCAATTAGCCAATAAAAAGTACATAATTAGTTCAAGAATATAAGCCCCCAGAATTGAACTGTTTTACAATCAACAAATTGGCCACCCTGCATGATAGGTGGTTTGGGATATCAAATTTGGGGACCTCCCAATGACACAACAGCCATGTTTACACTGTTAACCATTATGAAATATGGCACCTTTCATCTCATCCTCGCCAGAGACTGAAAAAAAGGAACCTTCTAACATGCAACCATTCTGTTTGCACAAGCTTCTATTGTGTTTTCGCCAAACGATTCATGGTAATGGAAAGAAATAAAAATAATCAGCAGGCGGTGTGTCGTTCATGAAACCATTTCACCTGATACAGGAGCAATCAAGCAGTTAGAATGAAACGTATGAGAAAGGTACTGCACATGCTCTCCCACTAGATGAAATCACTGTGGGATAATCACAAAAAGGTAACAACAATTCTAGGTCAGATACAGCGTGATTCAAAAAAATGCTGACAATCACCTTCAAAATGAAAAACTTCTGCACTAGAGACTGTAAGGTCCACGAGGTTTTGGATCAAACTGGACACCATGCTATAATTGAAAGCATTATTCCCACTAACATACAGAAAATTTAAAGAAGCTATCTGAAATTACATTACCTGAGAATTTGGAAATCAGAATGTAGAGGTGCCAAATGAGGTGGAATAGCAGCCTGATTGCAATTCCTTCAGGGTTCCTGCTAGTCAGTCCAGGCCCTCATAAAGGCCGTCTCCTTTGATAGCACAACTGCCCTGGACATGCCATCTTCTGTTCTTCAGATCATAAAGACCAAGTCCTTCACAAACCTCCCTTGGGGTCATGGTCCCCCTCTACATAATAGACGGGCATATAACATTATCAAAGCAAAGACAAGCATGTGAAGATAAACATTTTAGTCTACCTAAACATGCATTGTCATGCATGACAAGCTAAAGAACATGCATGCATAGAAACAGGTTGACAACAGCATCCATATCTAAATATCTGAATAAGCATGGCCTTAAAAAAATGCAAAGGCAGGTATCTGATGAAAACATTTTCATTCATTGATGCATATGACATGATTTATTCTTCAAGTACTATACATGTAAGGAGGATGCTTTATGCACTTGATTGGGAGAGACATTTGACATACCATGTCTTGTTTGTTTGCAAAGACCAAGATGACACTGTTCAGCATGAAGGGTTCACTAATTATAGCCTGAAAAGGGATTATCAAATTAGAAGCCATACCATTGACAATTACTATTCACCTACATGTCATTATGAGGCCATCACTTAAGATAGAGATACGAAACAAAGAAGCCAGACAACCTGAAACTCTGCTTTCGCTTTACCAATGCGCTCTCTGTCCAATGGATCAACGACGTAAATCTGCAGGGTGCAAACAATGTTACTTGAAAGCTTTATATCCTTTTCAAGATCTTTCTACCCATTACTTGTGAAACAATAGTCTACAAATAGGGCATGTTTGAAACCTGTGAGGCACTTTCCCACCAGGGACAGTCGCCTATAGAATTTCTTGAAGATGTGGGGAAAACTTTCACAAGAAAAACTCTCATCTGTCCAAAAAACTGTACTCTTCTCACGAGAATGATTTATTCATTTGCAAACTCTATGAAACATTTTCTCACCCTGGCAAACAGATTATTCTAATTCCCAAGATGAGAAAATGTTTCATAAGTTTGCAAATATGCCCTTAAGTGTAAAAGGATAAGGTACTTTACTGTGATCTACTATACAAAAGCTACTTTTAGATACCGTTGATCTCCTATCCTCCATATTTTTTCAAAAACCCAATAATGGCAAAAGATTGACAATGTGAATCCAACAACTTTTGAGAGCAGCAAGTACCACCCAACAGTAGTTTTCTGAAGAAACAAAGAAGGGATTGGAAGAAATTCTTCTTTTAAGGCAAATGTGATTTGTATCACTAGAAGATATAAATGTAGTTTGTCCCACCAGAAAATATATACTATCTTCCACTGACAGAGATATAAATGTAGTTTGTCCCACCAGAAAATATATACTATCTTCCACTGGCGGATGTGAATTTTCCCATCAGAAAAATTAAATTATCTTCCACCAAGAGTTCAAGGTTCTTTAGAATAGGCATCCATTGAGTGTGCTTGCCTTTCTGATGAGTACTGTTAAATTTTCTATACAAATAAAATCTTAAGCCAAGAAAGAAACTATGCAGCTTTACCAATGACAAGTACTAATATTTTATATTCTTATACAAAAAAAAAATACTATGCAGCTCTAGCAATGGTATGTACTATCAATTGCACATATAAAAGGCTTAGGCATTACCAATTCTGACAAAATTCTCAAAGCCTTCATATTTAAAAAGAGAACAGGACACAACCAAGCAAAGATATATAACAACGGTGATTCTCTTACCAATCCATCAGTATTATTGAAGTAATGCCTCCACAGAGGCCAAAGCTTTTCCTGGCCGCCAACATCCCATACAGTGAACTGTACATTTTTATATTGAACTTTCTCTACGTTGAAACCTATATTAGACCAAAAGGTAAGACTACAAGTTGGTCATCATGTATATAATAACATAAGATTGAGGGCAAACATTTAACTGAGAGATGTTTCCAACACCAGTGCCACAAACAACTCAACTGACAGCCAGTAACAGATGTGAATTCAATAAAATTCACAGAAGTTCATCCATTTTCCTCTTTCTCAATGGACAATGCTGGTGTTTTCATTTAATTGCAGTCTTAAATCAAAGATGCCCCGACAAGCATTTAAATGGATAATGTGTCTGTAAATGCAAAATCAAGAGGCAGAGCCGCAGAGATGCTAGTGGGGATTGACCCACCTATGGTTGGAACAGTAGATAGAACCCCTCCAATATGTAGCTTGTACAAAATAGTTGTTTTTCCAGCTGCATCCAGCCCAAGCATCACAACCTGAGCCAAGTAAATGACACCCAAATCAATGGAAGCTTTGGCAAACGCAAAAAAATGGTTTGAATGGAACAAACATATTGAAAAAGTGCATACTTCAATGTCAAACTTGCCTGAAAGATAGATTTCATTACCTTGTGTTTGGACTTGGGCTTTTTTTTATCACAGAAAAACCTATGTCACAGGGACACGGCATTTTGGTGGTGTGTCCTTGGTGACATGAGTGTCACCAACACACAGCAAATATTTTACTATTAATTTAATATTTTAATGGGTTTTTATTTTGTTTCAATAAAAATGCATTTTTAATATTAACATACAAAAAATTAGTTTTTATTGATTAAAAATTTAAATAAATCCGTGTATTATTTACCAAAAAAAATTGAACTTTTGAGTCGAATCAGCATCACACATGTCCACGTGTCTTTGTGACATGGAGAAAAACATAAACAATTTTGACAACATTCCAACTAATTTGCCTGGTCATAGGGTCTTGATCTTCAAATCAAAATGCACATATTCATATTCCTAAAAGTCCAAATTGTAGAAAAATTAGCCCCTAAAAAGTACATAAAAAACACCGAAACTATTCCAAAGGAGATTGCAGAAACATACCCAAAACTAAGCAATAACACAATACAACAAAACTCAGGCCAGGATCAGTAAACTGGCATAAAATCCAACAGCGATGCCCTTGGCATACCAAATAATAGCATCCGCTCCCAAATACAACCTGGAAAACAGTCTATAACAAATATCTTAGACGTTTCAAGGATATTCATGAACTTACATCATGTTTCCTTTTTTTTGTTTTTGTGGAATCTGCATTCCATGTTTCAGGTAATTTATGTGGAGTTGCCCTTAAGGAAAGGTACACGAACCGAAGATGATATTGCAAACTTTCAATCATTTCTTGTGAGTGAATTCAACCATTAAGCACTGTAACATGTACTGCTCTCTATCTTTCCATGATTCTCCAAGAAAAAAACTGGCTCGACTAAATCTATTGGAAGTCATTTACTATAAGGAATAATCTCAAAATTCAACCCATAATTTTTAAGGATTATTAATAAATAAAGAACTCATTTTTTTATCTTCAAATTAGAAATGTCTTTCCAACTTTTGAATTTTATTTATTTATTTATTACATATTTATTTGTTCAATCAAGCCAATGAGGGTATAATTTGCATTTATAGAACTATTTGGGGCTATAAATCACTATTGTGTTATTTGGTTCTTGGTAATGATTTATAAGGTAATTTGTTATTTTTGGCTAATCTTGTTATAATTGATATTTTTTGAGTTTTTGACATTTGCGATCGCACACGAAGGGTTCGTTGTATTGCTTGTGTAGCGGTCTTTGCGGACTTCGAAACTCTTCGATCTTTTGAGTTTTGATTCATTGTTCTTCACATTATTAAGGCAAGATACCTTAACTGAACTTGTAGAGAGCATGTTTAGGCACTAATTGTATAAGCATGATATCGTTGCAGTGAATATTTAAATGAATTGCAAATATAAGTTATGCTCACACACTTCACTTAGTTATGGATATCTAGGACTCTTGTGATTATAATTCAGAGATCATGCTTGTCATGATTGTAGTTAGCGGAATATGGAGTGTGTTTGCTGCAGGTACACCTGTGTGTAGGTTTGAATGCCCGTGTACTTATGAATGTATAATATATATGCAATGTGTGTCATCATACTTTGGTTTGCGCATACTATGTTGCTTTGTGTGTTTGTATAAATTTGATACATGGTGCACATATAACTACTATGGATATGTATAAGTCGTGTTCGATGCATAATGTGAATATGATATATATTGTCTTGTCATATGATGAACTTATTTATTCTTGTATGGAAGAATGCATGCGAATGTTATAAATTGTTTTGAACTTGTATGTCTTGTTTGCTTGAGAAATATATGCGTATGATGTACGGTAGGATGGTCAATGAGATTTTGACCAACCCTTACACAATTATATCTAAGGTAATATATTGATTCATGTGGTAAAAAATGCATGACTTTTATCGTGTGTGCAAATCTCGAACTACGTAAGAGTTATGTATGTTGAGGTTTAGTTGCTTCATATTATGAAATATACATATTCACGTATGCATGTATAAAACTCATGTTTTATTTATGCATACTTTGATGTTCAATTTATGAAGTGCAATGTTCTTTGTGGTGGTGATATGATGCGTAGGATAATATGCTTCTGTATGATATGATTCAAATGCCACGTGAAATTAAATTATGAATGCATGCGATAAATGTTTAAATTCAATAGTGAACTTTGGTTCATGAAGCCTTATTGGTTAAATGTGTGATTTTATAATTCTAATGCCATATGAAGTGATGTATGATGTGATGCTTTGATTGTATACATGCTTATGCCCGTGTTGATAACTATCGACCCTGAGAGTGATCAATTGTATTGATGTATGTATCACAATAGTTTTCACTGGATATGGTACCCATTGAGGAACTGTTCTCAAAGGATTATCTGCAAGGGTGTGCATGACCAGATCAGGTAATCCGGCTAGAGCAGTAAGTCTCTGTGAGGAAGTGCATTGTTCAAGAGTGGGTAGCCTGCGAAGATGGTATATTCCTGTGACGAAGTGCATTGTCCAAGACCAGATATCCGTCTAGGGCGGTAACTCCTTGTGAGGTCATACATTTTTCAGACCAGGTGATCCGGCGTGGATTTTGTAAATCTTTATTATGAATAAATGAAATGTTATGATAAATTATGATGATCTTCTGAGTCGATTGAGATAGCCAGTTATGAATCTATAGCTTTGGCTTTTCTATTATAGCATGATTATGTATTAAACTTAGATATGATAATCAGATCCTTATTGATTTTAGATCTTGATATGAGGTTATGATTGTGACGCTTATGTTAGCGTATAGGTGAATGACATATCACGCCTACAAATGACTAGTCTTGATTTATTAGGTGAATGATACATCATGCCTACATAGTTTCATTGCAAATGATTGCATTATGACTGTCTAAGTAAATATATCACACCTATGTATCATGATTGATGTATATCATGAATATTTAACTAAATTACTTATAAGGTATGTGCGTATGTTTCACGTTGGAATGGTCAAATGTGATTTGACTTATTGTTTATAAGAATTATGAATGCATATGAAAATAATGCAATGATTTGAATATCTTAGATGCATATATATATATATATATATATATATATATATATATATATATATATATATATATATATATATATATATATATATATATATATGCGATGACATGTATGACTTGAATGCATATAGATTATGCTTTATTACGTGAGTTAAGGTTGAATAAAATATTAATTAATGAAATGCTTTATGTTCGAATGCTTGAAATGAATGACTCATAGGATGTTGTTCCCTTATCTATCACTTGATGATGGATGAATAATATATCTTTACCTTTAAATGCTTGATATATTTTCTTTAAGTTTGAGTTTGGGTTGCTTTACCAGACTTTAGCGAGTTTGACTCTGTTTTATGGGAGACAGGTAATGCAGGTAAAGTATGATGAGTAGTTGGAGCGAAGGGCTGGTCGAGCTGCATCCTCGAGGGTCCACTCTTACCTTGTGATCTTGGTATTCATGGTCTTTTCATTTTAAGTACTTGATCATGTAGAGACTGAAGTATTTTTTCATACTCTGATTTGAAATGAAATTAAAACTCTTCATATTTCAGTCTTATATTATACGTGGTTTGAAATGTGTATATTTCATACATTTTGATTTGATTGTTATCTTTAGTGTAATCGCGCCCAAAGTGTTAACCATTTTTAAAAATTGTTTCTGCATTATAAGATCTGATTTACTTATACTTATCAAAAAAAATTGGTCTCAAAATTTCAATATTTGAACTATAATTAAGGTTACAAATTTTGGGGCATTACACACAGGCTCAAACCAAACACAGGTTTCCCTAATATTTGTTCGTTACAAAAGGAAAACAACAACACAAAGCAAATATATCTAAATCCCCACTTTAATCTAATAAAGCATGAAAGGAGTTGAACCAATTAACTATTTAAAACCATTAAAAATCATCTTTTTCACGTAGGATTCGACTATTGCAGCAATAAAAAAAAGGATACCACATTTGGGTTAGAACCCAAAGATGTAAAAGATGGCTCAATTTGTTAATATATACGCAACCAAAAACACCAAAAAACAAAGAGAAAATCGTCTAAGAAATAATGATCCATCTCAAAGGAATAGCAAGAGAGCGGGAAATGGAGAAGAAAAGGAATACCCTCATCTCTTTGTTGCCGAAGAAGGTATCAAAGAGCTTCCGGAAGGCTTGACCCATGTTTGGTTTGTTGGGCAGACCGACAAACCACAAGGTCATATGCAGAGTAGCATTGCAAAAGATGTCGATGAGACCAAAGAGGAGATCACCATCTGCCTATGTGGTGTTAAAGGAATTCATTAGAAAGGCAGCCAATTCTCTTTCTCTCTCTCTCTCTTCTTCTTTGGTCCTCAGTGGGCGTTGCAGAGAGTTCCTCACCTCAAAAGTCTATAGATCGGTGTTCCCCCCGGGGGCTGATTGGCTGCCCGAGAATGTGCTTTGGGCGAAGGGACCTTCTTTCCGTTCTTGTGTCCTCGCTTAGTTAATTTTGCACAATAGGATATAGACCCACAGCAATTTAAAGAAGTTGGGCATTCAGCTCCCGAGTTGGTGCATGCTTTGTCAAGCTGTAGAAGAATCTACGTTTCACTTCTGGTCTTGCCTAATATTTGTGAAACTCTTCAGCAGGACCTGGAGGCATCCGAAAGTGTTTGTTAAGGAGGAGTCCTTTGCTCTAGATCTGATCTTGGGCTCGATTTGTATTAGGCGTAGCACGAGGTGGAGGTTGATTTGGCGGACGTGGTTGCTTACCTCTTGGTGGTTTGTTTGGATGGCACAAAATGATGCTCATTTTCTTCAAATTTTAATTAACATTCATAACCTGGTGCATAAAATCTTGGTGGATGTTTATGCGATCTTGTCTATGCATCTTAGTGATCTTTCGCTCCCTCTCTTTTGCCGCCCTTTAGGCCAGCGGCTCCTGCGTGAGCCCGTTTTGTCTGTTGTTCTTTTTCTCTTCTACTTTCTTTATTTGTTTTGGCTTTTGCTCTTATTCGGTTCATGAGTTCAACATTTTGTTGATCTTCATGAGTGGTGGTAATGTTGAATTTATTTGGGCTCTCTCTTCCTTTGTCCTTATTTCTCTCTCTCTCTCTCAGCCAGACTTGACCTATCTCACATGGTGGATTCATTTTACCAGAATGGTCCGGATGCTGGTCCTACTTTAAACTCCCTCATGCAGATCCATTTTAGATGGATTTGGACAAAGCATCACCCAGGTTTGACCCAATATCACAAATCTGAGCGTCCAGATTTTTTCAACAAGGAAAATTTCCCAATAAATTTTCACAAAAGGGTTAATATTTGGTGCTATTGAAGGCACAAAATTATATGAAACTATTGAGCTCAAAATTATATGAAACTATTGAAGGCAATTTCTGTCTAATCCTAGACATTTTGGGTCCGGATCAGTTCCATTCCGAATCTGACCTGTTATTTGTTTGTCTTACCGTGATACTTTCAGAAGTTGACCATATCCCAAGAATATCACGGCATTTTCAAAATAGGCATCACAACATCAATGTGATCAAAAAACACTTTTTTTTTATTTAAAAAAAATTGTATTGTCCTTTATATGATTATATATTTTCTGTTTTTTTACATTTTGTCAATGTTTTCACACGATTTCCTTAATTTTTGTTAATCTATACAAGATTTGCCTAGGGATGTAAATGGGTCAGATTTAGTTCGGATCTAGGCATTATACTGAATCCAACCTAATTGTATCTCGCTTCATTGGATTTTGAAAAACCCAATCTGGATTTGATTGGCTAATCAAAAACATTTTAAATGTAATTGGGTTGGATTATCCATTGATTTCAATGCAAAACTGCACACTGATTATTAACATCGCTTGCTTTACAGAAATTGACTATTCGAACTTTGATACAGTCAGATATCAGATCCAAATCCGGTTCATTGACATCGGTAGATTTTCTTTTTTTTATAGGCAAGCTGGGTTAGGCAGACCCCCTAGCTACCAGATAACTCTTAAGCCCCATGTGGCAGAGGGATTTGAACCTGGGCCTTCAGCTTGGCACAGGACCCCGATTACCACATGGGATACCACCTCGGTGGTGACATCGGTAGATTTTCCTTGCCAAGAAAATCCCAATATCGAGATTTGTGACATTTTTCTGAAACAAACACACGATCTGATATTCTAAGTTTCTAACTCATGAAACTAGGAAGATGGGTATGGTCTCTTCTGAGGGCAATCGAGCATATGATCCACTTCTGTTGTTTATGTAACTATCAATTCACAACATGAATGTGGAACTATAAAACATTAGGCTGAACGCTATCTTATATAAATCTCTAGAAGATAATCGAAAGAGGATGAGATCATCAATGGATACAGATCAATTGCCAGCACAATATTAACTGTGCTTGGTCCCATGCATACATATTGCTGAGTACATCTGGACTAAAACCTATAACATATATATGTTCTGAACTCAGTGATATTCCTTGCTTGAATTCACTTAATTCTAATCTTATAGTCACAGTATAAGCTTTAATCTCTGAAGTGAACAAAATGCAGCAGCTATGGTGTTCAACATGGAGATCTCTGTCTGCAGCGAAGCGCGCCCGCATTTCTGGTTATCGAAGAAACTGCATGTCCATTAATGGCCGTGAAGGCCTCCTGTCGACTGTATTGTGGCTCTGCAGCTCCTTTACCACTCTGGATGAAGTAAGCTCCATTAGCTAAAACATCATTCACTGATCTCCAATCCCATGACTGTTCATTTCCACCATTGCTCATTCGCGAAGTTACCTGCATTTTTTTTATGTTAAATCTAGTTTTTCAATATGCACATATCCAAATTAAAACGACAAATGTTCAAAACATCTTCATATTATTATTTTAATAATTTTTTCGTGATATTTACATTTATTTCAGCTAAATTAATCTTGTTAAAAAATGGGTTATTTTATTTTTTCATGCTTTTGTTCTTAATTTTTTTTATTATTTATTTTACAGATAACAATACGAGAAAAACAAAAAAATTCAAAATTTTCACAAGAATTTGTCTGCCTTTATTATCTTGCATTAAAGTTTTATCACCATGCACATATAAAAAAACTCGAGTATTAGCCAAATACCTCTTTGCTTCCTGATCTCGGTGCAATGAAGAGATTGCCTTCACTTCTGATTGTTGGTCCTGCACTTCCTCCAATTGCATATTGCACCCAGCCTTGGTAGAAGTTGTTCACAACATGGGCATATCCATGGCGAACCCTGCGTTAATCCGCACAATTGTCATTATCATCATAATTATCATCCTTATCATCATTACCATTCCAATTAGTTTAGTTCAGTAAAGAGTTTCAGAAAGTAATTTGAATGAAAGTTGTGAAAATAACCTTGGCATCCTCTGATAGCATTTTGGGCCAAAGCGGTTGAAAGCAACAGTGACTTTCATATTATTGTCCTGATTGAAACCATCTTCATGGCCTAACAGTATCACCTTAACATGGTTTCTGATCCAATTGTTCGAGATCGTTATGGCCGTCGATCCTCGCGTTGCATCAATTAGTCCATCCTGGCATCTGTACAAAGTGTTATGATCAATCCAGATCTTGGAACAACCGGACATTGCTATTGCATCACCATCTGATCTGCTCATGTCAAATATCTTCCTAGCAGGCCCCATAACCTGACCTGGGACTGATGCTACACAATGGTGGATCCTCAATCCATGTATTATGATATCGCTCACTTCTCGCAGCAGTATACAAGATCCGTAAGCGATTTGCACATTGGCGCCGCGCCCGTCGATCGTGGTAAAGCTGCTCACAAGCAATGGCATCTGCAGTTTGATTACCATGTCACTCTTGAAGGTTATCCACCTATGCCCAAGTATTGCACCATATCTCAAGCTCCCGGGCAGTGGGTTGATTGGATCATCCACTGGAGTAGTCACTATGTAAGTCTTGATTCTTCGTCCAGTATTGCCGGTCATCTTTCCGGCGAACCCGACCGAGCATGTGGCTAGCTTCATTCGGTTCCGTGTCCAATTTGGGTCACTCCTCCAGCACCTGTCTATTACATTCATGCTAGACTTTGTTCTTGTAGCATGGACTCGAAATGAAAGCCTAGGAAGTAGTAGACACAACAAGAACAACAGAAAAGCAGAAAGCCTAGAGCAAGCATTAGGTGATCCCATAGAGAGAGAGAGAGTAATTTCTTTGATACACTAGATATTTTGATAGAAGTATTTATAGGAGAGATCTGCTGCTTTTATTTTTTTTATTTTTTTTTGAGACAGTTGTTTTTTTGTGAAAGTTGGTTGCTGGGAGTTGATGAAAAGAAGAAGAAATTAGAGTGTCGTTTGTGTTGGTTGAAGGGGGGAGTTCCTGTATGTAACGTCCAGCTTATTTTGTATCACTTTTAGAGTTTTTCCTTCCTACTTTTCCTCTTGATAAAATGGATTTGTTTCTAAATTACAAGCTATTATGACACGTGTTGGGTTCGGATATCTGGTAGGTGTTACTGGATATCTTACATATTTGGATATGGACTAATGGGATATATCTATACAAATGGGAAAAGCCTCTAGGCCTGAGCCCACTTTGTTGTTGCTGTTGGGATTCAGATAGTAACTGGACCACGACTCTTTTCTGGTTGGAATTGGAGAAGCTGATACTATATCCCACTGTTTAGCTAATGGGATGTGGAAGGGCTTATAGGGTACAGATGAACACTAATCGGGCATTAATTAGTTGGATTTCGGTGCCCAACCCGCTCGCTCAAGATCCATATTAGCTACTGGTACTTTGAGCACTAGACTCCACGAGTAATATCTGAATATATACAAAGATCCACAAGAAACCTGAAAGTTGAATGTGCTAAGACGAGAGCGGTAGTACGTGGGTCCCACCACATATTTCTCATTAAAATTTTTGCTTCTCTCCTCTTGGGAAAGAGCATGAAACAAACATTCCATTAAAACTTGCAAGTTGTGTAGGAAGTGTGTGTCCCTCTTCAACTGATTCGAGAAACTCGTTTTCCCTGCCGGGTTGTATGCATTTGGGACTGCATGGTTTAGGTGTGTATTGCTATCACTTGGAGCCAACCAATTTGGAGTTACAAACCCAAAGGAAAGTGAGGGACTTCTTTAATCAGTTTTACATTTTTTTTTTTAAATTTATAACCCGAAGAAACCAGACCGGGCCAGAAGGCCTAGTCGCACTGGCTCGGCCTGCCATACCTGCAACGTAAGACCCTTGCCCCGGGGCTTATGTTATTTAGGCATTCTCAAGTTCCTGTTCCTGAGTTTTATCATTTGAAATATCAGCCCCACAACTTCTAGAGGTGTCCCATTCATTACTGTCCCTGGCAATCATCAAGTGTCATGCACTTCAATAATGGGACACACTAATTAAAGTTTCGTTAATGATGCTTTTTATGATGATGAACTCTAAAGAAGAGGCAAGTGTATCTCTCTGGAATGTGGAAAACATGATGAACGCCTTTAAGGCAGCCCCTATCCCTATCGAAGCAGGTTATATGTTACCCCAGGCATCTCAAGATTGGGGGTCCCAAAAAGCACCACATATTTAAGCATGTTTGTCTTGTATCCCCGTGTTTGTCAGCATTAATTAGCATTGGGGTTTGATGCGATTGCAAATACTTAAGTACCCTCTCCTCCGTTGGTGCCAAAAAAAATGACGATTCTAGAAAATGAGTGGTTGTAAAGACTTAAGTGCCCCGAAGATGATTATTTAAGACACAGTCTCTGCACTGCAGGATTATCCGAGAAAAAAATCTCCCCTTGAGGAGGCCATGAACATCAACCCTCTCACTCTCTCTCTCCCTTCTTTTTCTGCTTCTGTGTACATCCAGCAGAAGATCCTACATTGCTTTATCAAGCACCGACTGACCTGCACATTGACTGTTGTGGAGCCTGATTCAGAGTTTTTACCCTTACAGGAGAAGGGTTTGGGGGCTCCTCCCAGCGTGGGTAGCATCATTCAACTAAATGAGTTGTGGATCCTGATTCAGAGTTTTTACCCTTACAAGAGAGGGGTCTGGGGGCTCCTCCCAGCATGGGTAGTATCATTCAACTTGATGAGTTGTAGAGCCTGATTTAGAGTTTTTGCCCTTACAAGAGGGGGGTCCGGGGGCTCCCCCCTGGTGCAGGTCCCGCTGCGCGGTCAGTGGGCGGGGGTCCAGGGGGGACGCCCCTGGCGAGGGGCTCGGTTGTATCTTGCTAAAGGTTTTCGTAACACCCTTTCCCATGATTTTTCTATTTTTTTTTCTGGTTTGAAGATGGTGACTTCTGAAAGTTACCATTCAATTTTAGAAAATGAACCTGTTACAGAGATCAGATTTCAAATCTGTAAAAAGCGGTGTCTTTCTTATTGAGTCTAGTTTATTTATGATAATTTTTAGCAATTTTTATGGTCATTTTATTCCCCATTTTGATTAAAAACCAGACCTCTATTATTCTGCATTATTTGAGTTGCATAGGTTTTTAGATCATTTTGCAAGAGTCATATCTCTCTAATGGGAGATCATTTTCCAAATTTGTAAAAATATTTTTTTTGTCTAGTTTATATCTGAAAATTTTTATAACTTTTTATACATATTTGGTATTTTAAATTTGTTAAAATTCAGCACTGGTTACAGATTAATCTTATTTAACCATGATTAAACAAAACAATTCTAGTTTTTTACATATTTAAAATATCAAATAAATATATGCAGTTATAAAAATTTCCATATATAAACTAGACAAATAAAGAAAGAAAACCATTTTTACAGATTTGGAAAATGATCTTCCGTTGGAAAGATATGACTCTTGCAAAATGAACTAAAAACCTAAGTAACTCAAACGATATAGAGTGTGACAGGGTCTTGGTTTTTGACCAAAAACATGTATGAAATTACCATAAAAATTTCTAAAAATTGACAAAATAAACTAGACTCAATAAGGAAGATGTCCTTTTTTACGGATCGGAAATTCGATCTCCGGTTAGGGAGATACGCCCCCAACAAGTTGGTCTTGATTTATGAAATTACCATGGTTCTTACGTGAATAACAAGCACACACGATAAACAAATTTTTACGTGGTTCGACAGGCTGCCTACATCCATGGTTCTTCTTTCAACTAAACACGCAGAGATGGAGTTGTCCTTAATATATCATTATTTATAAGTCAATACGGATTTACCTTTATCTATTAATCTCCAAGGATCAAGCCATGATATTAGGTAGAAAGCATTACAAGTAGAAGGTGGTTTTGTTTCTTTATCGAGCTTGCTAAATGAGAGTCTGACCTTCTTTTCTTTCTTATCTTCAACCTTTTTAAAATTATCTTCTTCCTTTATGACCGATCCTATCTTCTTGGCTGTGGCTGAGTATCTTGATCTTGAGATAGATCAATTGGTCTCTGTTACAGGTCCAGAGCACACCTACTATGAATATGGATCATATCTAGATTTGGGGCTGACTCGACTGGACCAATTCCTTCAACACACCCCCTTAAGCTAATGTCTTTAAGATTCATCTTGTCTCTCAGGTACTTAAATCTTGGCCCTGCTAGTGGCTTGGTGAGAACGTTGGCAACTTGTTCTTGGGATGGAACAAACTTAACTTTAACCTTTTGGCTTGCCACATTTTCTCTAACAAAGTGAAAGGCTACTTCTATATGCTTAGTTCGAGCATGAAACATAGGATTTGCAGACAAATAGGTTGCACCAAGATTATCACACCATATGACTGGAGATTTGGCTTCTTGAACTCCAAGTTTAAATAACAATTATTGTAACTATAAAATTTTAAGGCTCATCTGGCTAAGGCTTTATATTATGCTTTTGTGCTGAACTTAACAACAATTTGTTGCTTAGAAGATTTCCAGGATAAAAGATTTAATCCAAGATAGGATAGATACCCATTTGTTGATTGTCAATCATTTGGACATCTGGCCCAATCTGCATCAGTGTATGCAACCAAGATGCTACAGTTGGACTTGGATATTTGAAACCTTAAATTGATCGTACCTTTGAGATATCTTAATATTCTTTTCACTAACAACCAATGAATATCTGTAGGATCGTGCATGAACTGACAAGGGCTTATTCACTGCATACGATATATCTGGCTTTGTAAAAGTAGTATATTGAAGCACCCCTACTATGTTGTGATATCCGGTTGGATTCTTTAGCTTTTTACTTTCATATCTTGATATTTGGATATTTGCTGCAGTAAGTCTAGCAAGGGGTTTGCTACTTTCCATCCTTGTTCTGACAAGAAGTTCATAGATGTATATTCTTTAGGTGAGAGTAATTCATGAATTATTTTTTATAACTTCGATACCCAAGAAAAAATGTAGAACTCCTAAGTCTTTATTGGAGAATTCTATACCAAAATATTTAATAAGCTTCTGAATAACTTTCTGAGAGTTTTTTGTAACTATTATATCATCAACATAAACCCACACATATAAGACCATTTCATGATATTTCTTGAAAAATAAAGAAGTGTTAGCTTTTGATTCAATAAAACCCAAATTTTCCAAATATAACACGAGTCTCTCAAACTAGGCTCTTGAAGTCTGCTTTAATCCATAAAGAGCTTGATTTAATTTGCAAATATGATGAGGAAACATTTTATTCTCAAATTCAGGCGATTGCAACGTATATACCTCTTCCTTCAAAAGATCATGGAGAAGTGCATTATTTACATCAAGTTGATGTATAGGCCAATTCTGACTTATATCAATTGAAAGTACCATGTTGATCGTGGTTGATTTGATAACAGGGCTATAGGTCTCAAAATAGTCTATGCCCTCTTGTTGACTAAATCTTTTAGCCACCAAACAGGCCTTGTATCTAACTATAGATCTATCAACATGTTTCTTGATCTTATATACTCATTTGCAGCCAACAATATTAGACATTTTGTTAACCAAAACCAGGGCCCATGTATCATTTCTAATCAAAGCCCCATATTCCTCCTCTATGGCCTGACACCACTTTGGATCCTTATGAGCCGGATTGAAATCAATGGGCTCCTCTTTTTAAACAAGTTGACTAATCAAGCCATATCCAAACCGGTAAGGAGAAGAGTCAATGTTTTTAGATTATTTTCACCATAGAGTGAGCCCTAAATAGTCCCTGGCGCCCGTTTGCAGTGTTGCACAATAACGTGAACTTGGTCGCGCTTTAGTCTGCATGAAAACCCCTAATCGAGTAAAACTAACTGGCCAATGACGCATCCCGGCCTATAAAAGCCGGGAAGAACTCGGAGTGTTCAAAGGCTCGCTCGGGGTGAGGGTAAAATGTTGCAGAGATGGTGGAGGCTCCGATCGCCCGTAGTTTCTGCGTTCCGTTCGGCTGATTGTCTTCCTCAACGGAGCTTCTTCCACTCTCAGACTAGGCTTCATGAGCGATTCCTTCCCGGCGAGGGATCGATCGTCCTATCGCCTATCGGCGTTCTTCCTCCGGAGCGTCTACCGTCGGAATTAGGGTTTAGGGCTCCGTTTTTTTCTTTCATGGTATGTTTTAGCCGTGCGCTCTTCTTCATCTGCATTTTTTTTCTTGTTTCTCTTTGCGTTTCTTGTTTTGATAATGTGCTACATTGAATCGGATGCCTCTGATTTTGTTTCCTTTTGATGCGAGCGTTTTCACGGTTTCTTTTCGTTTCGTGTTTGTTGTTAGCACACGAAAACTTTGAGTGCTTGGTTTTTTCTTTTTGGATTTCTACTGCACTTTAGTTTGTTTTCATCAAATGCAGGTCGATTTTAGTTTCTTTGGCCCGTTAATTTGTGTTCCAGCTAAATTTTGTACGTTTTTTTTTACCCTCCTTCATTTCGAATTCATTATAGTAGTTAAAATAGATGAATGTTTTTGCGCTTTGCATTGTTATGTTCTTGGTTTTGCATCTGGGTTTCTGATGTGTAGATATGTGATCTCTTGACAACCTTCTTAGGAGATAAGAATCCAAGTTCTTTTTGAACCTTAACTATTGCCTTGTTAGAGTTGTAGATACTAACGGACAGTCCATGAATTCTGTTTCTTTAATTGTTCTTCAATCCCATCCTCTCAATTTCGCCATAAGTTCATATGCCTTCTGAAATCTATCTTTAGTTGAGAAGGGTGCTCGTTTCATCTTTCATTAGTCACCACAGTACTCTGACTATCCGCCATACCCCTCCCCTTGAAAAAGGCACTTTGTTAGTGGGATGTTGTCTTAATGCAAATCCTTAATTTTATCACATTGAATCTTTGAGATTTTCTTGTGAAGTTCGAACACTAAAAACATGTGGAAAGGCTTTCAAATTTGTGCGGCTCATCCAAGCTTGATGATGAGATCATGAATATGCTAATTGCAATCCTTGAGAAACACTCTAATAGAGTAAACGAAAGTATTAGGTCTTGTCTCAAACAGCCATGTTTAATGCAAGGAAGAAGAGCAATCTTCTAACCTCCTCCCTAAATGATTTACCAACTCATCCTAACATTCCCAGGAAAAACTGAAATTTCCATCCTTATCCAGTCTCACCTATTCTGCTTGAATAAGCCCACTTTGTAGAAATTGTTGCCTTTCTATCTCACTGCCTGCTAAGCATACCTCTGGGCTGGTGGTTAGGGCTGCCTATGGGTGGGATTCAGATCGTATCAGGATTGGTCCTGATCATGTATTGATTGAGCTCAATTTCAGTTCAGATCATGTGTCATCAATCATATTAGTATATATAAGTCCTATCTGAAGAGAATTCAGATATTTTTTGTTTAGAAAAGATGACCACTTGGCTCATGTTAGCATAGGGTGCACTACCTAGTCTTCTGTTCAAATCCCATTCTTCTTGATTTTCCAATTGTATCAGGTCGAATGAAATTTGACTTGAATCAGACCCATTGTGTGATCAGTTTGGTATTTTTTTATAACTGTATCAAGTCGAACTTGATCTTGATCGGTTATGTGCCTAACTTGGTTTAGATCTGGTAACAACTCTCTTATGGTAGATCAGTCCTAATTGATGAGGCTAGTGGTTCTCTTAATGGATTTGGTTTCCTTTTCTCACTTGTGGCTTTCTTTTGAGTCGTGTGAGTTGTGTCAACAAATGGATAGAGGAATACCATGTAAAATTTTAGATGAAATCACATTTTTCCAATTCTATACATATAATTGGTTATTTCTGCCCTTGTCCAAAACAGATGGGCTAGAATTGTCACTGTTCAACTTTAGTACATAAATAACTTCGTTAGAGATTTGAACATAAAAGTTCACCTTATTTTACAAACTTTATAGCAACCAATGTTGTAACTTGTAAGTATCGTAACTATGGCTTAACACGATACAATGTATCGTATCCGTATCAACTGGATCATACGATACAATCCTGTATTGTATCGTATCATACGATACATGAGTGACACTTTAAAAAGGGCCAAAAATTAATTTTTTCATTTGGGGTATTAAAGACCTCTTAAGGGCCGATTCTCTCATTTATGTAGAGGCCTTTAGAGGAAAACCCACGCACCCTAAGACACGTGAGAGCGATTTTGGTGCCAATTTGTGCACAAGAGACATGGCTTTTGTAGATTTCTCACGTAAGAGTGCATTTTCATTCTTTTTTCACTTAAGAAAGTGGGCTAAGGTAAAAAATCCATATTCTCTGCTTTCCATTGTTTTTTTTTTTTTGGGGGGGGGGGGGGGAATGGCATCGGATGATCCGACATGACAATGGGGCACTCAAGTAGTGAGTAGAAACCGATTAAAAATCAAGTGCAATTGTTGCCATCATATTTCTTCAGGTGGTATCTTTTCGTTGAAGCATCATTTAGCCATGACACATTGCAATGTTGTTGCCTTCATGTCAAGGTATTTGCCGGATGCCGTGAAATGACAATGCTAGCAATTACTCATTGGTCTGAGAGAAAAATATAAAAAAAAGAGATAAGAGATATAAATGGGGTATGCGCAGTCCTGGGAGGATGAAGATGAGCTCCCTACTTTTGATCCTACAACCCCTAGCATAACCTTAGAAGTAGGAAGTTCTGCAGCGAAGGTGAAAGGTTTGACTGATGCTAGTAGTAGTAGTGTTGCGAGTACAAAAAGAAGAGGAGGATAAAGTTATTGAAAATCACTATACCTTTAGTGAAGGTGCTTTGATTGGTTGACAGTGAAGACATACCAACTATGAGTTATCTTTATGAGGCCATGAATAAGGCAAAAAAGGCCATTAGAAATAATTTGAATGGATAAAAAAAATTGTACATCATTGATCATAGGTTTACTGGCAACTTCATCAACCTCTTCGTGTTGCAACATATTATTTAAATCCTGCATTTAGATACTCCCCTACGTTTAAAATGGACAGGGAAGTCAACAATGGTCTTTTGAATTGCATCGAAAGGTTGATCCCTGATTATGACATTCAAAATCAAATTCATAAAGAAATGAAAATTTATGATAATGCATTGAATGGCATGGGGAGTCCTGCAACAGTGTGAAACCGTGCCATGATACATCTAGGTAATTTATTTTATCTATCTCAATTTTAATTTCATATTGTTATTTAGTTATGATATTGTGTATGATTGTATTTGTTATTGTCTTATTGATTTATCATTTTCTTGTTTTTTTTAGATATGTGGTGGACCAAGTTTGTAAGTGATGTTCCAAATTTGAGAGTTTTTGTCATTCACATTCATATCTAAACATGTAGTGCCAATAGCTGTGAGAGAAACTAAAGCGTATTTGAGCAAATACATACAAAAAGAATAAATACATTGTAACATAAAAGGCTCAATGACCTCGTTTACGTTCACTACAACTTACATCTAAGGCATAAATATCTAGAATTTTAAAGTTTATTTGTCATTTTCATATGTTTATTTGAATTTTTTTTATATCATATAAAACTCATATAATTTTATTTTTTTCATATCATCTTTTTAGGCAAATAAAAAAGTTATCATCAAAGAGTTACAAAGAGCAATTTGATTCCATCAGTTTGGAACATTTTGATGTATTGGATGCATGAGTTGAAGATGAAGCAAAATTTTTAAATGGAGAGGACATTCAGTGCATCAACGTGGAAGGAGCACAGGAGGTAGATGATGAAGAACCCACGTATATTAAAGACAATGCGGATGTCGAAGAAGAACAAGATAATGATGATGATTTAAGAAAACTTGGTTATTTAACACTTAAGTGTTCATAAACTTGATTTTTTTTATTTATAACCTGAAGAAACTGCACCTGACACGAAGATGTGGTTGCGTTAGCTCAACCTGCCATACCTACGGTCTTCGTGCTGGTAGTATAAAACTCCGAGGTTAGGACTCCTGTCATAAACTTTGGTTATTTTGTTTTTGTTTATGTAATATGAGAGTATGAGTCTTGTGACATGTTCTTAATTGCAAGACAGTTAATAATTTGCATTGTTCTTGTGAGATATGCATGCAATATTATCTATATTAGTTGATGTTTTATGCGGCCCATAGAGACATAACTGCTTCATATGTGATTTTATGGTTGTATTTTGTGCAATTCATCATTGTTTCATGTGTTATGATTTTTTTAGAAGTTTTGCAATTTTTTCTGATTTTCTTGAATTTTTTGGAATTTTGATTTTTTTTAAGTTATGATTTTTTATGATACGCTATGATACATATCTTACTTTGGGTCTGACCGATACAGGTAACGATACACTACTTACAACCTTGGTTTATACATTGTAAAATATCCATTTATGTGACATTATACATCAAACTTTATATGTATTTTACTAGTGAATTAGTGCTAACCCAAGTCATGTTGCGCCTCGAGTTTGGCTTTTTATTTACAAACTGCATAGTTCATGCTTGAGCTAAGGTCACTAATCACTATCCTGAATCCAAGCTTGAAGTAAGCTGGTAAAGGAGCCATATTTTTGCTCAAGTTTTAGGGTGAAGTTTGGATTTAGTGTCTAATTGGCCATGGTGTCAATATTCATGTGCTTGTTGACATGAAATTTAGTCAATTGAGCAATTTTTCTTGCACTCAGTTGTCTTTATGGCCCAATCTTGAGGGGAAAACTGTGTCCAATTACAGTATGACGTGAATCAAAGCATGTTAGATTTGAGTTAAGAATAGAGTGGGCATGGACACAGTGCACCATCAGATTTATTCTTCCTGAGAAGCACCATGCCAGCATAGGATGTTTGGCATAGCTACAATCTTTTTCTAATCCACTTTCTTTCGCTTAGAAGGGAAGGCTTCTTACCAGCAGTTTTCACCTTGCATGTCTTCTTTGCTGTTCATCTTTTTAGTGTGACATTCTTCTAGTTGAGGAAAAACATGAACAAATAAGAAAGATAGGTTTGAACATGCAGCAGCAGTCATGATGTCTTATGTGGTATATCTAGTAATGATACAAACGTCATGAAGATCAATCTTATTTGCTATGATTTTGTTAAATTAGGTTATATGTTTTTTAAACAGTTTGCACATTCATTTCATCTCCCATTGTTGCTGTCCTTTTTTTAGTCATTAGTAGGCAAATTTTTTTTTTGTTTTTTGCTTGACAATGGTCGGCTAATCTCGATATTTCTTGATTAAGAGGCTAATTTTCTACCATATGTTTGCTGCGTTCAGCCTGTTAATTTGATGTATCAAAGTGCAGGTCTTTGTTTGAATCTGGGTAAATTAAGCATCATGACAGTTTACATCTTTTTTCCTTGACATTTTGGTACATTGTATCAGAGTTACTGGAAGCTTCATAGATAGGTGGGAAGCATGCTTCGAAAGCTCGAAACTCTTCGCTTCGGAAACTTGATAGGAATATCGCTTCTCCTATGTTTCCCATACGTTTCTTGCATGTTTTCCTACATAATTCCCATGCGCTTCTCTCACGCTTTTTGTGTTTTCCATATGCTTCCTTTCATGCTTCTCATATACCTTCTTTAAATTGAAAACTATCATTTTTAGATTTTGAAAAGAATTTAATTCTTACACTACAAAATCACAAAATTTAAGAACAGTCATTTTTATTTTAGTTTTTATTCCCTTCTCCTTTTATTAGTATTTTGCTTCCCACTCGATCCCATATCACTTCTTTTTTATTGCTATTTTGCTTTTAAATTGGTTCCTCACTTCCCGCTTCTTATAAATCTCAAAATATCTCGCTTCTTGTTTCGTTTCCTGCTTCTGCCTCCTAATCTGGTAACCTTGCATTGCATCCATATTCTTGTTTAAATTGGATCATCATTTTGAGCCACTTCATTTTTTCCTTCATGTTACTGTGATCCAGATATTTGCTTAAATCAGGCATGGCTACTTATTACTTTTAGATTTGTTAAAGAAATTTGTTGACCCTTTTTAGCCAAATTTTAGTTGGGATTTCTACAGATTTTGATGTTAAGAAAATTTCTCCTTTCCTAATATTGACCTTTCAGACAAATCAAGTGAGGGATTTCTCATCTAAAGAAAGGAAGAGGACAAAGGTCACTCCTGTTACATCCAAGCTGAAGAAAATCAAGATGAAAGCCTACTCGTATGTATACTGTGTCTTAGTTGAATTACCCTTTTTTTGTGATAGAAAATTAATGTTAGATTTGGTGCTGATGTTTTACCTTGTTTTTCCTTTTCAAGGTCTTTTAAATTCAGATTTAGAACAATGAATGATGGAAAAATTCGTCGGTGGAGGGCGGGGAAAAGGCATAATGCTCACCTAAAGGTAATTATGTCTTCTACTCATTATCTTGATGTTCTTTGGCTAGTGATTTTGAGCAATGTTGTTGCTCCACTGAAAAAAAGGATAAACTTTTCAATATGTCCAACTGCTCGGAAGAAGCAAAGGATAGAAGTGAAAGACTGTTGAGGTGAATTTCCAAATTTTTGGGATTTACCTGCCACGCAAGAATTCTTAATCTGTAACTTTATTATTTATGCATGAATTATATATCACTGGATAAACATTGGCTGGTTATTATATGACTAGGCTATAAACAAATTCATGTTTATGCTGGAATGTCTTTAAATTTTCACTTGGCGTAAACAGTTGCCAAGTCTTAATCACTCATTCAATTTTGAGAATGTTCCAATTTTGTTATCACCACCGTTGTGTAATCTGACCTAAGTCACACGGACTCGGCTATAAGGTCGACGCACCCGCGTCGACCCAGACACGGGTGCGGACACGGACACGGGGCAGACACGGTCAACCAAGTGTCGGACTTGGTCAACACACCGGGGCCGAGTCCGTCCACATTTTGGACTTGGTCAACTTTGATTGAGTCTATTTTGTCCATTTTTAGGGCAAAAGACGTATAAAAACTAAAAAAATGATCTTTATATATATATATATATATATATATATATATATATATATATATATATATATATATATATATATATATATATAACCGTGTCCCCTAATGGGCACAATTTTGACCGAGTCTTATTATTGTTATATATATATTTTTAAAAATATATATACATATATATAGCCATGCCCCCCTGTCCAAAAATTTTGAAATTGGTCCACACCCGTACCCACACCCATGTGAGTCAGTGTTCAATTTTTCTTGCCTGAAAAGAATTATACACAACAATAAAGGATGGACACGTAAGATTCGGAACAAGGAGTTATGTAAGAAGGTAGGCGTTGCACCCATTGAAAATAAGACGAGAGAGAATCGTTTACGGTGGTTTGGACATATTCGGCAAAGGCCTAATGATGCTCCAGTTAGAAGGATGGAGAAATGAGAAAATATATTAGTTAAAAGAGGTCGGGGTAGGCCTAGGAAGACTTGGATGGAGATGATAGGAAAGGATATGAATGCTTTGAACCTCACCGAGGACATGGCATTGGATAGAAATGATTGGAGGAGAAGGATTCATGTGGAAGACCCAGAATGATTTTCTTTTTTGGTTCATATCGCCGACCCCAATTGTTTTGGGATGTAGGCGTAGTTGTTGTTGTTGTTGTTGTAATAAAGGATGGACACAATTACATACGTGTAATTATGCGTGTTTAAACACATACAAAAATTCTTCATGAGAGCTGCACTGGAATTCAATGCAGATGGTGCTACTAAAGCATGTTTGATGTCTTTACCCATCCTCTTATGAAATAATGGAGCAATTTCTACTATTTAGGTGACTTGTTTCTTAAACCCTATCTTGAGGAAAGATGTGGCATATTAATTTCAAAGTAAGAAATTGAAATTCTATGTCACATAGGTACGGGTGCAAATGTGAGTGCAGGTATGTAGGGTACAGCATGGGTTTTTTTAATTACAGCTACACACACAATAGAAGAGTGGATGAAAGTGACCCTTTATGCACCTTAAAAATGTATGAAAATGGCCCCACATGTTTGAGACCAAACATTGATAGCTTACAAAACAGAAAAATGGGTCTGGTCCATGTTCAAAATTGGTCTGAGCTGTACCCAGACGTGCCAGTACCCATTCTTGCATTGACACAGATATGGGAGCCCTCTGGAGGTGCCCATGTTACATAGGAAACGACTGAAGTCCAGAATTTTGGTTAAGCATGATAATTTTTTTTGCCAATGGCATGCAATATTAATTACAGTGGCATCTGTGTTTGGAATAAATTGTCAATTTAACAGTTTTGTCTATAAAACTTGAGTACTATTTGGATGGATTTTATGGATTGCTATAAGATGGTGTCAAGGACTGAAAGGGCTGAAGCTATTTGATGTAGTTTTAAAGATGGTCATGTTAAAGTGGATAGCATTTTCAATCCACCTGTTTTAAGATGGTATGTGACATGAAAAGTTCTAGTAGTCTTGTTACTTGTACAAGCCTGGGCCCATGTATCATACTAAAAAATATTAGTGTTTATTTCTTATTCTTTTGACACGAAGGAGAAATGGTAACAGTTATGTACTATGGGGAAGAGATTGAAATGGATTCTTTCCCCAGGGTTAAGAGGAGTTCTCCTACTTCAAAGAATCGAGAAAATGAGGGGAATAGGCTGACATGGTATCAACTATCAACAATGCCATGAGAGGAGGCCTTGCAAAAATGGCAAACTGAGTGTGCTGCTGGAGAGGGCACCACAGTCTACAATGGGAATAAAGAGAACTTAGATGATTATAAATATTTCTTTCCTAGTTGATCTAGTTTCTCATGGATCCACCTTAGAGACAAACTCAGAGTGGGTAATCATTTGAAAATGTGCATATGATGTGCTTTCCGTGTTTATAAGAACTCATCTAAGAGCTGTCATAATCTTCAAATTGTCTCTTATGGCTAGATATTCAGCGATGGAAGAAGAAAAAGTTAAATATCTCAGCGATATATTCAGAATTTTGCTAGAAAGAATAAATCTTATTACAAACCAATCTCCATTATGAGGTGCTGATTGCATGTGCCCCAGGAAAGTTTTAGAAGTAAATTTCTCTTGATTTGTTCATGTAAATTTGTGATGGCATAGAAGATCAACAAGTTTACTGACCTTTTTTTCCCTTGAAAATTATCAATTCTGTGATGATGCCATATATTAGTTGACCCCACTAAAGATGTCTATAAATTTATAATACTTTATGTACTTATCCAAGGCCAGGGAGCCTTGTTTGACAAGGCAATTGTGCTTCTAATGAGCATAAAAAACATCTTTCATTATGAGAACCAAGATAAGGTAGTAGACCTTAATTTTGAAGTATGTTGGGGGTTGAGGGTGATGCAAGTTGTTGATGGCTACAACTTTTAGTGTACAAGTTCTTTCCGCTTCTTTTCTTCCTTATTTTTGTTGACCCTAAGAAACTGTAGATATGATGTTGCTTTATGTTGCAACCAAGGTTGTAAGTATCATACCGTAACCCGTATGGGTTGGGCCCAAAATAAGATATGTATCGTATTGTAAAAAATAATAAATTAAAAAAAAAAAGTTCAAATTTTTTAAAAAATTCAGGAAAATAAGAGAAAATGACAAAAATTCTAAAAAATCATAACACACGAAACAATGATGAAATGCACAAAATGCAACTGTAAAATCACATATGAAGCATTTATGTCTCTATGAGCTACATGATATCATCAATCATCAACTGTCTCACAAGAACAATGCAAAATATTAATATCTTGCAACGAAGAACATGCCGTGAGATTCATACTTTCATATTACATAAAGAAAAAACAAAACAACCAAGTTTATGAATACCTAAGGAGCTTATCTTCGTCCTCTCAAGGCTGTACATTCCCTATTACTGCCTCATTTTTTTTCCTTGTCTTTTTCTCTCAGACCAGTTAGTAATTGCTGGCATTGTCATTTCACGGTATTCGGCAAATTCCTTGACATGCACATTTTCTGGCTAAATGAGGCTTCAACCGATAGATACCATCCAAAAAAACAGTACGACAATAGTTGCAATCAATTTTTAATCAGTTTTCACTCATTACTTGAGTGCCCCATTGCCATGCAAGATCATTTGATGCCATCTTGTTCTAAAAAAACTCAATAAGAAGCAAAAAATAGGGTTTTTTACCTTAACTCACTTCCTTGAGTGAAAAAATTGTGGAAATGCACTCTTAATGAAATCACAAAAACCCTCTTTCTTGCGCACAAATCAACTCCCAAATCACTCTCACGGCTCTTAGGGTGCGTGAATACTTTTCTAATGACCTCTACACAAATGAGGGAGTCAACCCTCAAGAGGTGTTTAAACCCAAAAAAGCAAAATTATTTTTTGACCCTTTTTAAAGTGCACCAACATTGTATGGTACGATACGATATGGTACAATACAGATACGAGATATGAGTGTGTATCGTATCGTTTTTCTAAAAAGTAACCATACATATCGTTGGACAACATTGGTTGCAACAGCAAAGTTGTAATAACTAATCATTTAATATTCAGTATAACACAAGACACTCCATGGTACTTTGGAACTATTTAGAATTTTATGCTGTTTTTGGTGAAGTTGCTAATGTCAGTTTCAGCTTAGAAACTTGCTTTGACACAGTATGAAATATTTTTGGTGTCTGTTTTGATTTACAATTGGCGTTTTGCTTGATCATTTGTTTGTGTATATTACGAGTCCTTGTTAGTGTTTTTCTGTCTATGAACATTAAATTGCACATTGCTTTTAACCATATGCGATTTTTCAATACAGTCCAAGAAAGCTAAACGCAGACTCAGAAGACCTGCCATCGTTCATGCTGCCTATGCAAAGGTGATGAAGAAGCTCAACTTCTGCGGCTAATTCAGTTGCATGTTTCTAATCTGGCCTTCAGTTTTGTTCCTACTACGGTCTCTACTTTCAAGATCAATCATAAAAGAAAGCTTCCCTGCCATGTATTTTGTGATCTCCTCCCATTTGAAGTTGCCAATGGTGTCTTATGTAATTTGGTTAGTTAGAAAAACTTTCTTCCTTTTTCTTTTTTCATGGTCATCTGTATAAGTGAATTAGTTCTGTTTCCTTCAAGATCTGATATGTGCTGCAGACTACAAACTAAGAGGTAATAAAGCGTTAGGGTCCAGTAGGCAGGTACTTGATGCTCTTCATGCAATACTAATTCATTGAATCTCTGGGGTTTAGATGATGCACTGATCATGTGAGGCCATTGATCAATGATCAGTGGAAACATGATTGGTCTCAGGCATTTGGATTTTGGAATACATTGCTCGTTTTATTTCCATGAGAACCGTGGAAACAGAATCTGGGCTAACATACTTCTGCTGATTAGAATGATTATGATATGGATCAGAAACTGATGCAGAGACTTTCAAGATGATGTCTTTATCTTTTAACGCAACGACATCCAAGTTTTAGCGAAGGTTTGCAATTAGTATGACTAAGTGGGGGATATTTGCTTGTCCGAATGCCCAAATTTTGAGATATGATGATCACCTGCTGTTATTGTGACCACTCTTTTAGTGATGATATGCGGTCTGAGGGCTACTCATATGTTTGTTGGATCTGTTCATGACTTGGATTGTTGATTTGAAATTTGAAAGTCATTGTTTCACGAGCCATGTTTTAGCAGCTAAGCTCATCATAGATATACGAAGTAGCTGCCTTTTGGTAAATGTATGGCTCGACGGGCGTCTTATTCTAAAGCAGATGGTCCACGCATGCAGTATCTGAGCATGACTTGTAGGCTTGAAGATTTTGTTGTTTCAATCATCTTTATCAATGATGCAGCACTAGGTCTATCTCTTAACACCCTGGTGGTCACTGGTCAGTTATGGAAAGCATGGTGTCTGCTGTGCATGCCGTTGATTAGCTAACAAAATCTTCACGATTCCATTGCTGAACACAATTGCCATGTTGGCTAATCTTGGTGTAGTTTTGATGGCAGGCTAGTAATTCTTGATGCATGCCGGAACTACAATCTGGATCTCCCAAGTCATACAAATTGGCCAATATTGCATTCTAGGGTGGTGCCAAAATGCCTATGGGTCTTGTTACTTGGTTCATAGGTGCATCTCATGCTGTCAAACAGGCTCTTTAACCCCATTTACGCCCCTTGTGATCATATGGTGGAACCTCTCAAGAACCAAAGTTTCTATAGCGCACAGCTGCTTTACCACCCGGCTCGGGCCCACTTGGGCCACAGAAAATTACTGTCATCAAGGCTGTGTGCATTCATCAAAGGATGTGACCGGACCTATCTTAAGTACGGGCGTTATTGGCTTTGAATTTCCTGTGGGATTATCAAATTTTTTTGCATGTTTTTATTTGAAAAATCTCGAATAAATGAATACATTTAAAATTTTATAATTCAAAAAGAGAAACGGTATATGAGAAAATTAAATCATTCAAACACGTAGAGTTGAAAGAGGAGGGAGGCGTTAAGGGTGCGGCTGGTTGGGACGGTGTATGAAACAATCATTGGACGTGGGGGATGTGCAAAATGCACGTCTGCCACGCCTAAGGAAAGGTATTTCACCATTCCACTCCCTTGTTACAAAAAGAATAGGGATAAGGGAACAAAAGGTTACAAAAAATTTGGGTCATTCACTCTCTCAATGCTCTCTCTCCTCTGACCCCGAATATCCCCTCTTGCTCCAGTTGCCTTCCGATCCTAAAACTCCACCTTCGATGAGCAACGATCACCGTTCCTTTGGCAAGTGATGACCATTGTCTCTCTGGCGAGCCTCGACCACCATCCCTTAGGTGTTCTTCTGGGGAACAAGCGAGCCCTCTTTGAGCCTTGACTATCGTTTCTCTGGCAACGCGCAAGCCTCTTCGAGCTCTCATCCTTTCGACTAACACATATCTCTCTTTCTTTGTTATTGTAGGATTAGATTTTAAAGAGAGATATTTGCTTATATTTTATGAATTTTAACTCATGTCTTTGCAAATCTTGAGTGAATGCATGTTAAATCTATTTTTTTTTTCATTTTAGATATGCTTAGATTTTAGGGATATTCGAGTGTGCTTAGATTTTAAGGATTTTAACCTCTACTTTTGCAATTCTTGAGTGAATCAATTTTTTCATTAGTGACGCCTCTTTGCATGCTGAGGTGGTCATAACGTGAAACAAACATGAGATTTATGACAGAAAATCATCTTTGCATTTATTGTTGTTGGATTTTTCAGCTTCTCGTACACATTCATAATTGGATCTAATATGATACCAATTATAACAATGGGATATAAAAAAATTGGTATTCGCACAAGTTTTATACTGTTTTGATATTTGGATCCAATATGATATTCATATTCTTGGGGTTACAATTCATAATAAATATGTTAAAACACGAATATTGATGAACTGATCTAGGTCATATGATTTAAAATGAAGTTATCCCATCCAGTATCAATGTGTGTTCAAATTGTTTGCACTAGGGGTGGCAAAATCTGACCCGACCCGCCAACCTGCTTCTTAGCTGGGTTAAGGTTTGATTTAAACGGGTTCGTGTTGTAAATGGCTCGACCCGCCTAACCCGTTTATTAAACGGGTCGTGTTCGTGTTAGGGGTATGCCAACCCGCCAACCTGTTTGACCCATTTAATAAACGGGTTAGGCGGGCAGGTCAACCCGTTTATATGAATCCGTCAACTCGCAACCCGTTTATATATATATATATATATATATATATATATATATATATATATATAACCCTAACTCCTAACGGGTCGGGTCAACCCGTTTACACCCATCAACCCACAGCACAAGACCTCTCCTCTCCAGTGGTGGTGTGTGCCTATGCGGTTATCGTGTCTATGTTATCGGGTCAACCCGTTTAATAAATGGGTCACCACCGTGTCGTGTAATCATGTCGTGTCGACCCAACCCATTTATTAAATGGGTTAACTGTGTCGGGTTACCCGTTTAATAAATGGGTCGTGTTCATGTTTGCCACATTCGACCCGTTTAATAAACGGGTCGGGTTAGTGTTGAGGTATTTTGACCCTCCGATTGCCACCCCATAAGACAACCTTGTTTGACTAAACAAACATTAAACTTGGTATAATTTTTACAGATAAAACATGCATTTTGTTTATTTTGATCATTCATTCCGTTCAATCCTAGATAAGGTATCAAACAAGCACTTATGGGTTTGGTCAATATTGTCAGTATTTGTATTGGCCCTGACCACTGATTCAATTGTATCTGTCGATATCCATACCGATACTCAAGTGATCAGTCAGACAAAAATTAAAAAAAAATTATGTGTCAGACACATGTTAAAATCATTAAAATAATAATAAATATAAATTTTATTTTTTTTGCAATATTTAAAAAACAGCCTATGTGAAGCGGATCATTTTCTGCCGATAAGCATACTGATAAACATCCTGTTCAATTGGTTGTGATGGCCCATTTTTCAAAATCTTGTTATTTGTTAAAAAAATGCGCATTGTCCTCTTGGCCTCGGGTTTGGTATGAGAAGTGCTGATATCGCGACCCAGTTAGCTGCTTATATCCAAGAGATTATATGTAAAAAGATAGTTTCAGATCGGGTTCGTTATTGAATCCAAATTTTTGGGTTTAAAACTTTAAATTATGAATTTGAAGTCAAACTACCCCACCTGTTTGTTTTTTTGTAATAAAACGGGTGTGCCACGGTCCTACCCAAGACACACACACACACACTCTCTCTCTCTCTCTCAAAACCCTAAATCTGCAATTCTCTACTCGAAGTGAACCCTAGCAAAAAAAAGAATGCCTCTTGAAGAAGACGACTCGAGTGCTTCTTCTTCCTCACCAGGAGAAGAAGTAGAAGAGGAGGAGGATGAGGAAGAAGAAGAAGAAGAAGAGGAAGAAGAGGAGGGAAAGAAGGCTTCGACGATATCGTCTCCACCGCCAAGTCGGTCCTCAAACTCTCGCCGAAGCGGCAAAGTAACCGCCGCTCCTCCACCCCAATCTTCCTCGTCGGAAGAGGAAGAAGAAGAAGAGGAAGACTCCTCGGACGACGAACCTCAACCAGTGAAGGCGCCTCAGGAACCCACCGGGTCGCAGAAGGCTTCGCAGTCGAAAGCCGCATCATCTGGGCCGATCTTACCCAAATCCTTGAATTCAAAGCCGATGGACGGTAAGACGCCGAAACCCTCCGTGCCCGCTGTGCAGGCGAAGACGAAGCGTCCGGCCGACGACTCCCGTGCGGAGGACAGCAGGAGGAAAAGGAAGAAGAAGGAAGAAAGCGAGGATGAGGATGAGGAGATGAAGGTGGATGATTTGAAGGCGGACAGCGTAGCGAAACCAGAGAAGAAGCCCAGTGGCGGCAAGACCCCGCAGGATCATAAGAAGCCGTCTAATAGGGTTTGGGAGGATGAAGACGAGACAGAGCTCCTTAAGGCGCTTCTGGATTACTCGCAGAAGGGGCCGGGGGCTGTGACTGACATGCAGGGTTTCTTTGAGTTCTCGAAGAAGAAGATGGGGAAGTTCAACAAGACCCAGCTCTCGGACAAGGTTCGGAGGCTGAGGAAGAAGTGTGAGATCAATGTCACCAAGGAGCAGGAAGAAGGAAAGCCACCAGCCTTCAAGACGTCGCACGAAGAAGAAGCCTTCTTGATCTCAAAGGAAATCTGGAGGGAGAAGGCTAAGGGAGTGAAAGGAGAAGATGACCAAGAGAAGGGGACGAAGACCGCATCGGGTGAGAAGTCTCGTCCCCATAAGAGTGGTGGTGAGATGCCTAAGAAAGCTGAGAATGGTGGCAGAGGATCAAAATCATCCAAAGGCGAGGTTAAGGCTCCAGAGCAGAAGCCGGAAGAACCTAATGCTTCTATTCCAAATGATGAGAATCTTGTAGGAATTTTCAATAATTCTATGGCCAATGCCAGTGGCACCAGATCAGAGAGACTGTCAGAGGAAATAGGGAGCCTATTCTTGGGTCTTGATGAAGTGATTGGGAAGTGGCTCAGGTCCGCAGACCATTCTAAAGTGAAGGAACTTGAAGAAAAACAGAGGAAATTGGAATGTAAGATGTTAGAGGTTAATGTGGAACGCTTGGAGATTGCTTTTAAAAGGGCTAAGGTTGCCTTTGAAGCATTCAAGGCAGCTAATCCATGATCTAGGAGGCTGTGATCCTGTTGATCATTCAAGATGAATTCTTAAGGTTGGAAGTCTTTCTGATCAGGTGGTTGGTGACATACCGATGTTCACTTTTTGTTGTTTGTGTGTTGCTATATTTTGCCTGCTGTTCAATGCATAATCCAACTTTGTTCTTGAACATGACTTGATTCATATGCTGAAGATTCCTTTTTTTTCCTATATTTTTCCATATCTTGCTATGCTTTTAAGGCATCCTTTATCATAGTTAGTATTTTTTTTTACTGCTGCGCTGGTTATACTGAATTGGTTTATATGTTTGCATTCTTGAGATGGTGCAACTTGGTTATTAATTTTAGTGGCTGGAAGAGTTCTGTATGGTTGAATTATTGGGATTTTTTTAATGCGATGTGCAGTTCTCATTGTATAGGAGGTTGATACATACATAAGGGCTGTTTGAGTACAGTATATCTGCAAGCAGTGCAGGATGACGTAAGTGCTGTATATGGGTTTATCCAGCCTGTTTGTGTTTTGAGTATATAGTATATCTGCAAGCAGTGGAAGATGACGTAAGTGCTGTTCATGGGTTTATGCAGCCTATCCAGGATTTATTGATCTTATTTCTGCAATGGTCAATTAGGAAGCTCATGAATTATAAGGGCTTGATGGGTTCAATACTTTCCTTTGTGTTGTGCTTCTTCATTGGTTATGCTTTCACTGAAACTCAATTACTCAAAACCTCTTCATGTGCAAACCTGGTGAGGTGGGGTGGGTAGTTTAAGCATGGTGTGATGTTGGATTATGCACTGCAGCATAAGTGGTAAACATCCCTTGCTGACTGAAGCTAGATGTAATTTAAGAATCATACAAATATCGTTAGGATAAGGGCTGAGAATCCTCATCAATGTGCTATGCTAATCGGAAGGAGCAATCCTACATTGAACATAAGAGTTAATTATAAAGGAGATGGGGCATATTTTAGGTATGCATCAATGAGGTTAGATTATCTTTTTCTTTTCATGTGACCACATATGTTAAAAAGATTTTCTTGGTTAATTGATCTGGGCTATGGTCTCCTTCAAAAACTAGTTTTGAGAAGAATCTACAAGTTTGTCTCATAATCATGGATCAATATGTAGGAAACCTGTTCTTCTGTCCTGCTGAATTCATCTTTGGCTTCCTTGTTTTTTATTTCTTTTTGATGCATTAAAAAATGATATTCCATGTCTATGATTTTTTCTGGCACTAGTAAGGTAACAACTATCTGTTAGTCTTGTGAGAAGCCTTGTTTGTTTTCTTTGTTTATGTTTGCCTTTTCAGAACATGATGGTATCTACTTCTCTTCTGTACAAGAATCTATTCCTTGTTAGTGCTTCTATTCTACTATTCTTTTCTAACTGCATATCCTTAGATCAGGGGTTATGATGTCTCATGTATCAATCTGCTCTCTGCATGCCACATTCAGCTGATTTTCTTGTTGTAAATGTTACCGAAGTTAACAAAGGAAGCCTCCTCTTTGAGTCGGTATGCTGAACCATGTCATCTACCTTCCTGGTTGATTCCAACATCTAAAGCTCATGCAAGCTGTATGGACATCTTCCTTCTCAGAAAGCTCAAAGAGCAGCTCTCACTGGCCAACCTGCTGGATTGGCTGAAATTACTTTTTGCTCTATGTTACGGGGACATGCCACTTTAGGTGGCGTACCCGTGTATGGGTAATGGACACACCATTTTGCATGTCCTATATTATATTATATTATATAATATATTACATTCACTTTATTTTGTATTTATGTCATATTTAGTATATATATCACTCACCGATATTTTGAAAATATTGCGATATTATTGGCTATTTCAAGGTAGCCAATAATATTGGGAATATATTGCGATATTTTCAAAATATCGACATAAACAAAATATTGCGATATTATTGCGATACTTTTTGAGAAAAAAACATTTTTTCTTATTTTAAGTTTGCATTTCCTATTTTTTTGTTTCTTTTATATTTTAAAACCTTTAAAACATGTTTATATTTTTGAAAGAAAAACAATGCAACTTATTATTTTCTTAGCTTTTTTGTTGTTATTTATATTTTTTAAACTCCCGAGATATTTTCGAGATTTATTAACTTTTGAAAATATCTTTGAGAAATACCGTCATCAAGTAATTACCTTTAACAATACAAGTGACTATATATATATAATTATATATATAGCAAAATGAGAAGTTACCCGATCCCATCCATGCCCGACCCGTACCCGATGAGTTTTTTTTTTTTCAAAAATTTTGGTGTTTTTTTTGAAATTCTAACCTTACAGATGTGTTCTACGTGCTTGTTTTCATATGAATCGGGTCTTGGATCATTTGATTCTGATGCGTGGATAGATTTTTATAAGGTTCCAAAATCAACGGTCTACAATTTTTTAAAACTTTTGAGGCTCCGAAAACCGTTTAATTCATCCAAAATGCATAACCCAATAGTCGATTCCTATTGAATCGATCATGCCGAACACATCCGTAAGGTCAGATTTTTGAAAAAAAAAACCCATCGGGACAGGGTCGGGCAGGGATAATTGGGTAGCTTCACACACACACACACACACACACACACACATATATATATATATATATATATATATATATATATATAGCCGTGTCCCCGTGCCGTACCCGTACCCAGGTGACAGCTTTTGCTATTGGTGAATGGTCGTCTAGGTACCTCCCTTTAGCCACCAACCTTGATGCCTCAGTTTATTATTCTCAATCTGGTGCACCCGTCGATCCTTGTGTTTCTTCTATGTCCAAGCTTGGGTAGGGTTTCTTTATCCTAATGGCTATCACATGCTTTGGGTGTGAGACATTTGGGCTAAAATTGCTTTAGTCTAATGCATGCTTAGTGTGAGATATTTCTGTTGAAAGAAACCAACATGAGATTGTTTGCTCTGTTATATTCACAAAGTGGGCCTCTCTCTGCCACAACATGTCCTCCTGTTGATCTCTTTGCCTGTTCCATGCTGCCACCGCCTCCATGCATGATCATGGATATTGTTGTTCATGTCCATATCAAAAGGGTATGGTTGGTGGTGCTTACACAACAGAAGTCATTCTTTTTTTTTTTGATAGGCAAGCTGGGGGGTTAGGCAGACCCCTACCAGTATTACAACCATACCCTTGGGATTCGAACTTGCATCGTCCCAACACCAGGTGACGACTGACGAGCAATCACTGCTCCTACCAGACAGGCGGAGCCCCCGTTGGTAACAGAAGTCATTCTTCTAGCACTTCTACTAGCAAGGATGCAACAAGCAAGGAATACTACTGTTAAAGTACTAATCCTAGTTTGTGTGCTCAAGTGGCTTTAGATATTCCAGACCACAGTAGTGAAGGTTTTTAAATGAAACCAAAATGAAATGTTGCTAATAAACCAAAACTGTAGCCATTGAAGTCAAGACTTCCCTCAGACTTGGCTGGTAAAACTTTGGTAGTGTTTATAGCTGGTAGCCTAACAAACTGAATTTTCATTAATAATGTCTGACCATCTAATAATCTACACTTTCAGCCCATTGAAGTTTGAGCCTTTCTTCCTCTATACATTTGACACTATCTGAATGTTCTTTTTTTTTTTTCCCTTTTTGGGGTTAGATTCTTAATCAATAATTTCATACTGAATGTAGTTCATTAGACATATTTCACACAGATGAATCTGAAAATGAAGGCAGCATTTTCAACATGAATGGCGTCTGGGAGTTTGAACAAAAAGACTGACATTTTTGTGCAAAAATAACATGTTTATTCTTTTACGTGTCAGTATACCATTTCATATTGTAGTAGGGGGGAGTGTTCATGCAATCATTTTACTTGACATTATTCTAATCTTGCCTAACATGAAATGATTCACTAAATAATTTGCCTGGAAGATGATTATGGTGTTCTGAATATCTGATTTAGATGGCATTCTGGGTTTCAATAAGGGATATCTTTTTATTGGGTAATGCAAGAAGATTCAGATCCTCTGGTAAGAATAATGGAAATAAACATGTAGAAGATATAAAGAATGAAAACCCCCATAAAAGTAACAATAATATTATAACATAATGATAGTATATTCATAATAGGCAACAGTTTAAGTATCTTGCACTTTAATCACGATTTCGTGGCACATGAATTTCTCACAATAAAATTGCGAGAAACTCAAAATATCAGATGATATGTTTGACTTATGGATCTCAAATGCCAACCAAAGTTGTCTCCCATTGTTACTATTTTTTACTGCAATATTTTTGGCTAGGTTCATGTTACATGCTTCACTAGACCAGTCAGGCATAGTTTAGATTCCTTTTTCAGATTATGCTCAAACTGAATGATCGGTTGGTAAATTGTTGGATATTGATCTTAAATGAGATTTAAATGTATGTTCAAATTGGATTTAAATTTATCTGACTAGGTCTTTCTAATATGATCCGAATTCATTTCAATATTTTATATTGGATGTGTCTTTGGATTCTAGTCAAATATGATCTCTTTGTGCTTTTTTTAGATACGTAACCCTTGTTTCCGACTATAACAGGTGCACCATTGAGAAATTCAATATCTTGCCTGTTTCCAATATGTTGCAAATTTGTCTAAGATTGTAATGAGATTTTGTCGTGATTTTATTAATTTCTTACTCTTATATCTGTTTCGAATTTTTATAATTTTGTTTTTTTAATTATAAAAGTATGGAGTTGATTAATCTTTTATTAAAGCATACTATTTGAACTTTGAAATTTTCCTTGCCAAAGTACTGGGGCATTGTTTTCCAACCTCTTTGTCCGAGATGTGTTATCAGATCCGGTGTTTCTATGAAATCCGGAACTAAATTCAACTCATATTTCATTGGATTTACTTGTCACAGTGACACGCCCCGTATAGTGCATATCATGGGTGACACGAGTCAGATACACTGACACTACCCTAACAGATACCAGCATTATTTTAATACTTTTTGATAACTTTTAACTTTAAAGAACATTTCAAAGATTTTTTTTTATCTATTAACCAATTAAAATGTTTTCTATTGATTAGAAAATAGAAAATCCATATCGACATCTTATTTTTCAGAAATTTTTTGCATTCACTTGTCCAACTCAAGTCGCTTGTCTCTTGTACCCGTGTTTTTGTCACTGCTTGCAAATGCAGGCTTGGGACTATGATCCAAGCCGTGGCTTTGGCCCCTATTGTAAGCTGATTGGACTTGGTTCAGATACCTAAACGGATATTGCACAGTCGGATTCAGATCCAGATGGGAAAATCTAATACCAATTCCGCATCCCACTAACTTAAATGGCTAATCTGATACGCCTTTTACTTGTAATCAACTTATGGTATTCATCATATTTGGGTTCAGTTCAGATTCATTTGTATGACTATTTTCAATCTGAATCTAGTTATTAATTGGATATTGTTTACTTTGCAGAATTTGACTATTTTTTTTGGATTTGATAGGCATTTGACCAAATCCAAACCGTTGACATCACTATTCCCTAACAAGACAAGTTGGTATGACCATGTGACTTCACCGTTTGGCTGTCTTATTCAACACCATTTAGGTTCTGTTTGGGAGCTGGAGTTGCAAGCGACGATGGAGAATCACTAAATTCCTCTTGGTCGCCACCGTTTGGTTTCGCCAATTTCTACGCCTGCATGAGGATGTCGGATCCACAGATGTCGAAGATGCCCCCCTTGTATCCTTCCCCCCCCCCCCTCCAACACCAGCTACCAAAAAGAGCCTTATTGCTTTTGGTTTGTCAAAAATATCAGATCTGTTTTCTATATTGGATATAACCAATTGCACCATGGGCCAATTGCACATGATCACCCACTTAAATCTGACCTATGTGAAACTTTCACCTGTTTAATGCTATATTAATGCGATAGAAATTATTGGTCGTATAGAAATAGATCCATTTTTGAATGTGCTACATCACCCATATCCCTGGTTCACTACAGCATTATTCATACAAGGTGGTTTATGGGCCGACCCTGCCTGACCTCGACTCAAATTGGACTGCCTGGTGGCCATGGACTGTTTGATGAGCTAGGCCTGGTGACCAGCGTTAGGCTTATCCTTGGTCTCATTCTGGTTCTGGATCCGATCACAATCCATGGCCCACATGTGAGGTCCATGAACTAAAAGGTTTGGCTGATGGCTTCCTCAACATGGTTCCGAAAGTGGGTGCAGATTGGCTTGGCTCGACCGGGACAAGGCTCTTAAAATGGATTGATTGTTGGCTGGTTGACGGACTGTGGCCTGGTGAAATCTTTTTCATCTAGTGGTTGGGCCACAACCAAGTCCAGTCTTATCCTGGTACATACCCCAGTACAAACACGATCCATGGCAGGTCTGGCTGCTCAACCTGTTGGCTATCCCTAGTTACCCAGACCCAATTGTCTGAGTTGGATGCAAACTAAACTCATCTAGATCAAGATCAAATCTCACATGATCTAGCTATACTTTTCCCAACTCCAATTAAAGTGGCCCATGTCCAGATTGGTGGTTCAGACTTGGATGGGTTTGGATAGGATCTAAACAAAGTGCCAATCAACTGGAAAGTGGAAATGGAAGTACCCAAAAAACCACTTGATTTTTAAGTATGGGTTAGACTCACAATGCAGCTTAGGGCAGTTGTACTTTTATTCAGGCATCCAAAGATGTCATGAAAATATCGTGTTTTTCAATTATATCAGCTGTCAAAAATATCGAAGAAAAAGCTTATTTGTGAGTTATGCATGGGTTTGTAAACGAGCTGAACCATCTTAGAGTTGAAGATAAGATTTTATCTGAAACCTATTGGCTGTAAACTAAATGCTTCAATTATTTTGTCCTACACTAATATTATAATATGTAATATATTTAAAATATATTTATTACTACTTCACCACCTTGTGCGAGCCAAGCTGAGCCAAACACCTTTGGTTTATGTTTGACTTGCCGAGCTTAGCTTACGAGTTCGAACAAGCTCTATATGATTCCACCAGAGAAAACCACAATGGTGTGTCTCGTGTCCTCATCGTGTCTTTGTCACATAAATCCATATCAGGTGAGAGTGTGTGACCCGCTGCGCTAAAATCCTCAACTCTTTTTTAACGACTTTTGGGGTGTCAATGGGTCGAGTTTTACCTGGACCCGACCCTATAGAAAACCGTATAGGGTCAGGGTTTGGTGATGAATAAAAAGGTCCAATTATAATTTAGGTTGGACAAGATTAGTATATGGAGACAGGTATGGTTTGTGAAATTTCATGCCGTACCCGAGTTCTGATTAATATCCATGTTTTTTAAATGTAAAAGAGATAAAAAAAATACGATTTTGTAGGGTATGAACAGGGTCTGGTTCCCGGGTATGGTTTTCTTTGTAAATGTGGTCTGATATGAAAGAGTATACTCTAGAGTGCATGTTCTACTCATAGCTTAATTGGATATACATGATGCAATTTTCTTGTTTTGTTTAGTATCATTAATGCTGTTGTTCAACCTGTTTGGATATGATGATCTATATCCTATGAAAGTAGCTAGTGCAACCTAAACGATAAGTCCATTGACTCCACCACAGTTACTTCAAATTTCAGTATTTATGATTATGTTATTTCCAGTATAAATATTCATGGCATGCATAATGATCCATTGCAATGACACCCACATGGAAACCAAAAAAAAATGAAAAAGAGAAATAAATTGAAATCAAATTTAAAAAATCTATTGTTAACTGAATTGCAATCTGTGGAATATTATTTGTCCTGTGCTGTTCTATGAACCAGTTTCCCACTTTCACTACAAGAAAATCATGGATTAGCGACGGCTTATATCCATCGTTAATCCGTCGCTAAGCCGTCGCTAAACAGTTTAGCGACGGATTAGCGACGGATTAGCGATGGATAGAGGCCATCGCGAATTTTTGCTCGCTAATTAGCGAAAAAACTTATTTGTCGTTAATTCCGTCGCTAAATTGCGACAGATTAGCGACGGACATTATCCGTCGCTAATCCGTCGCTAAATTTAAAAAAAAAATAAAAAAAAATGATCCCTGTCGGGCGGTATTCCGGCAGCAATAAGCCGGACTTATACCGCACCCGACAGGCATCGTCGTCCTCCGTGAACCGGCGTCGTCGTCCTCCGTGAACCGGAGGACGACGACGCCAAAGGCAGACCTTGCGTGGCACCGCCTTCGGGGGCAAGGGCTCGCACCCCTTGATCATCAGCCGCTGCACAAAGATGTCGTCCGCCGGGCACGTCCCCCCGATGTCGTACGACATGTACTGCTTCAGCTCCTCCTGGAACCGTCGGCAGGCGTGACCCACCGGCGGGTAGATCTCCTCGGAGCCGAAGGTGGGCGAGAAACCCAGCGGCAGCTTGTGCGGACCCACCACGTTCCTCACCTCGTCGGGGACATCGGGGCCCCAACCAGCCAGGTGATCTGTCTTGGCACCATCATATTGTTCAAGGACCACGGGGTCGTTCTGGCCGCTATTGCTCCCCCGTTCCGGCAGCGACTCCTTCAGCCGAGCCAGCTCCGTGAGCAGGTTCTCGAGGAGGGTGTTGGAGGAGTGAAGCTGGTTCTGCACCTCGGAGAGATGGGCCTCGGTCGTGACGAGGCGATTTTGCGTGGTGTTGAGCTCATGGAGAAGCTCGTGGGCATCAAGCACGCTGCCCAGGCGCTGAGAGTATTGGGACCAGTTGAAAGGTTCAGCCCGGCCTCCGTGGGAATAAGAAGGGAATGGAACGGGATGGAATGAAGCAACCCGGTAGGATAAAAAAGCAAGAGGAGAGGGGGAGAGTGGGCCCGATTTAAATTTCGAAAGGGAGAGAGGGAAAATTTCGCGCTCGGTTTAAATCGAAAATTAGCGAGGGATTTAGCGACGGAATTTCCGTCGCTAAATCCCTCGCTAAAATGTTTTTTTGGTATTGAGAATTAGCGACGAAACAATTTTTGTCGTTAATCCGTCGCTAATTAGCGACGGATTAGCTAGAGAAAACTTTCATCGCTAATCCGTCGCTACTTAGCGACGGATTCATGAAGAAAGTTTTCTCTAGCTAATCCGTCGCTAATTTGCGACGGCAAAAATCCGTCGCAAATTTCCGTCGCTAATTAACATTTTTCTTGTAGTGTTTTGTTGTCTGGTTGGCTTTAATAACCAATGTTGTCAGTATCGGTATTGGCCGATACTGATACTCAAGTGAATCGTTCTGAATCGGCCAAAAAAAAAAATATTACGTGTCAATCAGAACGTGACAAGTGTTAAAGTCATTAAAATGTTATTAAAAGATAATTTTAAGTATTTTTTTTTACATTTACTAAAAACAGCCGATTCAGGGGTGAACCGTATATACAGGCCGATACGCCGATACTTACAACATTGTTAATAACTATGTTTTAGATGATGAGATACATCTATGGATGTATTCAATAGCAGTTCTGCAGCATGAAATACTTAACATAAAAAAGACTTAACGAACTTGCATTGCAGGGGCATCTCACAATACTGATATGGTTCATTTTGAATGCCTCGCATCACAAAGTGGGCCACATTTCGATTTTATTTTTTTTTATTATCAAACTGGGAGATTAAGGCTCCCCACCTATACCAGCAGTAGACATAACCTACTGTGGTTGAGAATACGGTTCTCAAGAACCATAGATCAATTTCGGCAAGGGGCCAAACAACCCTATGTCGATCCATGGTTCTCAGACCGAGGTATTCAAACCCGCTTTAGAAAGGGCTCCGTTTGTCTGGTAGGAGCAGCTAGTGCACGTCACCTTATGTTGGGACGTTGCAAGTTCGAATCCCAATGATATCATTGTATAACTGGTAGGGTCTGCCTAACCCCAGCTTGCCTTTAAAAAAAAAGAAAAGAACAATACGTAAGCCTCCAACCCAGCTGGCATTGTCCTCAACTTTTCATATATTTCAACACCTAACTAGGTTAGGCTACTTTCAATTCTTTGTCTCTTGTACTGCTTTCAAATATTGTTGCCAAAAACCCTAACTCTTAGGCACCGTATTAATTGACCATCTTTCTCTTGTCGGTGGGATCACAATACCCAACTTCATTCAAAGTGTAAATGAGATATGTACTAGTTCACCTTTAGAAAGTGATTGCACCTGATCCACCCTAGTTTGAATGTGATTGCACCTGATCCACCCTAGTTTGAATGCCCTAAGAGATCTGAGGATTCACCATTCGAGGTCAGATCTAGGTTGGGGACCAGTGTCATATCTGACTTTCAGACAAAGAGGGGATATCGTATCCTCATATTTTAGATATTAAAATGTCCTAAATCCATGGTTTTTCTGATCTTGGGAGGGGGGGACTAAAATATTTTTGAAATCCTCAGATCCCAAATCTTGAGGATCATGAGATCCTTGAATCTGAGATCCGAGGCTCTCAAATGCACCTTTGACCTTACTGATTACAGCTTAAGTGAATTTTATTGTCCTTTTAGCCAAGCCGGGTTGGATCTGGTTTTGGCTTTTCACATCCACATATGAACTTGATTGCGTATAAAACTGCATCCAAAGTCATTGAGATAACATGGATGAGAATAATATAATCTGAATGTTCAATTTTGCATATGTTAGCTAAAACTTCATTTACTCAAAATAACCTCAACTCTTTCACTATAACGAAAAAAAAACCATGGACATGTTGGCATTTTTATGTACATAAGAACGACTTGTGTTACCTTGAACCTAAACTATAAAAGAAGATAAATCTTTATTTATCAAAAGGAGTATCAAGTTGTACACTTGGAGGAAAACTTTGTAATAGATATATGAAAAAATGAATGCGCAAGCATGGTGCTCGTGCATGATAACGACCATGTACCCGTAAATCTTGCTTGATTTATTTCACTTCTACAGGTAGCATGTACATGATAGCTTCATAACAAACCGTGAGAACAGTTCAACCATATAAGAAAAAACAAATTAAGAGTATAATCACAATGGCTCTCTCTGAAAGGAAAGCAACCACTATGAAAAGCTCGAATTTTCCTGTGTTTTCCACCGAGAGGTCGAGTACGTATATATTCAAAATAATTTTACAATGTTAAGAATACCGACTGTTACAAAATGATAATATCAAATGATAATACGAAGCAGTGATTATCGTTTTATCAAAAATCTCGAACTCTCTATGTTACTCCGGGTCTTCTTGTAACTTCTTTAGATTTATCCAGGGCATCATTATCTCTAACAATCGAATTCTTGTTAGCACTATTATCCTTATCATGAGTCAGTTTTCTTGTAACTTCTCTAGATTGACTTAGCATCATTATCCTTTTCATGTCCCTGCAAGCTCAATGTAGGGTCAACAATGTTGAGTTTGTCACGAATGAAAGTAAACATTAAAACAGGAAGAGGCTTAGTAAGGCCGTCAACAGGATAGTAAGAGGAGTTGATAAACTGCACTTAAAGATGTCCCTTTTGCACGTGATCCCAAACAAAATGAAAATCAATTTCAAGATGTTTGGTGCGAGCATGAAAAACTCGATTTGCTGCGAGATATAAAGCCTCAATATTATCACACCAAAGAGTAGGTGGAGAAGACATATTGAAACCGAGCTCAGTGAAGAGAGATTTGAGCCAAATAAGATCAGATGCAGCATAGGCCAAGGATTTGTACTCTGTGTTACGACAATGAAACCATACACGATACTTCAAGTACAAGGTTTTGATGATGAACAAGTGAATCAAATGCATTTCAGCTAAAGCAATGAAGAAAGATGACAAGAATTGAAGAATTCGATGAAGAATCTATGAAGACTAGTGTGCAAATGTAAAATTCATTAAAAGTCTTATATTCTTGTAAGAGCCTTACTTAGAGTGCATATTTTGATTGCATTTCACCTAAAAAGTCTTTAGAAAAACTTTTTTAAAAGAACCCATCATGAAAATCATATTAGAAAACTCTTTACTTAATTTTTCATGTTTATTAGTCGACCAATAGACTCACCAGTCAACCAACTTTCTCGCGCCAAAATTTTTAAGCAAAAATATTATTTTTGTAAAATTAGTCGATTGAATGTTTTATCAGTCGACCAGACAGAATGTCTGTTTTCTGAAAACTTTAGCAGCAGTCGACTGAAGGTTTTATCAGTCGACTAGACAGAATGTGTGTTTTCAGAAAAATTTAGCAGCAGTCGACTGAAAGATTTCTCAGTCTATAGATGATATTATCAGTCGACTAACTTTTTCTTTAGTCGACTAAGTTTCAAAACTTTAGATTTTCAATCGACTATTTTAAACATATTAGTCGACCGATGATAACTGTCAGTCTGCTTACAGTTGACTAACTACTGTTTCAGTCGACTAATTTTACCATTTTTCCTGAAACTTCTAAAAGGCACAGTCTTTTCATTTTTCAAACATTTTGATCATTCAAAATGGAATATTTTGATACTCTTTCATACCCTCAACATATGAAAAATTTTCAACTATAAATATGAGTGCATTCCACACTCAAATCCATACGAATTGAATCAAATCCAATCGAATTACATTGAATTATTCTTTGCTTTTCACTCATATTCGTTTTCTCACTCACTTGATATTTTCACTCCAGTTTTTCACTCAAATTCTTTTGAGAGAGTGAATTCGCGAGTTGAGTATTTCAACAACCTCAAAGCCAATTGCATTTCATTTGCATTCATAAGAAGGGATAGTAGGTTGATTGTAAGTTACTTATTTCATTTTTCTGTAAAAGGAAAAGACTCTTTGGTTTAAAGAAGTTGTTTGCTTTCAGTAGGGTTGTTACTAAAAGTGGGACCGGATTTGGTCTGTATGATATTGTAGTTACACAAGGTTGGTAGTAAAAATCTCAAGTGAGTTTTGCTTGGGGACTAGATGTAGGTTGGAAAAGACCGAACCAGGATAAATTCTTGTGTTCTTTGTGTGACTGCTTTGCGAATTTCAAAATCCATCATAATTTCGAAGACACTATTTAAAAGCACTATTCACCCCCCTCTAGTGCTCGTTGCCTCGATCCTATAACAATTTCACTCTGCTTCAGTACTAGACCTAGTGATAGTTCATTGCTTGTGGGAGGATCATGAAACCCAAATTAGAGCCAAGAAAAATGACAAAATCACTTATAGACTTGCGATCATCAATGCTACCCCACCTAATCAACATAAGAGAAGGTGCTGAGTTAGAGAGAAGAAGATTGTGCAAGGAACAAACCATGATGAATAGTCACCTTGAGATACCGAAGGATGCGTTTGACAACAGACCAATGCGTGATTGTGGATTGAAGCATAAATTGATGAACCTTGTTGACTGCAAATGCAATATCAAGCCATGTGATGGTGAGATATTGAAGACTACCCACAATGCTGCGATATAAAGTAGAGTCATGAAAAAGGGTAGCATCATCCTTAGATAACCGAGTAGTGGAGCTCAACAAAGTAGAGATCAACTTTGCGGCAGCCATGGAGGCATGTTGAAGTAACGTAAGAGCATATGTACGCTGACATAAAAAGAGCCTCGAGGAGGCATAAAGAACTTAAATACCCAAAAAATAATTTAGCCGCCCAAGATCTTTGATGGAGAACACAACACTAAGGCACATGATTAATTGCTTAATGAAAACTGAAGAACTTCTGGTGATGATAATATCATCAACATAAACAAGTAAATAAATAACCAAACCACGATCTCAAAAAATAAATAATAAAGCACCAGAAAGCAAGATGTGGAAGCCGTAGGACAGAAAGTAGGAACTGATATGCTGGTACCAGGCACGCGGAGCCTGCTTGAGGTTGTACAAGGCTCGATCTAGTTTACAAACATGTTGAGGACACGAGGGGTCTTAAAAGCCTTGAAGGTGTGTCATATAAACATCCTCAGAAAGGAGACCATTTACAAAGGCATTATTGAAATCCAGCTGATGAATCAACCAGTCTAACGAAAACACAAGAGCAAGAACAACACAAATGGTAGTAGGCTTCACTACGGGACTGAAGGTCTCAAAAAAATTGATGCCCTCCTCTTGATGAAAAGCTTTAGCAACGAGACAAGCTTTATAGCGAGCCTTAGAGCCATCAACCTGCTGTTTAATTCGAAACACCCATTTGGAGCCAATGATATTATAATAGGAAAGAGGAGGAACGTTATGCCAAGTATGATTAAGTTCGAGAGCATGATATTCTTCATTCATGGCCATGCTTCACTTGGGGTCAAGATTAGCTTATTTAAACGAAGTCGGTTTGGGTGGAAGTACGACAAAGCTAAAACACTCAAGTGAGAGGGGATATTGGGTAGAGGTGAACACACACGGTTTAAGGGAGTTGGTCATAGAGTGAGTGATCATTGGGTGGGTGTGGTCGACCGACTGACTGATAATTGAGGCAAGGATAGGAGAAGCAGAAATAGGTGGATCAATATCTGGGATATGGCTCACAGAAGAGGGAAAAGTAGGAGAAACAGGAGAGGCCGAAACATCCAAGGGGGGGGGGGGGTGCGCATTAGATCAAGAGAAGGTAGCTGAGGAGGATCAGAAGGAGGCAAAATGATAGTCTGAGAGAGACCCTAATCAGAAAGTGTAGGTGAGGAGGGGAGAGCAGGGGAAGAAACAATTCTAAGAATGGATTCATCAAAATAAACATGGCGAGAAATATAGGTGTGGTTGTGAGAGAAGTTATAGCAAAGATAGCCCTTATGGCGAGAGGCATAGCCAAGAAGGATACATAGAGTAGTTTTGGGCTGAAATTTAGAAGTATGATAGGGTGTTAAAAGAGGGTAGCAATTGGCACCGAAAACACAGAGATGATGATAGTCGAATGGTTTGTGAAAAAGAAGTTTATACGAGGTCTTTTAATTAAGGACTAAGGATGAAAGATGACTAATGATATAAGCAACAATACAGAAAGCATCAACCCAGAAGGAATACGATAAAGTAGAGGTATGCAAGAGACCAAGCCCAGTTTCAACGATATGCCAATGTTTACACTTAATGCGCCCGTTCTGTTTCTAGGTATATGGGCACAAAAATCGATGAAGTATGCCATGATCCTATAAAAAAATTCAAACTCGTGACTAGTAAATTCACCTCCATTATCAGTTTGAAAAGTGTGGATGGATTGTTGAAGTTGCTTTTCAGTAACATGTTTAAAAGACTTGAAACATTCAAACACTTGAGACTTATTATGTAATAAAAACAACCATGAGAAACAAGAAAAATTATCTACTATGAGAAGATAAAATCGAAAACCATCACTCAAAGGTACTATAGCAGGCCCCCATATGTCAGCATGAAGCAATTCAAGTGGAGAAGACGCAAAAGAAAAATAATTGCCAAAAGGAAGTTTGTGAGCTTTGCCGATAAGACAACTCTCACACATTTTGTTTGATTATTTTTGTTAACAGAAATAACATGACTAGAGTTTAAGTAAGAAACAATTTTCTTGTTGACATGTTCGAGACGATGATGCCATATGTTAAAAGAAGCCACTTTTCCTGCATAAGCCACCACTTGTACACGACTATCCGATTTGATTGGGTAAAGTCTCACACTGGATTTTGATCCCCTGAGACAAATCTTGCCTGTCTGATAGTCCTTGACAAGGAATTCAAAATGAGTGAATTTAAAAATACAATCATTGTCTTCAGTGAACTAGCTCACAGATAAAAGGTTCTTTATAATAATAGAAACATGAAGAACATTGTTTAAATCAAAGAAACAAACATGAGATTTTAAAGTAAGATTACTAGTGTGGGAGATGGGAAGCATTTTACCAATACCAACCATGATTTGTTCACCCCTATGATATGACAATTTATTTAAAAGATATTGATCATCCATAGTTAGATGATTTGTAGAACCAGTATCAGGGTACCAATAGTCATCGATGGATTACTGAAGAGACATGACAGAGAAAGCGTTGGGGATATCCCAATAATTTTTGGCAGTATGTCTGCATTTGCCGCAATATTGGCATGTAACTATCCCACTGCTACCTTGATTTTGAGACACTGGATTGTTGGTGGGTGTATTTGGAGAGAAATTTCTTCCTTGTCCTCTATAACGGTTGCGATAAAAGTTACGACCACGACTTCATTCTCTAAAGGCAGTGAATGCGGTCTTCTGGGGTTCAGGTGTTTCAAGGGTCTTGTCATGAATTAAAAGCACACATTTTTGTTAATTGAGAAGCAAATCATAGATATTTGTAAAGGTATACAGTGCCGGATTAGTGGTGACAGATGTCACAAAACTTTCATACTCAAGAGGTAAATCATTCAGGGCTATTTGGACTAATTCTTCATCCTCTACTGGATGATTGGCTGCAGCAAGAGAGTTGGCGAGAAATTTTATGCGATTTAGATAAGACAACATATCCATATTTTCTTTTTTGATGAAGGTCAGGTCTTTCTTCAGAATCATGAGTCTCAAAGGAGATTGAGACCCATAAGCTTTTTTTAAGACAAGTCAGGCTTCGCAAGATGTTTTTGTTCTCATAATTTGATCGAGAACCGTTTAAGGCACAATAGCTTTGATCCAACTGAGGACTAGTTAGGCAGAACGAATACAAATAGAATAATTTGGATTTTCTATTTTTCCATCAGCTGTCACGACAATAAAGGGGATCGGTTGAGGAAAGGAGCCATCGACGAATTTGAGAAGATCCTGTCTAATCATAATTGATTTGAGCTGGGATCTCCACAACAAGTAGTTGTTCCCATTTAGTTTAATTGAGACTAGACTGGCAATTTCACTCCACTGAGTCATAGAAGCGATAGAGGACGATGGAGAAGCCATTGAGGACTAGTTAGAGGTTGATGACTCTGATACTATGAAAGGAAAACAAACACTGTGAAAGGCTCGATTTTTCCTCTCTTGTCCATCGAGAGGTCAAGTATGTATATATATGCAAAATAATTTTACAACGTTAAGAATACCGACTATTACAAAACGATAATATCAAATGATAATACTAAGCATTGATTATCGTTTTATAAAAAATGATAAACTCAAAAATCTCAAACTCTTTATGTTATGCCATGTCGTCTTGTAACTTCTTTAGATTTATCAAGGGCATCATTATCTCTAACAACTGAATTCTTATTAGCACTATTATCCGTACCATGAGTCAGTTTTCTTTTAACTTCTCTAGATTGACCCAACACGTCATTATCTCTAACAACCGAACGAGTGTTAGCATCTCTCTCTCCACACACACATGCACAAAGGGGAAACCACTAGGGCTTAGTAGGTATAGGGGTGGCAATCGTGTCGGGTTGGCGGGTCAGCATACCTCAACCCGAACCCGACCCGTTTATTAAACGGGTCAGCTGTGGCAAACACGAACCCGGCCCATTTAATAAACGGGTAACCTGACACGACCCGCCAACCCATCTAATAAATGGGTTGGGTCGGGTAAACGGGTTCGCGGGTCAGGTTGGCGGGTCAGGTTGCACTACAAGAAAAATGTTAATTAGCGACGGAAATTTGTGACAGATTTTTTCCGTCGCAAATTAGCGACAGATTAGCTAGAGAAAACTTTCTTCATGAATCCGTCGCTAAGTAGTGACGGATTAGCGATGAAAGTTTTCTCTAGCTAATCCGTCGCTAATTAGCGACGGATTAACGACAACAATTGTTTCGTCGCTAATTCTCAATACCAGAAAAACATTTTAGCGAGGGATTTAGCGACGAAATTTTTTCGTCGCTAATCCGTCGCTAATTAGCGCCAGATTAGCGACGGAAAAATTTTGTCGCTAAATCCCTCGCTAATTTTTGATTTAAACCGAGCGCGAAATTTTCCCTCTCTCCCTTTCGAAATTTAAATCGATCGCACTCGATTTAAACCGACTTCTTCGGAGGACGTCGACGTCGGAGAGTGCGTTGGAGAGCATGTACATGAGAGTGGAGGACGGCGACGCCGGAGGACGGTCGGCGATAGCTGGAGGACGTCGGCGTCGGTTCACGGAGGACGAAGACGTCGGTTCACGGAGGACGGCGACACTGGTTAATCACGGAGGATGACGGCAACGCCGGTTCACGGAAGATGACGGCGTCGGTTCATGGAGGACGGCGACGCCGGAGAGCACCGATTCACGGAAGACGGTTCACGGAGGACGGCGACGCCGGAGGACGGTCGACGATCGCTGGAGGATGTCGGCACCGGTTCACGGAGGACGACAACGCTGGTTCACGGAGGGCGGCGACGCTGGTTCACGGAGGATGACGGCGACGCCGATTCACAGAAGATGATGGCGCCGGTTCATGGAGGACGGCGACGCCGGAGAGCATCGGCTCACGGAGGACGACGGTGACGCCGGTTCACGGAGGACGGCGACGCCGGAGAGCATCGGCTCACGGAGGACGACGGTGACGCCGGTTCACGGAGGACGACGACGCCGATTCACGGAGGACGACGATGCCTGTCGGGTGCGGTATAAGTCCAGCTTATTGCTGCCGGAATACCGCCCGACAGGGATCATTTTTTATTTATTTTTTTTTTAAAATTTAGCGACGGATTAGCGACGGATAATGTCCGTCGCTAATCTATCGCAAATTAGTGACGGAATTAACGACAAATAAGTTTTTTCACTAATTAGCGACAAAAATTCGCGATGGCCTCTATCCATCGCTAATCCGTCGCTAAACAGTTTAGCGACGGATTAGCGACGGATATAAGCCGTCGCTAATCCATGATTTTCTTGTAGTGTTGACGGGTTGGCATACTTCCACCCCGAACCCGACCTGTTTAATAAACGGGTTAGGCGGGTCAACCCGTTTATTAAACGGGTTGGCTTAAGCCCAACCCGAACCCGCCTAAGAGGCGGGTTGGCGGGTCATGTCAGGTTTTGCCACCCCTAAGTAGGTATAACTTGGATTTTTAATGCCATGTAAATCCCTACTCCTCCCACAAGCTTCATATTTAAGCCTAAGTTTAGCATAAAATAAGTTTATATTTGGTACTAATGAAGTTACATAACTACTAAGCTGGAAATCATAAGCTCAAGCTGCATCTACTGATTTTTACCACATAGATGTGTTTACCATAGTTTTATTTGCTGAGCAGCTAAGGATCATACATTGGATTGTGTTTTTACACATAAAACTAGACTTTTTTTGAGCTGTAAAATTTTTGTATACTGTAGGCTGTTGATCTTTTGTGCCCTTAAAAAACCTACTTACATTTCACAAACACATCATTCAAACCTCATTTTCTACTAAACAAACTTTCGAGATCACATTCATAAGGTGCGATTTACAAAAAAAAAAGTCTAAAAAATATGAAAAATGTCTCTATTCAATGACCCATAAGGGTTCCTCTCATATGGTAGGGGCAATTTGTGAATGTCACCAAGTTGGGATGTCACAAGATCGAAACCCACAGGCGCCATCCCTTGCCGCAAGGTAAAAACTGGGTGTACTCTCTTATGGGAAGCGGGACCTCAAGGTTTTTACCAAGTGGACGTCAGCCAATGTGCAGTCGGTGATGAAAGTGTCTTTATTATAAAAAAAAAAGTGTCTCTATTCAATGTTTTCATGCCATGATTGGCACCAATTATCAACCTAAAAAGACAGATTATAGAGTTGTATGTATAAGGCAGCTATAACTAAGGGGGTGGAAAGAAAATTAAGCGCATTTGACTGAAAAAATAGATTGCTAACAGCAATCTTCAAGTGAATGGATATTTCTGTTATTTTATTGAATGAGGAAAAGGTTGGTCCAAACTATGGTGTTTTGATTCTTGAATCTTGAGTCCCATCCCCAAAACGCTCAACTGACTTCCCATTTCCTAACCTTCAAGTGTTGAACCACCACAACAAAAACAAATCGTCAGAAGAGAGAGAGAGAGAGAGAGAGAGAGAGAGTCGCCTCTTTAAATCCACTTGCCAGATTTTGGAAGCAATCAGGAAGGGTTCCTGCTTGAGAGGTAGACTTCTGCATCTCAGATCTGTAGTGATTTCTCCTGACAACCCACTTGGGTCTTCCTCCCCACTCTTCTCTCTTTGCCCTGTTTTCTAAAACCATTTTGGGTGTCCTAAAAAGCTGGGCTTCTTTTGATGCGTGTCGGCAAATTGTTGGATTTTGCTCGTCATACCCATTGATCTGTAGTTGGGTATTTTATTGATCCAAGTTTTTCCTTCTATGATCATGTGGGCGTGCTAAAAAACGGGATCTTGTTGACGATTCTGGGCAAAAGAATCGATTCTTATGCAGGGTAACAAGGTGGGGAGAAAAGGGTAGTTTACATTATCGAAAATGAAAAAGATGGTGGGAGCTTTTCTGTTGGTGGTTTTCTTGCTTTCTGGTCTCAGAGTTGAAGCAGGCGGTTCAGATCACAAGTATAACGGGAAAGATAAGGTGCCCTTGTATGTCAACAAAGTGGGTCCTTTCCACAACCCAAGGTAAATACAAATCTGAATGTTATTGGTATCATTTATTAAATTATGGGTTTTTTAATAGCTTGGTTTCTTGTTGTCCTGATCTTTATCTATTTATGTTTCTGTGGTTATTTATGTGCAAATCCTCCTTATGGTTTTACTTAGGTTGTTCATATGTGATGGTATTGGTTCTCCATTATCAGATTTGTTTTTTTTAAAATGTCTTATGGTTGCACTGGATTCGTTCAGGTTCTTTGCCGTTTAGAGACTATTAAAGGTGCTGCGGGTGGGATTTTTTTCTCATGGGTGTTCTGTGTGTGATTTTTATCCTCACTAGAATGGTACTTATCAATGCCGTAGCACTTATCATAGAGATTCAATTAGTCGCAGACCACTGTGCAGTTATGGAACTGTCATCTGCGTCCTACTCTGTCTTGACTTATTCATTGAACATTTTATTACGATTTCTCTTAGGTAATGCAATTTTGGTATTGGTAAATTCAAAACTTGGGAAGCCAGTTGACAATGGTTTTGATGTTCTGTACCTGCTCAGCAACTATTGGCAAGTGGGACTGCTGGGCAGGGTGCTTATGGGAGTCGAATGAAAATTTGTAGAAACATCGCTTCACATTACTTGTTGTGAATGAAACATATTACTTCTGATACCTTACGGAGAAGCCAAGGGGTTCCTGAATGTTGCAACTGAAACCCATTTATGAGAAACTTTGATTAATTGAGTATCCAAAGTTATGGGTTACCTGAGAGAATATCATATGTTAGACCCTCTTTATTTGGAGGTTTCTAATTGAAAATCTGATGGATTTTAACATATTGGATGTAATGATTTGAGTTTTCTCCCACGTTAATTAGTTTCGTATATCAATCTGAAGCAAGCATATGAGACTGTTCCTGGCTGTAGTCTTAGACCTCTTTTCATCCATTTCATGCCTAATTGCCTACATATCAGAACGTTGCTTCTTTTTTCTCTGCTTTCTTTAGTGTTGCATAGCAGAAATCATGCAAACGCTCAGAACATGTGACTGACACTGTTCATAGTTTTGGCTTTCTTCATGTAGTGTTTGCAGATCTGATAGCGATGGACACTAATTTCATTACAATGACTTAGTAAATGGTTAATTTCTTATTGGACTGTCTCTACTTTTATCCTTATAGACATTCATCTTTATCAAGTGTAATAGATCCTTTATCATCATAATAAAACTTTTTTTCTTTCTCATATCTGCAGTGAAACATACCGCTATTATGATCTGCCATTCTGTATGCCAGGTTTGCTTTCAATTGCTTTTTCTCAGTCATAGAAACATGATGATTTGTTACTTGAAACAGCCGATTCTTTGGTTGATATAGTGCATAAGGTTTCTTTTCACGAAATTGCAGATGATGTGCATGAGAAAAAAGAAGATCTTGGTGAAGTTCTAAATGGTGATCGTTTAGTGGATGCACCATATCAGCTGGACTTTCGAGTGGACAAACAATCAGAAGTCCTTTGCAAGAAGAAGTTGTCAAAAGAAGATGTTGCCAAGTTTAGGGATTCTGTCTCAAAGGACTACTACTTCCAGATGTACTATGATGATTTGCCTATTTGGGGATTCATAGGAAAGGTTGAGAGGGATGAAAAAAATGACCCAAGTGAGTTTAAGTACTCACTTTTTAAACATATCCACTTCGACATTTCCTACAACAAGGACCGTGTCATAGAGATTAGTGTTCAGACAGATCCTAATTTGTCTGTTGACATATCAGAGGACAAGGAATTAGAGGTAGAGTTCTTATATTCCGTGAAATGGAATGAAACTGATATCCCTTTTGAGAAAAGGATGGAGAAGTACTCAAAGTCTTCTTCAACCCCTCAACACTTGGAAATTCATTGGTTCTCTATAATAAATTCATGTGTGACAGTCCTTCTCCTGACTGGGTTTCTTGCAACTATCCTCATGCGTGTGCTTAAGAATGACTTTATCAAGTAAGATCATCTCACTTTCAAGTTATGCTCATCTTTTTAAAAGGGTTTCCTGTCTTTTTTTTACGCTGATTCTTTTCCCCTATGTTTTAACAAAGATACTCCCATGATGAGGAGTCAGCCGATGACCAAGAAGAGACAGGGTGGAAGTATATCCATGGTGATGTGTTCCGATTTCCCAAGCACAAATCGTTATTTGCTGCAGTTCTTGGATCAGGCACTCAGCTCTTAGCTCTGTACGTATCATCCACTAAATTTATGTACTAATCATTTTGGTGAATAATCTCATGCCATCCAAGACAGTACACATTTGCTAGCGTATATTGAAGTTTTCATGTGTTCCTGTAGAGCCTAATATTTGTGCATGCATAAAACAGTGCAATGTTCATCTTTATCCTTTCACTGGTTGGGGTCTTTTATCCATACAACCGAGGAGCATTGTTTACAGCATTAGTTGTCATATATGCTCTTACCTCTGGAATCTCTGGTTACACTGCAACCTCCACTTACATGCAACTAGAAGGAACAAACTGGGTACTGGTTCAAGTTTTTCAGTGTTATTTCTCTGCTTCTATGATCTTATACTTTTGGATTAATTGGTTTCTCGTTCTTTTCAGGTTAGAAATTTGTTGTTGACTGGGTGCTTGTTCTGTGGACCCCTCTTCTTAACATTCTGTTTCCTAAATACTGTTGCTATCATATATAGTGCAACTGCAGCTTTACCCTTTGGCACAATCTTGGTGATTCTTCTTATATGGACATTGGTGACTTCGCCATTGCTTGTCTTGGGTGGGATTGCTGGTAAGAACAGCAAGACTGAGTTCCAGGCCCCTTGTCGCACAAAAAAGTACCCAAGAGAAATACCTCCGTTACCATGGTACAGGGGAACCATTCCTCAGATGGCCATGGCTGGGTTTCTTCCTTTTAGCGCTATCTATATTGAGCTATATTATATATTTGCAAGTGTATGGGGTCACAAAATCTATACCATTTACAGCATCCTATTTGTAGTCTTCATTATCCTCATCATTGTCACTGCATTTATCACGGTGGCATTGACATACTTCCAGCTCGCGGTTGAGGACCATGAATGGTGGTGGAGGTAAGATTTAATACCTTTTATGGTAATTATATGAACTCATCCTCTCATGTTTTGATTTTTTTGACATTGGCAATTTACTTACATGTTCATATGCATATTATGTTGCATTCTTTAGATATGTACCATTTCATCTTAACCTTTTATGATATTATTTCTTTTTGTTGTTGTAGATATTTTCCCATTTCAACTTGTATTAATCTTGTTATCTTTACATAATATGCTAGACTAAATTCCTTCTTTTTTTTCTCCTTTGCTAATGTAATTGTGATTTAGTTGGTGTTTCTCTTTAGTCAGATAGCCTATTCTCTTTTCTGCCCATGTTCATCCAGTAACTATCTGTATCAGGAACACCTGTATGGCTGATCATGTCACAAGTTTTCACGCATAAAGAACTTGTTTCAATGATCTTGATATGATACTTGATATTTGAGCTCGGACATTTTTGGATTCTTTCACGGTCGATTGCACATTTGTATCCACTATTTTCTCCCCACTGTAATCTCAATACTTTTCTGATGTTGCATCCAGATAATTCCTTTGTACACTAGCTGCTTCTTTGGTTCAAGACTATACTACTTCCTGCTATAAAAGTTTTTTTTAGTAAGATCTCTGTGAGCCTTAGGAAAACTGAAATGAAAGATTGGAAGTTGATGATACATTCTATTTCTATCTTTTTGCTAATCTGATGGAGTTTCAATGTCAGATACCTTTTGTATGTTTGAAGAGGAAAAAGGAAAAAACTTTTGAATTTGATATATGAAATAACAAAAGAAAGCTTCTCAATGTTATTTACTGTTTTTTTTCACCAATCAGGAGAAAGCAGAATTAATATAATGTATGAGGGTATTACATATTCACGATAATATGGGAAATATTGACCTTGCACTTTCATAAAATGCCACTAGCTTCCTCCTCCTTTATTTGGCTAGGCATAAATAACTGAGGCCGACTTTTGACAAATCCACACCAGAAATCATTCTGATGGTCAGATTTTAAAATCTTTTCTATTATTTTTGTTTGTATGGTGCAAGTGTGATTTTCTCACTAAGGTTCATCTTATACTTCTAACAACAAGCTATTATTATCTTTAGAGCTTCTCAATTATGATTAGGGATTTTTGAAAGATAATCTTCAGTATAACCAACTCTTGCCGCCACCTTCCAAGAAGTTTCTGTAAAATGTGTTGCATCATGACATCTAGCTGTACACAGGAATTCGGTTGGGTAGCATAGTAATGTTCAATTAACTTGCTTTCACAAATTTAAGAGAATAATGCAACATTGAGGTCGCTAGACTTATGTGGTGTGTGCCAGTCACCCTAATTTTTGCTTTTATAAAACATTACAAGAAAATGCAACAGCCGGCAATACCAGAACTAAGGTACATGTTATATCTGTAACATGTTCTTGTTCGGCCCTTCGTTAAATAGCTAAACCATGCCTCTTTTGAGCCCATGAAACTGTTCCTTCTGGTTTTCTAGTCTGATTTTTATTTTGGATGATCAAACAGCATTTCTGACTCCTTGCTGATAAAAGTTTTCCTTCTATACTCTTCCTCCACATGAGAGTGCATATTCATATGTTGGGTGTTCTGGTGTTGCAAGAAGTAATCCTGGTGCAAGTAATCAATGCATTACCTATTTAATAAATTAATCTGAATGTTGGCTAGCCTTCTTGAGACTTAAATATTGTACCACAAAGGCTTATAAATAATGCCCATCTTGATATTTTAAGATGTCTCATTTGGTGAGCTAACGTGGTATTGCAGGTCTGTACTCTGCGGAGGATCGACTGGAGTTTTTATCTTTGGCTACTGCCTTTATTATTACCATGCGAGATCGGATATGTCGGGTTTCATGCAGACATCCTTTTTCTTTGGCTACATGGCCTGCATATGCTATGGGTTCTTCCTCATGTTGGGCACCGTTGGTTTTCGTGCATCATTGCTGTTTGTTCGCCACATATACCGATCAATCAAATGCGAGTAGGTGGCCTGATCAAGATCAGCTATGTGATTGCCATTGTCTAGCTTGCTGTGATGTTGCCACGAATGACCTTGAAGCATCCAATGGCTGGTTCTTTCAATTTTCCCATACTAGTTCCAAAAGTTGTAGAAAAGAACTGGATGTTAACATCAATTCCTGTTGTCTTTATTTATGCCCCTATTCATAACTTCAGTTTTTTCTTCCCACAATACAATTTTGTTGTTGTGTTCTAATCATGTTTAATCTGTTGGGAAAGCCTTGTGATTCTTTTTTTTTTTATCTTGAAGAAACATGTAATCAATGTGCTTTTCAGATGGGCAAGAAAGCCTCACTAATTTTGGAATAATTGTTGGTTAATAAACCCCATGTATGTGCTTGTAGTCTTGAGGATAGTTACCAGGATATGAAATGAATACGAGAAACTAAAGTGGAGAAGAAAATGTTGAAGAAATAGCATGAAGTGATGCAACTTTTAGTGAAAGTATTTTAAAAGGTATTTTTCAATAAAAATAGTTTATGCAAATTGTGTATCAAATCTTAAAATTTTGGTTCATAACAGTGGAGAAGTTTGAGTCAAACACAGAAAACATGTTTAAAGGCTTTTGTACCTCACACAAAGATAAATTTTATTGCCTTAAAGAATAGAAACAAATTAAATGTTCTACCTTATTACAAAGGTTCGAGTAGAAATTAAATTATTATAACCCAAATTAAATCAAATGGCTTGTGGCCCTAAAAAAATAAAATAAAGAAAAAAAAAGTTGCAGGGTTATGTTCCTTCACAGTCTAGCTTTCTTGTTTCGCTTGGGCACGGCCCTAAGGAAATCAATCTTTTTACACACGAAGGTTTACCTGCAAAACACGAAACACAAAAGCAAAACAAAAGAAAAAAACAGTAAGCTTAGTTGTAAAAATCGAAATCAATTAAACACTACGAAAACTAAGATATATCTAACTAGCTAACTAATTACATAACAAACTGAAGATTCTAATTAATTAACTACAAAAAGAAATCAAAACAAACCTAATTAATTAACTACAAAGTATTAACTTAACAACTAACTACAAGAAAACGTTGAATCAATCTAACTAACTGATTACACAAAGCAATAACATTTTTTTGATCTAAACTAATTAACTAAAAATAATATTTAAAAACAAATATAGTTAATTAATTGATGCAGCTGGGAATAAAATCTGTAGGCCAAAAAAGTGACCAGCGTCAATCATGCTGGATTGCGTGATTCTACCAACAGCGTGATCTGGTTCACGCGCGTGTGCAGGAGCTGAATGAAAGAACGCTGGACAGATTAAAAAAATCATGATTTAAAAATCACGATGATCAGCTTAAACGTGCTCGACAAGCACACTAAATGCGGTGTACATCAACTGCAATTTGATCTGCGTGATCAGATCCAACGATTGACGTGTGTTGCGGTTCACTTGCTAAACACGATCAGATCCTCACACATTATGATGGATCAGTTTTTCAATAAGAGCGTGCAGTGTGTAAATCCGATCGAATATCACAAATGTGATTCTAGGAATCATGGTGAACTGAATCAACCACGAACAACGTGTCCACCAAATCTGATAAAAAAGGAAATCTTTAACGCTAAATCGGTTCTAATCAAAACTTGATTTCCTTTGCGCAGAAAACTGCAGATCAGAAAAACATGATCGGTAATTCATGCAAATCTACATGATTTTCAGATGACGTCTTTCTCAAAAAAATAACGTCAGATCAAGATTTGCGTGAAACCAGAAATTCACGCTAGTCTCTTAATGTTTCGCGAACCAAACCGGCCTGCGTGAATCAGAGGTCACGCAGGTCTGTTTGCTGGCTTAAAAATCTAAATATAGACTGTGTTTTCTAAAAAAGAATATTATTAGAACAAAAATAAAATAAAAGAAACTACTCTACGATGCAACGTGTTTTTAACTTAAGATGTAGAAAAACCCAAATAGGAAATCAAACTATCCTAAATGAAACAAGATTGCAGAAAATAAAATACGATGTATGGAATATGAAAATATGTTTTTATGCATGCGATGAAGCAAAATAAATCTAAATTACATGTAAAACAACTAAAGAGATGGGGGAGAAGAAGCAAACATCATCGCCGATGAAACATACGCTCCGATGATGAGGAAAGATTCATCGACGATAGACAGGATTAGAAGAAAGATGAAATCAAAGAAAGAGAAAGAGAAGAGACGGGTGAGGAACCGATGATAGAGAGAGAGGGGTTGGCATTTTTACCAAGGGAAGATGCCTACCTCTCTTTGTTTAGTACTATTTATAAAAAAATATTAGGTTAAACGCTATATTTTCTAAAACTCTACTTAAATTTCTAAAATTTCCTAAAACTACATTTTTTAAAAAGTATTTTCAAAAGAAGACTACTAAAAGAAATCAAATACTTAAAAACACTCAGGTGAACTCCATTTTGTGCGATTTTTCCCTCTTTTTGAAAATTAATTAATGCCCTGGAAAATGTTGATAAATATGGATAATTAATCCATTTTTGTGATGAATCATGCACAAAAACGTGTATCTAATATGCATAAGATTATGCATGATCAAATTTTCTCATGCTTATCATTTGCTAGTCTTTAAGCAAACTGACCCGTAGCAAAAATGAAACAACACATGCAAAACAACCTAACTCACTTTTGTAGGAATCACTGTTGCATTTAGTGTATGCAACAAGCCCTTTAAACTCCTAGGTTATCTCAATGGACAAGTAAGGTCTCGTGTGGGTTTGCAGTGATGTTACTCATCATGTATACATCAAGATTCAAATTCAAGAAGCATTAGGTAGTTAAGAAGTTCGTCTGAACAAATATTTCATGTCATTACACTTTCACAACCTATTTAGAGTTTTCGCATGCCACCACAAAAAAAATTTGTTTCCTTTACCTTTCTAAAACTCACAATTATTTATGTTTTATTCTTAGAAAATCAAGTAACTTATGCTATAACTTATTCATCTTCACTCATATGTTTTCTGCATAATTTTTCATCATTCTTTCTAAGCAATGAAGTTTTCATTAGGCTCACTTTCTACTTTCTTTTTCTTTCTTTTTTCTCACTTTTTACAGTTTGAAAAAATTTCAGTTGATCATTATATCTATTTTCTCGACAAGCTGTCCCATCTGAGTTTCCAACTTCGCAATGGACTGTGTATGAGAATTCAAGTTTGCCTTAATGTTCACAAAAGCCTGAAGCATTTTATCCTCAAAGGACTGGCTAGATATGGGCTCTTGGGATTGAGGCTGACTAAATGAGGTTTGAGCTTGAGGAAAGCTGAGTCTTTGATAGCTCAATTGGTAGCCACCTGGTCTGGGTTGGTTTTGGGAAGGGACAGGGGTTTTTTATGGATTTTTCCAAGAGAAGTTAAGATGGTTTCACCAACTCGGGTTATAGGGGACATTGCCAAGCCAACCCATGGTCAACCCTAGGAGAAAGGAACACATTCATTGCCTGCATATGACTAATACACACCAAGAGCAGGCCCAGACGATTACTACCCTTAGGAGCGAGAAGGAGTTCCATGGAACCAAGGAGATTGCAGAAGAAAGTGAGAGACAGATTGATGCACAGTCAGTCCTTATAAATACACTATAGAAAAGTGAGAGGGTTTCACCACCTGAGCCTTTCAAATCATGCATACCTAAGCCCTCCTTTCCTGAAGCGTTAGAAAAACTACAGTCGTTAGTCGTTTGGCAAGCAAGTGGTGAAGATGCAGAAGATGCTTGAGATTTTCAAGCATGTTCAGATTAACCTCCCCTTGTTGGATGTCATACAGAAAGTCCCTGCATATACAAAGTTCTTGAAAGAGCTTTGTACGCAGAAAAAGAAGTTGTGGTCTAATGTGCGGAAGAAGATTTATTTGACTAAACAGATAAGTGCAGTATTATAATACTAAACTTCTCTCAAGTTTAAGGACACAGGGGTTTCGATTATCTCATCTGTCATAGAAGACATCACTGTCGAGTGTGCCTTGCTCGACCTTGGGGCAAGTGTGAACATCTTGTTGAATTTTTTCTATGACAAGTTCGGGTTAAAGGAGATGAAGCCTACACTGATGACCCTGCAGCTGGCAGACATATCAATCAAGGTTCTACGAGGGAATTTTGAAGATGTTCTAGTCAAGGTGAAGGATTTCTACTTCTCTATTGACTTCATCATTTTGGATATAGAGGGAGTTGATGAGATTAGGCAGACGCCCATTATCTTAGATCGACCTTTATTAGTTACTGCCAATGCGTGCACTAACTGCCGCTTAACAGAAAGATGAGGTTGAATATTTTCAATGCGGCGATGGGCCTTGCAGGCGAGAATGCTTCCTTCCAGGTTGATTTAGTTTAAGACCTGGTAGAAGCAAAGCCGTTATGGACTTTGAGTGATCCACCTCAGAAGGAGGAGGATAAATCACTCGGAAGAGATAATTCTGCATTAATTGATAGATTGTCAAGAGAGTTGCAGTGGATCTGCCACTTTGAGCCCCTCCCAGATTTGGCAGAGAAACTTGCCAAACCTTCGATTGAGAACCCGCCTAAACTTGAGCTAAAGCCTTTGTCTGCTTCGCTCAAGTATGCTTTCTTAGGAAATGATCAGACCCTACCGGTCATTATTTCAGCAGACTTAACGAGCACTCAAGAGTGCCAGCTTTTTCAGGTCTTACATGAGTATAAAGAGGCGATCGATCGGTTTGTGACAAATCTCAAGGGGATAGACCTTCCTTTTGTATGCATTGGATCATCATGGAAGACAATGTTAAACCCTCAAGAGAAATGCAAAGGAGGCTGATTCCCCACATGAAGGCGGTGGTGAAAAAAGAGGTAGTCAAGTGGTTGGATGCAAGGATCATTTATCACATATCCGATAGTTAGTGGGTGAGCCCAACCCATGTTGTCCCCCAAAAATCTGGGCTCACTGTTGCTATTAATGAGAAAGGAGAGAGCATTCCCATGAGAAATACTATGTGCTAACGAGTATACATCGATTATCAAAAAATGAACAACACAATACGAAAAGATCATTTTCCGTTACCATTCATTGACCAGATACTAAAGCGACTCGCAGTCCAGCACTATTTTTGTTTCCTGGATGGCTATTTAGGATATAATTAAGTGGTCATTCATTCTATTTAGGATATAATTAAGTGGTCATTCATTCCGAAGACCAGGAGAAAACTACATTCACCTGTCCTTATGGCACCTTCACATTCAGGACAATGTCGTTCGGGCTTTGTAATGCCCCAACAACATTTCAAAGGTTCATGATGGCTATTTTCTCCCACGTGGTGGATGACATCCTTGAGATTTTCATGGATGATTTTTTAGTGTATGGTTCTTTATTTGATGATTGTCTCCAGAAGTTAGCGAGAGTGCTTAAGTGGCATATAAAGATAAATCTTGTGCTTAGCTGGCAGAAGAGTCATTTCATAATTCAACAGGGGATTGTTCTAGGACACATTGTGTCCGAGAAAGGGATCAAAGTCGATAAAGCCAAAGTGGTGTCCATAGCAAAACTCTCTCCATTGACCTTTGTGCGGCAAGTGCGTTCATTTTTAGGGCATGCAAGTTTCTATAGGTGGTTCATCAAGGACTTTAGCAAAATCTGTAACCTGTTTTCTAAGGATCAGTTGTTTCATTTTGATGATGTTTGTCTGAAGGCATTTTTATGTCTTAAGTAGGCCCTCACCACAACTCCTATTCTACGATTTCTTGATTGGTCAGTGCCCTTCGAAATCATGTGTGACACGTCAGATTATGCGGTTGGAGCCTTTCTTGGCCAAAAGATTAAACAAAAATCTTATGTGATTTATTATGCTAGCAGGACCCTTTTTTATGCTCAAATGAATTACACTACTACTGAAAAGGAATTGTTAGCTGTAGTTTTTTAATTAGAAAAATTATGTCCATACTTGTTGGGCACCAAGGTTATTGTTTACTCGGACCATGCCACCCTATGGTATTTGATGAGTAAAAAGGATATCAAACTGTATCTCATCCATTGGATCCTTCTACTACAAGAATTTGATCTCAAAATTCGAGATAAAAGCAGATGTCAGAATCGTGTAGCAGATTATCTATCCAGACTGATAGTGGAGTCATCCACTGATAAGGGACAGATTGATGATTAATTCTTAAATGAATAGCTTCTGCATTTGAAGCGTTTGCATTGGTTCGTGGATATCATTAATTACTTGGTGACTGAAAGATTCCTTGTGCATTAGAACAAAAATGAGAAAGATCGTTTTATGGCACAGGTGAAACATTACTTCTAGGAGGACCCAGAGTTATTAAAGTTATGTTTGGATCAGATGATTCGAAGGTGCATTCCCAATGAAGAGTTCAAGTCAGTCTTGGCTTTTTATCATTCCTTGGCCTGTGAAGGCCACTTTTCCAGTCAAAAGATCGTAGCCAAGGTCCTTCAATCTGGATTCTGGTGGCCGACACTGCATAGAGATTCACATGAGTTATGCAAGAGATGTTTGCAATGCCAAAAAATAAAGAATATTTTTAAGCACAATATTATGCCTCTGCTCCTTATTCTTGTCGTTGAGATTTTTGATGTTTGGGGCATCGATTTTATGAGTCCCTTACCACCTTCGTTCGGAAATGGTTATATTTTGGTGGCGGTAGATTGTGTGTCCAAGTGGGTTGAGGTCATGACCACCCAAACCAATGACAATAAAGAGGTGTTTAAGTTCATTAAGCACAACATCTTTAGCAGGTTCGGTGTTTCGAGAGCTATTATTAGCGAATGTACATGTTGCTTTCTTGCTTAAGAAGTATTTGGTGCATCATCGAATTGTGACGCCATACCATCCGTAAACTAGTGGCCAGGTCAGGGTCTCCAACAGAGAGATCAAATTGATTGTTGGAAAGACGGTCAGACCAGACCAAAAGGATTGGTCTCAGCACTTAAATGATGCATTATGAGCGTACAAGACTGCTTTCAAGACTTCGATTGGCATATCTTCTTACAGGTTGGTATTCGGGAAACCATGTCACCTCCCTATGGAATTGGAACACAGTGCCTATTGGATGACAAAGAAATTTAATTTTAACATGGCCAAAGCTGGCGTAGAACAAAAGCTTCAATTGAGTGAATTCGAGGACTTGCGAAACAACACATACGAGAGTGCCAAAATCTATAAAGCTCAGACTAAGTATTTTCATGACAAGCATATTTTGAGGAAGCAATTCGAGCCTGGTCAGAAAGTTTGGCTCTTTAATTCGCGACTCCAATCGTTTACTGGGAAACTGAAGTCGAGATGGGATGGCACGTTCATAGTCCAGGAGGTATTTTCATATGGTGTTGTTGATATTTTGGACCCAAGAATAGGCAGGAACTTCAAAGTCAATGGGCAAAGGTTGAAGCCATGCATTTCTGATGTCATTACAAATCGGGATATCGAGGTCATTGACTTTGTGGATGTGTAAGGAAGCATGCAGTGTATATTGTGTATGACTAGCATCTAGTTTAGTTTTTCATAGTTTTTTGTAGTTTTGTGCATAGTTCTTTCTTTTTGGTTTTTGTGCACGAATGATAGGTCATGTATACATCTCATTTTTTTGTAGGGTTTATGAGTTACAGGTAACAGAACAACCTCCAACGTATACATCAGGTGATATATATATCCATTTTCTTATGTGTTTGTTTTCTAGTGTGCATTCATTCAATTGCATTCAAGCATGGGGGGTATCACTGAGGACAATGTCATTCAAGCATGGGGGAGAGTATAGTTTGCACCTATTTTTTTTTCTATCTATATAATTACCCTAATAAAAACTCATAAAAATTAGGCTTTTAAGAAATAAGTTTGAGCTTATATGAATGTGTTACATGATCCAACATTTTAGAGAATTTCTAAGCCCCACGAAAAAAAAAATCTGACACTAAAAAGTGTGGTCATTTATGCGGATTTCAAAGAAAGGATGGTAGATGAATGTGAGAGTTTATTTTGAATCACGGATATGAATATGCACAGCTTTATGTTTGAAAAACTAAGCAAATGAAAAACATCAAGAATAAGAGAAAATGAGCATATGTTTAGTCGTTTGATGTCTTCGTTGTTCTTTAGTAGTTGAACTCAAACACAAGTTGAAGTGTTTGATTCTCATATCGAAAAGGACAAAAAAGGAAATCACTTTTTTGTCTAAGGCAATATTTGTGACCTATTTGGTTTTAGCAAGTAGAGCCTGAGGGGTGTTTACACTTGGTGCACTAAAGCTATCTAGTTTGGGCACCATTGACCCGAAAGCCCGTTACATAGACTTTATAAAGAGCCTAAAAGATGTTGACATTGCACATGACAAGAACAAACCTATACGTGGCATCGCGGGACAATTAAAGACATAGTGTGCTGGGCTAGCATACAACACATACACTTGCACGACTGTGGATGGATTTGACAACAACTGATCAAATTTCTGGGTTAGTAGGCTGACCTTGTTTTGTAACTCAAGGTGTGTTCCTATCTCGTACATGACAACCTTCTTCGCTCTAATAGGGGTAGGTGTTGCCCTTTCAGTTTAAGACGTTGAAGCGTGTTACATAAATTTTTTGCTTAGGGTCTCGAACAAAGCACACACTTCACCCTCACTCTTAAGCATGAAAGTGCCCCCACAAGCTACATCAACCATATGTTGATTCTTCTCGGTCAGCCCATCATAAAAATACTCCACCAGTTGCCATCGGGGCACCTGGCGGTGGGAACACTTCCAGAGAAGATCTTTCATCCTCTCTCATGTTTCATGAAATTGTTCTCCCTTAATTTGTGTAAAACTGGTGATAGCCTTACCAAATTAGTTCGTCTTACCAATTAAAAAATATTTCTTTAAATTTTTTTTCTAGATCCGGCCCCAAGTGGTAATCTGAATTGTATCCAAAGACTTCAGCCAATGCTTGACTTTATCTTTTAGGGAGAATAAGAAAAGAGTTAATCTCAATGTGTCATCTCTAAAATTATTGATCCGCACAGTAGAACAAATCTCTAGAAACTCATCGAGATGACGGTAGAGATTTTCAGTGCTAAGGTCATAGAAAGAGGGTAACATCTTTATGACACTGCCCTTGATTTCAAATTGATTTGCTCCTACATCAGGTCTCGCGATGCAAGAGGCGGGAGTATATTAATTAGAAATAAAATATTTTGTCAAGAAATGTGAGTAATTTGTTGATCCTCAACCATGGAGTCGGATCTGCAGACTCTCCTAATGATTGATTTTGGGTCCTCTACGGGTTCAATGAGCTTGGGGTCAAGCAAGCATCGCCCTTGCATACACTTTGGGTAGAGATCGGTGTAACAACCATCATAAGGATTGGTTTTCTAACTATCCTAGCGCACAATCACCATCAAACCACACCATGAAAGCATGCAAAAATAAAATGATAGAAAGCTGAAAATAAACAACCACCACTCAATGCAGATATAGAGCTTCAAAGCAAACTACATGCATAGTCACTTAAGAGGGTCCCCTAATAGGTGGACCATGAAATAAAAATAAACAGGCTCTATGTTTTGCACTCAACGTAGTTCTAGCAATCCTAATCAATTAACAAAAGTAAACTAAACAGTCCTAAATATCAACAGGAAATTAAACTAAATAATCATAAATAATTAATAGAAATAAACTAGCAATCCTAAATAAATGTAAAAAAGGCAATAAAGTGGGTACTCAGTTTTTAAATCGCCGTTCTCCGGCAACGATGCCAAAAATTTGATGCAACTTTTCATGAAAATATTTTAAAATGTATTTTTCAATAAAAATCGTTTATGCAAACCGTGCATCAAATCTTAAAACTCTGATTCACACCAATGGTGAAATCCGGGTCGAACACAGAGAACATGTTTAAAAGCTTTTGTACCCCACACAAAGACAAGTTTTATTGCCTTGAGAAAAGAAACAAATCAAACGTTATACCCTATTATAAAGGTTCGAGCAAAAAATAAATTATTACAACCCAAATTAAATCAAATGGCCTATGGTCCTAAAAAAATAAAAACAAGCAAAAGTTGTAGGGCTATGTTCTTTCACGGTCTAGCTTTTTTGTTTTGCTTGGGGATGACCCTAAGGAAATCAATCCCTTCACACACGGAGGTTTACCTGCAAAACACGAAACACAAAAACAAAAGAAAAAAAAACACAGAACATAATTTTCTAAAACATGAAGGTTAGTTATAAAAATCGAAATCAAATAAAAACTATGAAAACTAAGATATATCTAACTAACTAACAAATTATGTAACAAACTAAAGATTCTAATTAGCTAACTACAAAAAGGAATAAAAGCAAACCAAACTAATTAACTACAAAGTATCAACTTAACAACTAACTACAAGAAAACGTTGAATCAATCTAACTAACTTATTATACAAAGCAATAAATAGTTTCTAATCTAAACTAATTAATTAAAAAAATTATTTAAAAACAAATTTAGTTAATTAATTGATGCAGCTAGAAATAAAATCTGTAAGCCAGAAAAATGACCAGCGTCAATCACACTGGATTGCTTGATTCTGCCAACGACGTGATCTGGTTCACGCGCATGTGCAGGAGCTGAATGAAAGAGCGCTAGACAGATTAAAAAAATCATGATTTAAAAATCACGATGATCTGCTTAAACCTGCTCAGCAAGCACACTAAATGAAGTGCACTTCAACTGTGGTTTGATCTGCATGATCAGACCCAACGATTGACGTGTGTTGCGGTTCATACACTTGTGCATGCTCTTGCTAAACACGATGAAATCTTCGCATGTTATGATGGATCCGTTTTTTCAATAAAAAGAATGTGCAGTGTGTAAATCTGATCGAATTTCACAAATGTGATTCTAGGAATCACAGTGAACTGAATTAACCACGAACAACATATTCACCAAATCTAATAAAAAAGGAAATCTCTAACGCTAAATCGCTTCTAATCAAAACTTGATTTCCTTTGCGCACAAAACTGCAGATCAGAAAAACATGATTTGTAATTCGCGCAAATCTGTGTGATTTGCAGATGATTTGTTTTTCTCGAAAAATAGCATCAGATCAAGATTTGCGTGAAACTAGAAATTCACGCCAGTCTCTTAATGTTTTGCGAACCAAACTGGCTTGCGTGAATGCGAGGTCACACAGGTCTGTGTTTGCTTGCCTAAAAATATAAATATAGACTGCATTTTCTAAAAACGAATATTATTAGAACGAAAATAAAATAAAAGAAACTACTCTACAATGCAATGTGTTCCTAACTTAATATGCAGAAAAACGCAAATAGGAAATCAAACTATCATAAATGAAACAAGATTGCTGAAAATAAAATACGATGTATGAAATGCGAAAATATATTTTTATGCATGCGATGAAGCAAAATAAATCTAAACTACATGTAAAACAACTAAAGAGATGGGGGAGAATAAACGAACCTCACTGCCGCTTCCGATGGAGGGGTTGAGAGAAGAAGTGGTCGTTCCCTTGGTGAAACACATGCTCCGATGAGGAGGAAAGATTTGCCTGCGATAGACAAGATTAGAAGAAAGATGAAATAAAAAAAAGAGAAGAGAAGGGACGAAGAAGGAACTGATGGTAGAGAGAGGAGAGAGGGGCTGTCATTTTTTCCAAGGGAAGACGCCGACCTCTCTTTGTTTAGTACTATTTATAAAAAAAAAATATTAGGTTAAACACTATATTTTTTAGAACTCTACTTAAGTTTTCAAAAATTCCTAAAACTATATTCTCTAAAAAGTATTTTCAAAAGGAGACTACTAAAAGAAATCAAATACTTAAAAACACTCTAGTGAACTCAATTTTGTGCGATTTTTCCTCTTTTTGAAAATTAATCAATGCCCTAAAAAATGTTGATAAATATGAGTAATTAATTCATTTTCGTGATGAATCATGCATAAAAACATGTATCTAATATGCATAAGATTATGCATGATCATGAAGCACAAAGGAGGATATGTTGTCTTTAACGATTGTGTAAATGTATGCAAAGCAAAACAAGAAACTGTGCGGGAAGTGGTATGAGCTGAAGTGAAAACTGAAAACACAGAGAAAAATACAGAAGCGAGTACAGTGTATATTCAAGCGGGTATAATGCCTTTATATATATATATATATATATATATATATATATATATATATATATATATATATATATATATATATATATATATATATATATTAAGTTAGCAAGCAGGTATAACCAAGGTTGTTAAATGCGATGAGGCGAAGCGAGGCGTTGAGCCTGCGCCTCGCCTCTGAGGCGTACGCCTCAGGTACTGAGGCGTACGCCTCTCACAACTGGTATGAAAGTGAAGCGGTGGGAGGGGAGGCAGGGAGCGGTGGTGGAGCAGCTGGCCGGCACCTGGCGGTGGATCCACCGGCACTTGGGGTTAGCACAGCCGACAAATCGGGCGGAGGAGGAAGACTTGGGGATGAAGGAAGGCTTCAGTAGGTGGATCCACCGGCAATTTGCGCATCACAGCACGCCTCAGTACCTTGAGCGTGCGCCTCGCCTCTGAGGCGTACGCTTCAGGTACTGAGGCGTACGCCTCTCACAACACTGGGTATAACACTTGTTATAGTAAAATATAAGGTATAATAATGTAAAAAATATAGAAATCAAGGGGGTAAGGGATATGAAGTGAGAATCGACTAGGAAATCAGAAAAAAAAAGCAATTGAGAAGTTTGGGAGGCATACTTGTTTTTTTTTTAGGAAGGCAAGTTGGGGTTGGGCAGACACCTAACAGAATTCATTTTGATAAAATAAAAGATTACACTGTGTTAGTATCATCCTCTGAAGGGATCCAATAAGGAGGGGTTGTCTTTCCAAGATTTACATAACCCCCTTTTAATTAAATGAGCTAGTAACTTTGAGGTATAGTTCAAATTACAGTTAGATTTTTGAAAGATACACATCTCAAAACTATACAAAATTTGTTTTAGGTCAAGGGGAAGATCCAAAGAAAAAACCCTTCCTTTCAGAGATCTGTTCGCTAACGCTACTAGGTCCCATTGCTGGCTCTCAAGCAAAGTTGTGAAGGCATAGCAAGCGAGTTTTCCATGGTGTTTTCTACTTTCGTAGTACCCTAAGCAGGCACTTCAAGTAACTATGGTTTTCAATCTATATCACCTTTGTTAGTCGTCCTTGTATAATTGCCCTATAAACAAAGTTTAGGAATGGGAAACGAAAGGTGTTTGTTTTCCTTTATAACAGATTTAGAAATTATACCAACGGGGGCTCTGCTTGTCTGGTTGGAGCAGCTAGTGCGCGTCACCTTTTGTTAGGATGTTGCAGGTTCAAAACCCAATGGTATAGTTGTATAACTGGTAAGGTTCTGCCTAAACTCAGTTTGCCTTTCAAAAAAAAATAGAAATTAAGAAGAGGCATACTTCCGATTATGGAAGCGAGTTTCGGATGGTGCTTTATGTTGCTTATTGGGAAGTGCTTTACCCTAGAAAGGCACTTCAAGTAACTATGGTTTTGAGTTTATATCACCTTGGTTAGTCACCCTTGTACAACTGCCCTATAAACCAAGTTTAGGGATGGATCATGGGAGACCTAAGGTGTTTGCCTTTATAACAAATTTAGAAATTAAGGGGCCAAGAAATGCATGTATTGGACCCCTTTACTTCTTGTTGTTTTTGTATTGATATGGGGTTTCTTTAGCCTCCATACTTCTTTTTATTAGTAATATGATAATTTTTTAATTATTTTCTAAAATGTATGTGAACAAAAAGAAAATAATATCACTTCTTTCTCTTTCCTAAATATTATAAAAGCAGCAACAAGGGCATCATATGCCAAAAAAGGATGCTTTATAACTTTTTTATTAATTGAGGTTCTTGCCCTTTGGGTTGAGAATACAATTAGATTCGTATGGCCATTTGTATAGAGTTTTCATAAAAAAGGAAATATTACAAAATATAAGTTCACATGACGTTATCGCATGAGGGCCCACAACTACATAGTAGTGGGTGGGCCCCACATGAAATATTGTCATGTGATTGCCTGTGTCGAATAAGCATGGCGCTTAGCATCTCTATTGATCCCTACTCATTTATTACTCCTCCCCCTCTTAGTTATGTTAAATAAATGATATATAATAAAATGGTGAGAACGTCCTCTTCCTCTCTCCCTCCTTAAAATATCTAACAAACTAACTATCCAAAACTGTAAAAGTTTTCCTATCTAAAACTACTTTTGTAGGATTTCTCTCCAACTATGTACTTATTAAAAAAATAGGTCTCTCTCTATATATTGGAATGACCCCCTACCTTTTTTCTTTAATCTATAAAAGTTACCCTATCCAAAACTAACTTTGTAGGATCTCTCAAAGTTACTATAATTATTTTAGCTCATTATTATATAGTTTTACTTAATTTATATATCTCATTCATCATGCTTTATTATATTCCTCCTCTCCTTGTCACCTACATCCCCACGTTTAATTGTCATCCACAAGAACCAAGTAAGTTCATCCTCTTTTATATTTCTTTTCAATGGTATGCATTTAAAGTACATATACTTCTTCGTTGGTGGTCGGTTCAGGTCTTACATGGCAAAGTTTGTGTTATTTCCTGGTGGATATTGGATGACCATGATGGGAGCACAGGGTTTGGCTGGTGTGGATCCTTATTTTTGGAAAGATTTGAAATATATTTTAAAATGGGTTTTTGAATATGGATCCATATATTTGATTATGAGAGATAAGGGTTTCTTTATTTAAAAATGAGTCTTTTTTCCTCTGGTGAGCAAGGATCAGCCGATTCAGAGGTATAACTTTTTGTCTTATAGTTCTTGGCGTGCAATTCGACATACCTTGACTAAGGCTCTTGAAAAAGAAAGTAAGGTCTGTGGTATGGGACACCACCAACACTTGAAAACATGAGAAAATGACAAAAATGCAAAAAAATAGAGTTAAACATGCCCCAATAAATAAAATAAGATGAAAATAAATGGGGTTCAGGTTTGGCAGAGTGGACTTGGATCTAAATCTAGAAGATGGATAGTTAACTCAGCAAAGGGAGGGTGTAGGGCTAAGAGCACAGGTAGACTTCAAACTCTTGGTGATAGATTTTAGATGTTGAAAGAGTTGGAGAGGCCAACCTCATTTTGATTGGCTGATGATTTGAGCTGGCATGGTTTTATTAGTTGTTAGATTTATTGAGGGATATGAAATGAGGTTTTGGTAGGTTAAGATGATAGGTTTTGGGTTTAGGAATGTCGAGTCACCAAATCTTAGATTTTTTGAAGGTTTCGGTAAGGTTTATCTTTATTCCTGCACTTTCTTAGCTCAATCTAATAACTTTGAGTTTGATCCCACATGTTAACTTGTTTTGGTCATATCACCCTAACCGTGCATCTTTTTGAGGTTCGGTTTGACGCATTTGAAAGCGAACATCGTTTAATTTAATTTATTTTTTGATAAAAAATCAAATTCTATCGATTTGAAGGTCAAATCAGAATCAAATTAGACCTTACCTAAAAATAGGGTTTTCAGGTAGACAAACTGATTTGTTGAATTCTGTTATATTTGAAAGTTAAGACTCTCTAGTTTTGACTTTCTTTTTAGACAAAGACCTTGAGGATATTGTTTTATAGGCCAAAATTATAGTGAAAGTCGAAATATGTTTGAAATGACTTAGGGTAACTGTCTTTTTAAAAGACGGCCTTTGACACAAGACTACTAGGTCAAAATTGGGGTGTCTATAACTTCTAAACAAAAAACTAATAATTGCCTTTTTTTTTCTTTTTCGAAGATAATGATATTGCTTCTTAAAAAATTTGCCTGCCTTAGCACTTGAACTCATGGATAGCTTTGTTTTCTTTTTTCCCTGCTGATGACAAAGAATTTGGACTTTCGATTGAGGATTGTGGGTACCACCATGATTGATTTCTTGATGTGCTTTTTGAACAGCTGGTGGTGTAGGTGGTGGGGTATCTTTGTTCCCTTTATTAGATGCAAGTGGTATATAAGGTTAATTGTTTGCTTTAATATATTTCATATACCTTTCTTTAATAAAAATATTTTTATTATAAACATATACTTAATTTTATATATTCATTAATTTTATTTGTTTTTATAATAAAATATTTAACCTAAATCTTAGGTATCTAGAGCCCAACCATATGGACATTAGCTTAACATTCTAGTCTTTATAAAGATAAAACTTTAGGAAAGTAACAAGTAGAGCTGAAAAGTGCTGAACATTAGCTTAATCACAATTAATCCTCATCTACATCTGCTAAAAAGAAATAGAAAGATGGATCTGGGTTAGCTCTAGGTTTCTTGTATCAATGCCAATCCATGTTCAAGCTTTTATTAGGAAAATAAATGAATTTAATATCATTAGTATACAGTGAAAAGAATAAAACCTAAAAACACAAAAGGAATATTTTGCAAATGAAATGTAATATCGCAATAAAAATGTTAGTCCATTTATTGAAAGGATAGAACCGTGGTTATTTGTTTCAATATACTTTGAAATTTAAATGTTTAAAACAAATGGCAAAATATTGCATTTTCCTAATATTTTTCAAAATATCATGATATTTGTCATATACAGAGTTTTGATATCAAGCCAAGAGCCTCGGTGATGAAGATTGAGGAACATTTTTTAATTAAGCTCCATGGTCATATACCGAGTTTTAATTAACATTTTTTTGGCCTTAGTTGTCAAAGGTGCTAGGCGGAGCCTAAGCGGTGAGCTCCTAAAAAAACTAAGTGAGGCCTAGGTGATACTCTAAATAATTTTTTTTTTTAAAACATACAAAATATATGAAAAAACTACTAAAATTAATAACAAACATGTATACAACAATAAGCAATACACAAATAATAACATGTTATCGAACTATGTAAATCAATTATATTACATAAAAATAGTCAAATAGATAACTCATATACTTATAGATTATATATGAATTAAGTACACATATACGTATGTATATATATAATTATATATATATATATATAATATATAAACACATAATAATATAAATTTATAATAATGTTTATGATATGTTAATATATATAGTTATATATAATTACATAGAAAACATATATATGGGTGTGGAACTGTGCATCAGACCGAGAGACTACCTCGGCTAGGTTGCCTAGGCTCCACCTTTGACAACTAAGCGGAGGGATGAATAGAGGAGAAAGAAGAAAAAAATAAGGTGAAAAGCAAAAGCAAAAGAAGAAAGTGAGAGAATAAAAAAAGAAAGCTTTTAGAGCATAAAGAAAAGAAAAAAAAAAGATAAAAAAATTAAAAATATAACAATTATGTCCCTATGACTTAGGCATGAACAACCTAAGCCACCTAGGTAAAAAAATAGAGCCCTACCATCTAGACCCATAAGCCTAAGCGGTGGCCCTATATCTAGCCAACCTAAGCGGCCTAAACGCAGCTTTTGACAACTAAGTTTTTAGCACACCGATAGTTCTTGTTGCATATCCAATTTATGAATTTATAAGCTTTAATAAGTGATTTTTTTGTGGCATGTTCCTAGTGCTCGGACATGATCACATTGACACTGGCACATACGTATATAATTTTAATAATTAATTATTTTAATAATATTTCACAAAAAATATATATATCAAAAATACTTTTATTGATTACAAATAATAAAATTTGTGTCCTTGTGTCCTTTTTTCAGAAAAGATTTGAACTTGCGATCGTAATCACATCGTGTGTCAGGTTGTATACGAATCTTTGTGACATAGCTAATGAAATTCCCAAAACTTATGTTGTACACACACACATTTCAGGCAATGTCGGTAGGGCTCTCAATCACAGTGCCAAAAGTTATAAATGGCAAAATATGGGCAGTCAAAAACTCGCTAATATTTGATTTTTTTTAAATCTTGGCAATAAAAATAAAATAAAACATAAAAAAATATCTTTTATAAGACAATATAAATAAAAAACATTTAAAAATAAAAAACCACATGGTTTTTTCATGATAAAAAGTCGTTCAAAACTTAAATAACGTGTTTAAATCGTGATATTTATGTTTTGACCAAAAATCAGGATATTATTGCGAGATTTTCATAAATCTAGCGAAATGTGTCATTATGCTCTCATATGGTCAATTGTCCAACCCATTTGGGTGTACTCGATTCTAACCAGATTAGGTTTAGCCGGTTTTCAGTTCGGATCTAGGTGAAGTTGGATAGAGAAAATGGGATCCAAAACCCAAATTATATGGATTAACCAGTATTTAGAATGCATCTTTTGACATAAAGCAGATATAACAAACTTGTACAGGGTTCCTTCGTGTCAGATATCTCACAAAGTCACGGCTCAAACCTGATCCGGATAATATTCGCATTGACCCGGAACCGATCCCTTATTATTCGCGGTCTTTATCCCTATACCTTTATCCGACTATCAGGTTTTATGTTGAACCCGGTTCAACAAAAGCCATTAATTTTCACACATGAAGTATGCGAGTGTTTTGGAGCTCCAAGGAGTGAAAATGGATTGTGACCCGGAGGAATTGACCTTTGATGTGGTCAGTAGAGGTGTCAACAGGTCGGGTTTGGTTCGGACCCAGGTGGAACCAGACTTGGATCAGATTTTCGGGTCTGAACCTAGGTCTAATCGTCTCAACTATAAGAAAAACCATACCCGGACCCGATAAGAACTACATGAACCAAACTCGGACCATACCCAGTAAAATCAATTTTTTTTATCATTTTTACATTGAAAAAATGCGGGTATTAATCAGAAATCGGGCCGGGTCCGGGTCTGGTATAAAATTTTACAAAACTATACCGGTTCCATGCATTAATTGGATTTTTGGGTCCAGACCCAGGTCTTCTTATTTATCACCATACCGGACCCTATAGGGATTGGTTCGGGTCTGGGTAAACCAGGCCCGTTGGCACCCCTGGTGGTCAGGCCTTGTTTGGTGATCCACGAACTGTGGATGATGAGGAACACCGGCTGTGTTTGGGATCAAACTTGTCATGAACTGAATCAAGTTCTTGTTTGGTACACGAGCGAAGGAATTCTCCCCAAAATTGTATGCCTTGAATTTGATACTTCAATTATGATGGGCAATGATGACCTTGTGGAAAGCAACATACGGGGTTGATAATGTGGACCCACTTCATGGTTCCACTCTTTTTATATTTTATATGTAAGTGGGTTGGATAATCGTCAAACTAAGATCTGGTTCAGACTCGAGCTTGAATTTAGATGCAATTTTGCATACCAAATCCAAATCCAAATCCAAATCCAAATCCGATTAATGGGATTCAAATTCTGTTGGGTATCATATGTAAATCTAATCCTTTGACATCCCTAGTTCAGATACAAGATGAAACGCCAGGTTTCAAGACACGTTTCTTGAACAAAGGTATTCATGATTGAGTCTAAGCTTGGGTTTGGCATCACATGAAACATGACCAAGTTCATAAAAAAATTGATGATTATGTTCACTTAGCACCAATTAAATGTTTATCTTTAGATTCTCTTTACAATTAGGTGGGTACCTATATTTTTTTAATCAATTAAATTATTTAGGAAAATAAATAAATTATCTTTAGATTCTTTTTCCAATGCTAAAAGCATCTTGGCAGCATTGAAAAAGGGAGAATTTTTATATGCTTTGGCTTTTTCATAATGATGCACATGGTTCTTTTTTCACCTTGGACCTCACATGGGTGCCAATGAGCCTTTCTTTTTTCCCACTTCTTTCTTTTCCATTACCTCTTTGTTTTTTGCCACTTACCACCATTTTTTTTTAAGTTTATTCTTGTGTTTATCCTCGAGATTAGGGGTGTCAACAGGCCGGGTTCCGATCAGTCTCGAACCAAACCCTATAGGGTACGGGTATGGTGATAAATAAAAAGACTCAATTAAGACCCGGGTCTAGACCGGAAGGTCCGATTAATACATGGACTCGAGTATAGTTTGCGAAATTTTATACTAGATTTGGACCCGACCCGAGTTCTGATTAAGACTCGCAATTTCTCAATGTAAAAATGATAAAAAAAAATACAGTTTTACCGGGCATGGTTTTTCTTATAATGGACCTTATTAGACCTGGGTCTGGATTCGATACCATACCAAAAAATCTGATTCAAGTCTGGTTTCACCTGGGTCCGAACCAAACCTGACCTGTTGAAACCCCTACTCAAGATGGAAGACACCGATGTTATCCAAATGAATCTAGATCATCAGCCTAATTCCCTTAGTGAAACTATATAAGGGTTGATTCGGCTTTCCCCAAAAGTGCTAATTTTTTGGATTAAAAAATTGATAAAAATATGAATTGAATAAAAATAATCCTTAAAATGACTCTATTAAAAAAATGATCTGATTCAATGGATTTGGATCAATTTTATTATTTTTTGAGAAACCAATTCATTTAGTGAACCAATTTTAACAACAATGAATGTTACTCGATGTCATCAGGCTGGCTATTTTCAATAAGGGATGATAAATGCGACTTGATTAGAGTCATTTAATTGGTTAATCAAAGTGGGTTTGGACCACTTGGGCACACATATCTCAAAAAAGAGCTGCACTGCACTAAGTCAGGCGTGCAGAGAATGGAATTGGGAAAGGAATAAAGGCGTTCATATTTAATAATGGCATGACTACCATACACTCTCCTATCTTTTTTTGAATGCTCTGCTTTTGCATTCTCCAATTCCCACATTTTATGCACTTTGGACTTTTAGGACTTGTTTGTTTTAGTGGGCTCCACATAAAATGCCCCGTTTTCTTTTTCTTTTGGATAGGCCAACATCTACACTTAGGCCCTGTTTGGATGACAAGGGGTAAAACTTGGTTTTTGGCCAACCAAGTTTTGCCTAAAAACCAAGCTTCTAGCGAACTTTTTTATTTTTATTTTTGAAAGGCAAGCATGATACCATTGGGATTTTGGATTTGAACTTGGAACGTCTCAACACAAGGTGACTTGCACTAGCTGCTCCTACCAGACAAGCGGAGGTCCTGTTGGTAGCTTCTGTCCAACCTGGTTTGCCAAGTTAAATGACCTGTTTGGTTGACAGGAAACTAAAATTGGTTTTCACCAACAAAAAGGAAAAAAATGAGGGCCGACCATGTTTTGGTCAGCCACCAGCCGGAAAATGGCTGGCCTGGTGTCGCCCAGCGATCATGCAAACGTGGGGAAGGAGGGTGGGAATAGGGCCTCCCCCGCGATCATGCAAACGTGGGACGTAGGACTGAGGGACACATCATCCCATGTCTCACAGGGACGTGTTTTGCTGTCCCACGCTGTCGCTGCCAGCTGGATTGGTTGCCTTAAGTTACCATAAACTGTTTGAACTGACTTGTCCTTCAGCGTGAGTCTGCCTTCTCCCCTGAAACAGAGAGGACAGAAAAATATGGACACCTTTTGAAAAAAAATTTTTGCGTGCACTGTCCGTGTATCCCAGGCTGTCTGCGTAAAGAACAGAACACCGTGTCATTGTCCTCTCATGTTCTCGAATCAAACACCTCCTGAGTAAACTTTTGGCAGTTTAAAAATGCCCTTTTATGAGAAAAAAGAAAGGAAGAAAGGATACACAATTCAAGAAACTACGAGGCATGTCCTTCCCTAAAAGGGCTTCTCCATGTGTCAAGAGTAGGGGTGGCAATGGGGTCGGGTTGGCGGGTTGGCGTGTCAGCATACCTCAACCCGAACCCGACCCGTTTATTAAACGGGTCAGCTGTGGCAAACACGAACTCGACCCGTTTAATAAACGGGTAACCCGACACGACCCGCCAACCCATTTAATAAATGGGTTGGGTCGGGTAAACGGGTTTTCTGGTTGGCGGGTCGGGTTGGCAGGTAGTCAGGTTGGCGGGTTGGGTTGACGGGTCGGGTTGGCAGACGGGTTGGCGGGTCGGGTTGGCGGGTTGACCCACCCGCCTAACCCGTTTATTAAACGGGTCAGCCGGGTTGGCGGGTTGGCATACCCCCAACCCGAACCCGACTTGTTTAATAAACGGGTTATGCGGGTCGACCCGTTTATTAAACGGGTTGGCTTAAGCCCAACCCTAACCCGCCTAAGAGGCGGGTCGTGTCAGAAATTGCCACCCCTAGTCAAGAGGCTCATAAGTTCATGAATTAGAAAATTTCTATCAGTAACAGATATGCTACGAGTTCATGAATTTGTGCTATATATTTCCTTGATCAATTCTCTAACCAATCTAGATGATTTATGTCATGGCACCCACAATGTAGACATACCATAATAGCATGGTCTCATACCGACAAGGTAGAATGAGAAAAACTAGTGTTGTCAGTATTGGTGCCTATCGGCCGATATGCATCGTATTGTCAGAAAATTGATACCATACGGACCCGAATCGATCATTTTTTAATAAATATAAAAAATAACTTAAAGTTGGTTTTTTAATATTATTTTAATAGTTTTAACAAGTGTTAAGTTCTGATTGACACATATTATTTTTTAATTATTTTTTGGCCAATTCACAATGATACACTTGAGTATTGGTATTTGCTGATACACCTGAATTGTTGGCCAAACAATACAGGTCTGATTCCAATACTAACATTGACCCCATATTTACAAGATAAGCATAATCAAACAGAACAGAAATAATAAAGCAGACTATGAACCTTTTTTTTATAGTCCACGGCAGACTGCGTATTGGCTGGCCTCCCATTGGTAAAACTCTTAAGGTCTTCCTGCCCACGGAGAGCACACCGACTTTATGGTAAGAGGCATCACATGTGGGTTTCGAACTTGGGACATACAGTCAACTTGGTGACAATCACAAGTACCCCTAACAGATGAAGGGATCCCTAGGAACTTATTGTCACTTAATAAAACTAGTCTTTTTTTTTTTTTTGGTGTATGTCCATGAGAAAAAAGATAAGGGCGTTGTTGCAAACTTTTAATAAAATCCAGACAAAAGATTTAAATAATTTGTTGGACGTTACCTTTTAGACAGGGATAGAAGAACTTGTCCGATTTAACGTTTTGCTAGCTTTTTGGTGTCTTTGTTGAGGCCCAAAAAGATAATAACGTTAGGTCTAAGCAGGGGAAGAAACGGCGCCTACTTTTGGTGGATGACAGTGAGACTTTGGGCTGAAGGCCCAAAGCATTGGTCAGTTGGCCACTCGCCTTTCTACCTCTGCGCAGTAAGAATAAATAAAAACAGAAAGGACAGAGAGAGGGAGATATATATATCTATTGGTAATGAGAGAGAGTTTTAAACATTGCAAAACATCAACATGGTGGTGACAAGCATGTGAGTGCATCCCGAAATTCTGTCAATCGTATCGGTAGAGATCGTCTGTCTTCCAAAATCTCATAATAGTACCCATCTCCAGAGAGAGAGAGAGAGAGAGAGAGAGAGAGAGAGACCAACATTGTTAAAATTGGCAAAAGTGGTGCACAAGTGGTGCTGAACATGTGATAAACCCCAAAAAAGCTACTGTGAAGTTTACTCACCACTCTTCTCTGACTCCAAAATCACACCAGACCCACCTTCTTCTTTCCCTTGGCTCGTCTTGCAACTCTGTCTTGCTTCAAGTTTCTCTCTCTAAGAACTAAATTTCTGTTTCCCTTCTTTCTTGTTTTCTTGTCCTAACTCCCCTTCCAGTTTCTCTTTCCAACTTTCTCTTTCTAACTCTCTAAAAACCAGGTTTCTCTTTTCCTTCTTTCTTGTTTTTTTCTCCTTAAGAGAAATTTAATCTTGTGATAAATGGCTACATTGGAAGATCTTGCAGTCTCTGCTGTCATAAACATCTTGAGTGCTTTTGCATTCCTTGTTGCCTTTGCTCTTCTCAGAATCCAGCCCATCAATGACAGAGTCTATTTCCCAAAGTGGTACCTCAACGGGACGAGGAACAGCCCGCAAAGGTCGGGGAATTTCGTCAGGAAATTCGTCAATCTTGATTTCATGACGTACGTGAAGTTCTTGAATTGGATTCCAGAAGCGCTTAAGATGAGCGAGAGGCAGATAATCGACCACGCCGGCATAGACTCTGGGGCTTATCTTCGAATTTACATACTTGGGTATCCTCCTTTTCTGCTTTGTGGATTGAATTAGTCTTTAATTTGGCAATTATTGATGTTTGGCATTGTGGTCCACTGTAATTCTTTTGGGTTATAGTTCTGTTTCAGTGTGGTTAGCGGCTTACCTTCGAATTTACCTACTTGGGGGGCCTTCTTTTCTGCATTGAGGATTGAATTAGTCTTTAATTTGGCAAATTTTGATGTTTGGCATTCTGGTCATTGTAATTCTCTTGGGTTATAGTTCTGTCAGTGTGGTTATGTACCTGTGTTGTCTCTTTTAATGACAATATCTCACCCAACTCCACCACCATCTTCACGGTCTGCTTCACCTTTACATATCTTTTTCACAAATTCTTATGGAAATTTCACTATCTTGATATCCTAGTACATCCATATCGCCCTTTGGAAGGACCATAACCAACATTTGGGCTTAGGGAGACTGGTACCTCCCTTGTCCTCCATTTCGGAAGATGCGCCTTACTGTGTTTGTGAGTCTCTGGAAGACCACTTCTAGGTCTACCACAAAATTGGGAGGGAAAACCTACAAGGCTGTTTGAGGAATCTGTATTCTCACGATGGCAGAAAAGTGCAGTGGAGTGCAATTTCGGAGTGTATATCTAGTTTTCAAAACATATTAACCGCCACATTCTCTCATCCTTGCAACCACCATTTAGATCTATCATCCTTGATTCATGGTTGCTTTGGCCCGTGCTGGCATGTGTGCTTATACCGATAGAAATGGGGCAGGCTTACGCCTGTCTTTGTTTAGCATTTGAAGCTAGAAATATTGTTACTTTGCTTGACCTCTAGTTACTTTCAAGTGAAGACATTTTGAGGTAAATTTCTTCAATTTAGTGATTCCATTGAATTCTTCAGGTGAAAGTTTGGTAATTTTATAACTAGTTTAATAAATCTCTAATACTTCATGTTTTTCACAACAGATTGAAGGTATTTGTTCCAATGACCTTACTTTCCATTCTAGTCCTTGTTCCAGTCAATTTATCCGGTACAACTCTTACTCTTAAAAATCCTTCTTTCTGGAAAAAGGACTTGGTATATAGCAACATCGATAAGCTATCAATATCAAATGTTGCTGCTGGATCTCAAAGGTAAGTCTCTGTATCCCTTTATAGTCTAAATGAAATTGTGGAAGCAAGTTAGATATATTGTTATTAGTCTGCAGTGTTATTCTGCTACAGTTTATGTTTCCATTCCTATGCTTTCGGAGATATGTATCTAGAAAGGGGAAGGATATAAAACTTTGAAGCTACAGTTTCTCAAAAGTTCTATTTAGCAAGTAACTTGATGAGATTTGACACAAGATAAATAGTTGACAGTTTCTAATGACATACATAAACAAATCAATGCATCAAATATCCAAATAGAAAGCCCATTCATACATTCACCAAACCCATTGGTGTATATTCTCAATTGTGGTGCTATCTTACACACACAATTGTTATGGATTCAGCCATTGACTCATTGTACATCTTTTACATTGACAAAATAGCTGTGTATTGGCATTAATTCTTGATTGTCAAGAAAGTGCTATTTTCAGTAAAGCCAAAAAATTCATTACCTGACCACATAAATGAGATTGCTATTGCTACAATATCTCAATCTAACCACTAGCATGTCTGGTTACTTACTTCCTACGAGGATCACTTACTGCCGTTCCAGCTGAATATGCACTTGCTTGCATGGTAGTTGTTAGAGTTCTCTGTCAGGTACAAACTACAAAACTGTTAGATCCCTTAACAAAAACATATCAAATGCTTCACCAGCCAACAAACATGTGAAGTGATCTTGCAATTTATAAAATGCCATTAGTTTTCATATTTAATTTATTGGTTTCAGTTATGAATTCTTAGAAATCGCTTTTGTGTTTTTCAGAAGTGCAATATAGTCCTTTTAGATTGTGATTAATTTGTGTCTGATGTTGCTTGAAGTGATAATTGGAAGTCTTGAGTCTTAACGCCTTGGATGGGCTCTCCATTTGCCTGCAGGTTTTGGTTCCACATATTTATGGCCTACATGTTCACAATATGGACTTGCTTCCTGCTCTACAAGGAATATGAAGCTATTGTTTTCATGAGGCTACAGTTTTTGGCTTCACAAAGTCGCCGTGTTGATCAATTCACTGTGAGTTAATTTTTTTTTGCTTATTTTGAAGTGTTGAAGATGTCTGTCAGAAAAATTTGCATGAATTGTAGATCAAACCCATTTTTCTACTGTTTACCAATACATGCATACTTTACTGGAAGGCATTTTGGTAACTGTTACTACATTGGATCCATGTCTGCTAGATTACAAGTACTACATACTTCTACAAAGCCTAATGTTTATCAAATCGGCCTGAATCAGCTGATTCATATCAAAGCAGCCCTCTAAAAATCAGCTGATTTTTGGCTAAATTGCTAGAATCGGTCTGAATCTGTTCACTTAGATATTTTTTTAAAGAATATATTTATAAAAAATTAAATTAAGTTGAAATCAATCTCTGTAATGATCTAATTCAAAAAGATCTGATTCGATTCAATTCAGACCAAACTTATTGTTTTTTGAAAAACTGATTCACTTAATGGCCCGATTTTAACAACGTCGAGAAAGCCATAAAACTTTTATCTTTCAATGTGGAATATGATATCTCATGACTGTGATTCTAATATGTATAGCTTTATATTCATTTCTATGCATTTTTGGAAGTGCAAGCTGTCTGCACACATTAGAGCAATGAGAAAATCTTGCTTGACAATCTTGCAGTATAATGTGCATATTACTCCTAGTCAAGACTTCTCTCAGTGGGAATGTAATTCAAAGTCTTTATTTTTTACCCTGAAATCAGTTACTTCTGTTTCAAAATTTACTTCATTGCCATGTAAGACCAATGGAAATGATTGAATGTATAATATTCGGTTAACCCTTTGTAATGATTGGTACGAGAGGTACACTAGCATTTCAGTAACACTCTGTAATCCCCATTCAGTATATTTCACAATGCCAACTGTGAAACACAACAATACTATCATAGGAAATTCAAAGAAAGAAAATTTAGTATTTCTGTTGCCCATTTGTAATGATTGGCATGAGAGGTACACTAGCATTGCAGTAACACAGGTTAATTTCTGTAATCCCCATTCAGTATATTTCACAATGGCAACTGCGCAATGCAACAATACTATCATAGGAAGTGAACTTTCTGTAGGCAAAGAAAGAGAAATTTAGTATTTCTAAACTAGATGTTCGGTCATTATTCTTATGCTTTTGATGCAAATTATTTGTTTCGGGAAATTTGTTACAGGTGATTGTTAGGAATGTACCATCTGGTTCTGGGCGCACAATATCAGAAAATGTGGAGCATTTTTTTCAGACCAATCATCCTAATCACTATCTTACTCATCAGGTCAGTCAGATAAGTCTAGCTTTTTATTTCTTCTTTTTCTGTGTTGAACATCCAGTTTCATGTCACCATGCTTAGTGCAGCTTCACATTTGAAAAAACTGAAGAGTTGAAACATGAACTAGGTAGCTAACAATTCAATTAATACTGTGCATCATCTAGACCTCTGTGCAGTTGTTTACCACATATTGTCCTATTGGAAGTTATCTTCACCTAGTGCTAGTTTAGCATCAACATACTGCGGGAAGCTCAACTCAGGCTGATTAGCTGAATCAACTCCTTGTTAGCAGTTTAAATTGCTAGTGTGTGTGCATGCACACAGCTGTACTTCTGTAAATCACTTGTGTTAATGGCTGCCATCCATCACTTCAAATCATATGGCACTGATTCAGCCTTTTCCTTAGACATTGTGGAAGGAAAATTAAATTTACACTCCTTTCATAGTGGCAGTGTTTCTGTTAGGTGCAGATATATAACTAATCTTTTTTTTTCAGGTAGTTTACAATGGAAATAAGTTTGCCAAGCTTGTCAGGGAAAAGGAAAGGCTCCAGAATTGGCTAGACTATAATCAGCTCAAGTTTGAAAGGCATCCAGAGGCGCGGCCTACTAGAAAGGTTCAGATGTAGTCCTTGCCAATATTTGTTCTATATTTATATAACTGCAACTTATAAAGGACTAAATGATGTGCAGTTGCATGATATTTTTCACTATTTATGGTTTCTTTAGGTAACTTTTTTCTTGCATGTCCAGACAGGATTTCTTGGTCTTTATGGTAAAAGAGTGGATTCCATTGATTTCTATAAACGAAAGGTTGAACACCTTGAGAAAAAAGTACGTAATGTCTCTGTGTTTCTAACTATTTAGGCAATTTCCTTCTCAGAGGTTTATATTCTATAGCTACTGATGATTAATAATAGCTTTTTTGTGTTTCTGAAATAAATTTCAAATATAGTTTTTCGGGTACATGTTTGTGCTTCTTAAGTTTTCCACGTTCAATATCCAATTCAAGCTTGTGTTTCTACTATGGTACCCAAGCTGATCTGGCACTTTTATGCTTCAGATAACCACTGAGCGTCAGAGAATTCTAAAGGATCCAAAGGCTATTATGCCTGTAACTTTTGTTTCATTTGATTCACGATGGGGTGCTGCAGTATGTGCTCAGACACAACAAAGCAAGAACCCTACACTTTGGTTAACTGACTGGGCACCTGAACCACGTGACGTGTACTGGCAGAATCTAGCAATACCATTTGTTTCTCTGAGCATTCGAAAGCTTGTAATAGGAGTATCTGTATTTGCACTAGTGTTCTTTTATATGATACCTATAGCTTTTGTGCAGTCACTTGCAAATCTTGATGGTCTAGAAAAAGTTGCTCCCTTTCTCAGACCAGTGATAGAATTGTAAGTATTTCACTCTGTTCTGTTGATATATTTTTGAAATTCATGCTTCTATATGACCATAATACTATTTTCTAATTACTCAGAGTGGAGTTCTATTTTTTCATTGGAACACGATTTTTTTTATTGCTTAAACTGTGTTAAAATGATTCATGTTCTATTTTTATTTCATTCTGGTGAAGGGAAATGACTGCAAACTGCAATAAATAAAATCCTTTTTAAGTAGTGGCTGTTTTTCCTAGTTTATTTGATGGACTTACAATTAACATATAAAGCTTTACTGACTTCCCTTTCTTCTAATGGAAATCCTCATATCAGAATTTGCTAATATTTTGATGTTATTTGTTCAGGAAGGTGATCAAATCATTTCTTCAGGGTTTTCTTCCTGGACTTGCATTAAAAATTTTCTTATATTTTCTTCCTGCAATCTTGCTGATAATGTCTAAAGTTGAAGGGTATGTGGCATTGTCAAAGCTAGAGAGAAAAGCAGCAGATAAGTATTATTATTTCATGTTGGTGAATGTTTTCTTGGGGAGCATAATCACTGGCACAGCTTTTCAACAGCTTCATTCATTTCTACATCAACCACCTACCGAGTAAGGCCCTCTGATCAAGCAACTGTTGGCTTATATGTGTATGTACTGCATATGGGTGACTAAGAACCTAGATCATTGAAAACTCGTGCATTGGATTCATTTACATCTTCATGGATGTTCTCGGTCTCTCATCACATCACTTAGTTCAAGCATGGAGTTTTTAATTACATAGACAACAAATCTCATATGTAGCATTTTTGCAGCATCCCAAAAACCATCGGAGTGTCAATTCCAATGAAGGCAACATTTTTTATGACATATATAATGGTTGACGGTTGGGCTGGTGTCGCTAGTGAGATTCTTCAGCTGAAGCCACTGGTCATATTCCATCTTAAAAATATGTTCTTGGTGAAAACTGAGAGAGAAAGAGAACGTGCAATGGATCCAGGGACCATTGGGATTCCAGAGAATCTCCCAAAGCTTCAGCTATATTTTCTTCTTGGGCTTGTGTATGCAGTTGTTTCTCCAGTTCTTCTGCCCTTTATCGTCGTTTTCTTTGGCTTTGCATTCCTTGTTTACCGTCACCAGGTTAGTTTTTTCTTTGGTTCCAGCAGTTATCTTACATTACACGGGATCCAATCTTTAAAGCTCAAGAGATCATTGTTATGAATGTGAAACACACACACACACACACACACAGATAGGCAATCACATGCATGTGTATACAATGCATGCATAAACACATGCACTCACACACAAGCACGTGTAGAACACATTATTGGCATTTATCATGTCCATTTATTGGTATTGTTATGTGCCATGTTTCAGTGGATGTAGGATACATGATTGCCGATGTCCCTATTTTCACCAAAACAATATTCTGAAATTATTTTCCTTGTATTCCAGCTGAAATGATGAGAACGGTTGGAAAATAAGATCCTTGTTTCATTTTTTATTTTGTGTCCTCATGCCAGTGGCTCTGAAAATTTCATAGAGTATGCTACTGTTGTATGGTGCAATAAGACTAAACATTGAGCTAATAAAAATTTATTGGACAAAAAATGAGCCTTAATTATGACTGGTTAGTGGATTAGTAAGCATGATCTGAGACTCTAAATCCTACAGTTGGTCATAATTGCAATTATGATTGAGATTCATATGTTTTTATGGTTCAACACCCTTACATTAGATCTTCTCATTAATGTAGAATTTGATGTTTGTTGTTATACATCAGTTGCTTATTTTTCGGCATGAATTGTTAAATTTCTAGTGGTAATATGTTAGTACCTTTTGTACATTTTTGCATATTTCATTATTTCCTTTTTGTTATTAGATAAAGATTTTATAAGCTTTTGAATTTGGTAACTTCTCTTGTATTCCTTTTTCTGATTGTAGATTCTATAGTATCTTCTCCTTCAATGCATTTACATTTCTTAAAATCACCGAATTTTTTAACATGATAGCAATCACATGCATCCATGTCCATGATACATGTTTGAATGTATTGATGCTATGTCAACCACCTGTGGTTGTCTTCATCTTGTCATTTTCTGTACCTCATACCTGCAACTATCCCTTTTATGTCATATGGTGCGTAAACAGTTCAAGTACTTTCACTTTCTTGACTTTCCAGATAATCAATGTTTATGATCAAGAATATGAGAGTATAGCTGCATTTTGGCCCCACCTTCATGGGCGCATAATCGCAAGCTTGATTATATCCCAGTTCCTTCTGCTTGGTCTTCTCAGCACGAAGAAAGCAGCAGACTCAACTCCCCTCCTTATTGTTCTACCTGTACTAACATTCTGGTTCCACAAATACTGCAAGCGCAGATTTGAACCCGCATTCCGAAAGCATCCACTTGAGGTGAGCTAAATGCTTGTTTTGATATTCTCATCAGAATTTACCTAGTTATCCCATTTAGTCCAACACATCACAAATGCAACTCTGCTTATAATTTTGCATTGTTCAACTGCCAGGAGGCCATGGCTAAGGACATGACCGAGCGGGCGACGGAACCAGATCTGAATCTAAAGGCCTACTTAGCTGATGCTTACTTGCACCCAATTTTCCGAGTTATTGAAGATTTGGAGATGGGAGAAGTGAGGGGTGACAAGAATGAGTCTCATGCAACAACACCAATCACAAGTGAACTCAGCTCTCCTTCTCCACCACATTATGTGTACCACTATGACATTGAATCCTCTTATACAACAACAAGCTATGCAAGCTATGCATGAATTTCTCTTAAACTTGTTCTTTCCTTAAGATTCCTTTTAAGTTCTTTTTTTTCACTTCAGACCACTGTAGGGGAAATGTGTGCCTCTCTCTCTCTCTCTCTCTCTTGATCGGCTCAAACTAGGTGATAACTCCCATGAGATTTGAACCCGAGACCCCTGTACAAATGGGTCAACGGGTCTGGTTTGGTTCGGACCCAGGTAGAACCAGAATTGGGACCAATTTTCAGGTATGGTATCGGGTCCAGACCTGAGTTTAATTGGGTCCACTAGAAGAAAAATCATACCTGGACCCTATAAGAACTACATGAACCAGACCCGGACCATACCCAGTAAAATAATATTTTTTTATCGTTTTTACATTGAAAATTTTGTGGGTCTTAATAGGACCTCGGGTCGGGCCCAGGTCTGGTATACAATTTCACAAACTATACCAGGATCCATGTATTAATGGGACTTTTGGGTCCTAACCTGGGTCTTAATCGGGTCTTATTTTTTATCACCATACCCGGACCCTATAGGGTTTGGTCCAAGTTGGGTCCGGGTAAACCAGACCCATTGACACCCCCAAATTATGATAGTGCGACCTGTTTAGTTCTTGAAATATCAAACTGGGTCTGGGCCAAGTTGGATCAGATTTTAATGGAGGATTGGTCCAAGACCCCAAAATGAACTTACGTTGAAGCATTTCTATACATGTCCAGCCAATCACAGAACACTACAATCTGGTCTCACCTTCCTGGTTTAGACTCCATGGACCAATCCCAGCTCAGTTGAGTTCCTGTTTTGTGCACCTTTGGACCTATGTCACAGGAACATGCCATTCAGTGTCCCGTGTCCAGGAAACATGACATGTTAGAACATTATGACACGTGCAGGTATTGTTTTATAATTTTATAAGATATCAAAAATATTAATATAGAAAATTTAAAAAAAAACTGTCAAAATTCACGTTTTGTACCCACGTTGAGTCCCGATTCGTGTCTGTTGTCTTTGTGACGTAGCTTTTGACACGAAAGTGGATTCCCTCTTCGCGGAGTATAGAAGCAGAAGCGGATCCATTCTGGTCCTACCTACTGGATCATGTAAAATTATCCAAACCCACCTGGACCATGAACTTACCTGGCTTGATTAGATGTGGACACTGATTTGGTTGAAAATCATCAAAAGGTGGACCCAGATCTGGATCCACCGAGTCCAACCCATTTGGGACTCTGGGAACAGGACAATCATGATGGAACTGTCAACGGTATCATAATTTCCTTCGTCTCTCATTAGTGTTCATGATGTGATTCACAATTTTTCCTTGATTCATTTTCTCTTGGTTGGATTTTAGGCAGATTTGAGGCTGTGTATTTTGCATAGGGTTCCTCAGCGGGCCCAGTACACCTATGGACTTCGAGTACTGGTTCCGGGATGAGCCAGGTCCGGCCCCAGACCCAAATTTTGGGTCCCAACCTGATTGACTCTCTCTCTCTCTCTCTCATTGGGTCAGGTATGGGCATGACCTTCCAACAGGTTCCATTTACAATGTTGTGCACCCATAGAAGTAGGGATGGCAGTGGGGCGGGGCGGGGCGGGGCGGGGGACAAGGTCTCCACTCCCGCCCCGCCTCAAGATTTTATCCTCCACCCCCGCCTCCATCCCCGGTTCAAACGGGGATGAGGCGGGGCGGGGCGGGGATATTGCGGGGAAAAGTGGTCGGGGTGGGGATGACGGGGCGGGGCGGGGAAAAGTGCACGTCCATCCCCGCCTCCACCCCCGGACGGGGATGGATTTTAACCTTCGTCCCTGCCTCCATCCCCGTTTCATACCCTTCATCCCCGGTCCAAACGGGGCGGGGTGGGGCCCCGCTTTCCCCCGGTCCACTGCCATCCCTACATAGAAGGAATCCTGTTTAATTAGCCCAGGTCCAGAAAAAACAAGTTGACTTGGATCTGCTTCATGACAATGTCTATATACAGTATAACTGGATCCACTAGTACACGGGTCAGATTCTAACTGGAATATATGGTGAATCCATATCGGATCCAGAGCTAGTGAAGGGCTAGTTTTGATGCGGTCAAAGCATGGTCCACCCGGATCAGATCTGTTTTTCATGCTTATGTCCAACCAATGTCACAAATCTCGGTGACTAAAAAAAATGTCACAAATCTCGGTCTCCGGGTTTTCTCAATGATGGGAAAATCTTTTGTTTTGAAAAAGTAATTTTCATTGCTTAATCACGTTAGTATCACAATATCTTGACACAATGCACAACAAAGATATAACTGTGAAACTAAAATCTTGTTAAAAATCACAATAAATCCAATTTTTCTCTTGTCCACAATATCCTATCCTGTGATTTAAACCTTTTTTGGGGTTTAAATATTTTAAATTTTTAAACATATTAAGATTTGTACATTCATTTTAAAAAAAGTTTTTTTCCCCTTCTCACTAGTTTCATTTGAGAAGAAATCCCGATAAGTGAGATTTGTACCATGGTTGAAAATACATGCATTGAAAAATTTCAAACTTGTAAATATTTATTTTAATGTGCCTTCCTCCACAAGGAACTTGCCTCGGATCAAGTAGACATTGAAAAACGTGGTCAGTGTTTAAAATTCTGACTGTTAACCAACCAACGGCTTGATTCAAAAGCTTCAACCATTGGGTCAATAAAATCTAAGTCATGGAATAATATTGAAAAGATTTTTTCAAAAAAATATTGAAAAGAAAGAAAAAAAATGTCATATTCAAGCAAATTCTTCATGTGGAGTCTCAAGTTGGACCAGATGCCAAGAGACATTTGATTTAATCACAAGCGAGATGAACAATCACAATCTATAAAGTTGTTGGTCACAACGCCAATCTTATTACAAACTTTCACAAGATTCAAAGCACAAACAATCAAAGCTGGCAATCGCAATCACAATTCATAATTGTTGTGATTTTGATTTACAATCACAAGATGTTAAGAAAATTCAAGAATCAAAAGGCATTGCAAACATGCCTTTTATTTTCATGTTGGTTCGGTTTTTTTTTCAGCAAGAACCCTACTACTACCTTGTAAGTTACCATGGTTGCCTCACAACAAGGGTGTATGATTGCTTCGGATCTCATATCTAAGATCAAGAGTTCAACTTTAATTAGCAAGATAATGAATAAGGACTTTGATGAGACGTCCAACATAGAGGAGTCTCTGTCAGGATAATTATAATTATCGTTTCTTAATTAAGAGTTGTTAATTGGTGTAAGACTCCTAATTGAATCCTTGTACAAAAGATATAAGTATACAAACAAAACTTCACGCCTCTTATTGAGCAGAGTTTATACTGTGGATCTAGGTGATATCACTGGACCATGTAAATCGTGTGTGCCTGTGTGTTTGTGCTTAAACATCAATTGTTTTGGTCGTATCAGAGTTTCACGACCCGAAAGAGGGAGCTTCATCACCTTTAATGGCTATTTAATCTCCCAAGTGAGATGTCTTCTATGGCTTCAAAGATTTCATTCTCATTCAACCTTAATGTAGCAAATTTTGTTACAATTAAGTTCAACCAATCAAATTTTTGTTATAAAAGACCCAACTTATTGGCCTCATTGAAAGCCAGGGCATGTTTGGGCTCAATGATGGAGAAATTCTTGCAACTTAAAGCCTTTCAAACGGCCAGATAACTAAAAACCGAAAAGTCAAAACGGATATTTGCACCTCGCATCGCTGCGAGCGTGCAAAGTGCAAAGTGCACCATCAAAACGCCGTGCGCGAATGGCGCGTCCGTTGCTGCACGATGCGCAACAACGTCCGCAAGCCACCCAAAGACTCAAGGCTTACCAAAGTAAAGAATAGAGAACAAAGCCTGTATTTAAACCAAAACTGGTTTCTCTTAGATATGGGACTAAACCTTTTAAAGCACTTTTGGTGGAAAGAAATTACCAATTTTAAAACTTTTCTAACAGTAAATTGTGTGTGCCCGTGTGTTTGTGCTTAAGCATCAATTGTTTTCATCGTATCAGAGTTTCACGACCCGAAAGAGGGAGCTTCATCACCTTTAATGGCTATTTAATCTCCCAAGTGAGATGTCTTCTATCGCTTCAAAGATTTCATTCCCATTCAACCTTAATGTAGCAAATTTTGTTACAATTAAGTTCAACCAATCAAATTTTTGTTATAAAAGACCCAACTTATTGGCCTCATTGAAAGCCAGGACATGTTTGGGCTCAATGATGAAGAAATTCTTGCCACCTGCCATTATTCCAGGAGCTTATGGTGATCAACCAAATCCTGAATTTGTAGCATGAAGGAAGTCTGAACAACTCCTTTGTGGGTAGATTAGTGAGACCGTCTAAAGAAGTTCTGGAGCTTGTACTTGATTTTCGGACATTACTGAAGTCTAGAATACTCTGGTTAAGGCGTTTGCACACATATATATAAAGAATGTGAGTTCCTTCTAACCCAGAAACTTCAATCATAGCGAAAGAAAAATCATTGAGAAAATTTGTGATGAACTAACTGCCATAGGCAAACCAGTTAAATGAGGTGTTTTGGCTATTGATGATGTGGTGTTTTGGCTATTGAATAGCCTAGGCAATGATTATGATGCCTTTGTTGCTACTATGCTAAAGCCACCTATTCCCACTTATGATGATGTCATCATGCCTATCAAGTTGAAGATGTTTCTCAAGCTGCAATGAAACTTGCAGATACACAATATCAAACCTGGTTTCCTAACACTAGAGCTACTTCTCACATTACTATTGATTCAGGTAACCTCTATATGTATTCAAAATATTATGGTCCAAAGAAGATTATAGTATGTAATGGTGAAAAACTTGAAATTACTCATGTTGGATCTACTACTAAGGTTAGTAGTGGTGATAATTTAGTCAATTTAGAAAATGTTCTTGTTGTTCCTGAGATGAAAAAAACTTAGTTTCTGTGAGTCAATTAACTTTTGATGTGGTATATATATTTGAGTTTTTCATCAAGTGGTTTTGTAATTAAGGACAAGCAAACAGACAAAGTGGTGGCAACCAGGAGTAGAGTTGGCGAGGGGCATATATACCAATCATGTTTTATTTTTTACTAGATTTAGAGATATTAATTAATTGGGATACGTGGCATCAAAGACTTGGTCATGTTCATGCTCAAGTTGTTGATTTTCTTTTAAAAAGTAATTTAATTTCAATAAAATTGAATTATGTTAAGACTGATATATGTGCCAATTGTCAGATGAAAAAAAATGTGTCAGCTTACCATTTTTGCCCGTTGAAGAACACTGTAAAGAGGTGTTTAGAAAAAATCACTGTGATTTATGGGGGCCCTACCCTTGTCATGTCCCACTAGAAATTTTATTTTTATACCTTATTTGTTGATGAGTTTTCACGGTATACTTGGTTGTTTCCCTTAAGATATAAGTTTGATCTATGTTTAAAATTTGTTTAACTACATCGTATGGTTCATACACAATTTAGAAAAAAAATAAAAAAATTTCAAACTGATGAAGGTGGAGAGTTTGGGGACTTGAATTAAAACAATATTTGAATTGTGGCTTTGGAAGCAAGCTCTTCAAAAGTGACAAGACTCGCCACCATGTCCGATCGAAGGTTGATCATGCACATGCAAACTGCTTCTGACTCAATGATAGGTTGAGGATGATGTAAACTTAGATTATCTTCTATAAGCGATTGATGAAATCAGTTGTTTTTTCATGCATCTGCTAGCTATCCCAAAATGCCTGAACAAAACAGCATGACAGAAAGATGTCATAGGTCTATAATTGAGCTTGGGTGTTGGTGTTGTCCCTATCTTTAGAATTATTTCTCTAACAAATTTGACCTTAAAATCTTACCATGTGTTTTTTTGGGGTATAGTGACCAATATAAAGTCTATCAGTGTTTCTTTCCTCCTACTAGTCAAGTTTATATCTCTAGACATGTGGTATTTGATGAATCTTTGTTTTCATATTCTAAACTAGGTACTTTGTTCTCAACTAACAGTCAGTCAAAAGAGCTAGTCAACCTTAAAGAGTGAGACAATCAGGGTATTCAGGGAGGTTCAAATAAACAGAGTGCGACGTCATCCGGATCATATCCGAGAATCGATCCATATGTCATGCAGGAAACAAGACCGAACCTTAATATGCAGACAAAACAGAATAGTTAATAACCATAAGTGAATCTAATTCTGCTTTTAAAGGTCCAGTTTTAGATTTTTTATCACGAGGTTGATTCTATTAGTCTTGACATTCATATTGATGAGTCTCAATCTGATCCAATGTCTATTAGTGGTCATCATATGGTGACCCCCCATAAAAGATGAAATAGTTAAACCAAATCCTAAATACTTTGTGGTATTCCTCTTGAGCTTAGAACTCTGAAATCAACCTTAGCCCATAAAAGTTGTAATAAGGCTATACAAGAAGAGATAAAAGCCATGCATAAGAATGACACGTGGGATCGGTTCCTCGGTAACCAAATATGCATGTCCAATGTAAGTGGGTCTATAAAAGTAAGCTGAAAAGTGATGGCTCTCTTGAAAGGCTCAAGGTTATAATGGTTGCTAAAGGTTTCGACCAAATCCCTGGTATTGATTTCATGAAAACATTCTCTCTAGTTATTAAACCTGCCACTATTTGCATTGTTCTTACCTTGGCTCTTGTTCATAATTGAGAGATTCGTCAACTTGATGTGAAGAATGCTTTTATACATGATCATTTAAATGAAACAATGTTCCTAGAACAACCACATGGGTTCCAAGATAATTGAAGACTCGAATTTGTGTGTAAGCTCAAGAGAACTCTGTATGGGCTAAAACAAGCCCCAAGAGCGTGGTATGACAAATTTGAAACCTTATTATTGTCACTAAGATTTTTCTCTAGCATTGTGGATTCATCATTATTCATATGTAGATCAAGGACTATGGTTACAATGTTAGGAAAGTTTTAAAATTGATGATTTCTTTCCACCAAAAGTGTTTTAAAAAGTTTAGTCCCATATCTAAGAGAAATCAGTTTTTCTAGTTGTTTAAATACAGACTTTGTTCTCTATTCTTTACTTTGGTAAGCCTTGTGTCCGTGGGTGGCTTGCGGACGTTGCTGCGCATCGTGCAGCAACGGACGCGCCGTTCGCGCGTGCGTGCGCAAGGGCGTTTGAGGCGCAATGTGGCGTTTTGATGGCACACTTCGCACGCTCGCAGCGGTGCGAGGTGCATATGAGACGCAAATATCCATTTTGAATTTTTCAGTTTTGAGATATCTGGCCGTTTGAAAAGTTTTAATATCATTTATATTGAGTTTAAGGCGCTTTGTGACTGTTGGACGGTTTTGGAGGCCTTTGATTAACAGTCAAAGGTGGGTGACCGTTCAGGTATCTTTTCGTCCTATTTTCAAACCGTCAGATTTATGGCCATTAATCTCATTTATCGCAAAACGTTTTGGCCTCTCTAAAAGTCTATAAATTCTTCTATTTTCGTCTTTTGAAGATCATCAGAATCTCTGACTCTCCAGTTTTCTCCTTTCTTTCTTCTCGGTTTGGCTTGCAGAGTTCATGTGTGGTAGAGGTCATCTGTTCTTGCGAAGCAGTGACTCTCTTGAGGTTCAAGCCTAGTTGTATTCTGGGAACTCAGTCGTAACTAAACCCTTTTTTGCATCTTCAGAATTTCCGAAGTGGGGCGATTGAAGTTCTAAAGATAGCGATCTTAAGAACATGCCTCTAGGCTTGAAATCTCTTTTCAGAAATCCAATTTTCACCAGGTTGGAGTAACAATTTTAGAACTTCATTATGGCCTCTGGTTTGACATCCAACTCCATCAATTTGCTTAGCCGTGACCTTGAAAAACTCGATCGATTTGATGGGTCAAACTTCAAGCGGTGGCAATCAAAGGTATCGTTCTTGCGGTCCGAGCTGCATATCGACTATGTCCTCAAAAAGTCCTGTCCCACTGTCGTTGGTGGAGAAGTTGAGACAGAAGAACAGAAGAAAGAGCGAGAGAAGTGGCATACTGACAACTACAGATGCAAAGGGCATATCTTGAACACTTTAGCCGATTCACTCTTTGACCTGTATTCACCATTGGAGTCGGCTGGAGAGTTGTGGAATGCTCTCGAGATCAAGTACAATGCAGAAGATGCTGGTAACAAAAGGTTTATCGTAGATCAGTATGTTAATTTTTCTATTGTTGATGATAAGCCGATACTTGCTCAAATTCATGAGATGCAAATACTGGCCTATAAGATCAAAGGAGAAGGTATGTATCTTGATGATGACTTCCAAGTTGCTGTCATCATTGGGAAGCTGCCAGATTCCTGGAAAGAATACAGGAATCACCTAAAACATAAAAATGAGAAAATCACTTTAGATGGCCTTCTTAAGGACATCTGAATTGAGGAAGAGACTCGTCTTCGTGACAAAAAGAATTCGAGTCCTAAAGAAGGTTATCCTAAAGTGAATTTTGTTAGTAACAAGGGTGGCAAAATCATGAAAACCCAGAAAATCAAAAAGAATTTTGTGAAAGGGAAAAATCCAACTGATAAAAAGAAAATTAGTTGCTATGTTTGTGGCAAGTTTGGCCATTTTGCTAGAGAATGCAGAGAACGGAAGAGGACTGGTCCTAAGCCAAATGAGTCAGAAGAAAGGCTTGTTGTTGTAATCTCTGAAACCTTTATGGTGGCTGCAAATAAGGACTGGTACCTGGATACTGGAAGCACTGTTCATGTGGCAAACGACAGGAACTTGTTCAAGTCATATGAAGTAGTGGGGGAGGGATGCAATCTCTTTATGGGAAACTCTTCCTCAACTAAAGTGCTGAGAAAAGGGAGTGTGGAAATTAAGTTCACCTCCGGGAAAGTCCTGACACTTGAAAATGTCCACTATGCTCCAGAAGTTCGAAAAAATTTAATCTCTGCAGATCTACTGTCACGAAATGGCTTTAAGATTGTTATTGAGTCTGGGATTGTAACTGTGACCAAAGGAAAAATCTTTGTAGGAAAAGGGTTTGCCACTGGTGGTATGTTCAAGATGAGCATAAATGAAGCTACTACTTCTGTTTATATGGTTGACTCATATTTTCTTTGGCATTCAAGATTAGAACATATAAATTCTCGTTGCATTCATAATATGAATAACTTTGGTCTTCTTCCTTGTCATGTTAGAATAGAACATAAACATAAGTGTGAGACATGCATTCAAACTAAGTTAACTAGACTCCCGTTTCCTAGTGTAGAAAAGAATTATAAATTGCTTGAATTAGTGCATTCTGATGTGTGTACGATGGATAATGTTTTAAGTCGTGGTGGCAATAGGTACTTCATTACCTTTATAGATGATTACTCGAAATTTTGTTATGTTTATTTGATGAAACATAAATCTGAAGCTTTTTCCAAATTTTTTCTTTATCTTGCTGAAGTACAAAATAGGTTTAAAACAAATATTGTACATTTAAGAACATATAGAGGAGGTGAATACTTAGGAGAAGAATTTGATAAATTCTGTAGAGATAATGGCATTATCCATCAAACTTCAGCACCTAGAACTCCTGAACAAAATGGAGTAGCAGAAAGGAAAAAAAGAACACTTGTAGAAATGATGAATGCTATGCTTCTTAATACGGGTTTGCATTCCAACTTATGGGGAGAGGCTATACTTTCTGCTTGTTATATTCTTAATCGAGTTCCTTATTCCAAATCTGATAAATCACCTTATGAATTGTGTTTTGGTAAGAAACCTAATCTTAGTTATTTTCGTGTTTGGGGTTGTTTAGCATATGTTAAAATTCCAGAAAATAAAAGGAAGAAGGTTGGACCTAAAGCATTTAAATGTGCATTTGTTGGGTATGCTGAACATAGTAAAGCATATAGATTTTTGGACATTGTTAATGATGTTATTGTAGAATCTAGAGATGCATCTTTCATAGAACATAAAAATGCATTTGATTCTCTTCTTGATGGCAGTCAGATTATAGTAGATGAACTTCCTTTAAATGACATGATTGAATATTCTAATGAATGTGTTGATGAACCAGAAACTGAAGTTAGACTCAGTAAACGCATTAGAAAACCAACTAATTTTGGTTCTGACTTTTATACATTTCTAATTGAGAATGATCCTGTGTCTTTTCAAGAGGCTATGTCTTCTCAAGATGCTGGCTTTTAGAGAGAAGCTATTAATGATGAAATAGAATCAATTATGTCTAATAATGTTTGGAAATTAGTGGATTTACCTGTTGGTTGCAAAACTATTGGCTGCAAATGGATTTTCAAAAAGAAATTAAAAGCTGATGGTTCAATCGATAAATTTAAAGCACGTTTGGTTGCAAAAGGCTTTAAACAAAAAGAAGGTATTGATTATTTTGATACTTTTGCTCCTGTAACCAGAATATCTACTATTAGAATTCTGATTGCCATGGCTGCCATATATAAGCTTCAAATCCATCAAATGGACGTGAAAATGACCTTTTTGAATGGAGAATTAGATGAAGAGATATATATGGAGCAACCTGAAGGTTTTGTAGTGCTAGGGCAAGAGCGCAAAGTTTGCAAACTTGAGAAATCCTTATATGGGTTAAAGCAAGCCCCTAAGCAATGGCATGAAAAATTTGATAGTTCTATGGTGCATAATGGTTTTAAAATTCATGATGCGGACAAATGTGTCTACAGTAAAGTAGATAGTAGCTCAATTATTATTATTTGTCTATATGTTGATGATATGCTTATTTTGGGTAACAATAGTGAATGCATAAATCAAACAAAAAGATTTTTATCTTCCTTGTTTTGTATGAAAGACTTGGGTGTTGCAGATGTTATTTTAGGAATCAAAATTATAAGAAATAAAAATGGCATTGTATTATGTCAATCACATTATATTGAGAAAATTCTTACAAAGTATGGATATCTTAATAGTTCACCAGCATGCACCCCATATGATCCAAATATGAAATTGACTCCTAATGATGGTGCTAGTGTTCAACAATTAAAATATGCCAGTGTTGTAGGTAGCCTTATGTATGCAATGAACTGCACAAGGCCTGACATTGCCTATGCAATGAGTAAAGTGTGTAGATACACTAATAATCTTGGTCATCAACACTGGAATGCAGTGAACAGGATTCTTAGATATCTAAAGCATACTTTAGACTATGGAATTCACTATACCGAGTTTTCTGCTGTTATTGAAGGGTATAGTGATGCAAGTTGGAATACTAACTTTGAAGATTCCAAGTCTACGAGTGGTTGGGTTTTTACCCTTGGAGGAGGAGCAGTTGCATGGGGGTCTAAGAAATAGACCTGTATAACTCATTCTACAATGAAATCTGAGTTTATTGCTTTGGCATCTGCTTGTAGAGAAGCCGAATGGCTTAAGAATATGCTAGTGGATATTCCACTGGGTGAGAAGCCTATACCTGCTATTTCAATGTTTTGTGATAGCCAAATTGGCTATATGTAAAGCAGGTAATATGAAATACAATGGGAAGTCTAGACATATTAGTCTAAGACACAGTTTTATAAGACAAATGATTGATGACAATATTATTTCATTGAAATATGTGAAGTCATGTCAAAATTTGGCAGATCCATTTACGAAAGGCCTTTCGAGAGATGTCATCAATAAAACATCGAGGAGAATGGGAATTAAGCCTATTAAGTCATCACCTAAGGATACCCAACCTAGAGCGCTGGAGATCCCACATGCATAGGTTCAATGGGAAACGAATTGGTGAATGACAGATATTGAGCATATTTATGTAAGCCCATTACTGATGTGTGCTCATGACTGTAACTAACATGAGGGTTGAGCTAATAGCTCTTAATGAGTTTGTAGGCCTTAAGGCTAAGGTGTGTGTTACAGTACACCTAGACAAACTCACCTATATGAGTGTAGAAATGTGAGCCGTTTCTTATGAGAATTGGCAATTCTCTAGAGCACTCATGAATCCAGGAAAGCACAAGGATCTAAATGTGCCAACATGAAATCCACACAATCGAACTTTTGAAAACTTATGTATGATTGAAAACTCCGTTAACAATATAAGGAGCTAAGTTCAAGGTAAGTCCACTTAGAACCTTGGTTAATTTAGGTTTTCTTTCAAATAGTGGGGGTTCAAGTCATGCAGACACTCTCACTGATGCATAAGTTTCTATGCAAGCCAAATATATTTTAAAACTAGTGGGGGATTGTTAGGAGAGTTTTAAAATTGATGATTTCTTTCCACCAAAAGTGTTTTAAAAAGTTTAGTCCCATATCTAAGAGAAATCAGTTTTTCTAGTTGTTTAAATACAGACTTTGTTCTCTATTCTTTACTTTGGTAAGCCTTGTGTCCGTGGGTGGCTTGCGGACGTTGTTGCGCATCGTGCAGCAACGGACGTGTCGTTCGCGCGCACGCGCGCGCGCGTGCGTGCGCAAGGGCGCTTGAGGCGCAATGTGGCGTTTTGATGGCACACTCCGCACGCTCGCAGCGGTGCGAGGTGCATATGAGGCGCAAATATCCGTTTTGAATTTTTCGGTTTTGAGATATCTGGCCGTTTGAAAAGTTTTAATATCATTTATATTGAGTTTAAGGCGCTTTGTGACTGTTGGACGGTTTTGGAGGCCTTTGATTAACAGTCAAAGGTGGGTGACCGTTCAGGTATCTTTTCGTCCTATTTTCAAACCGTCAGATTTATGGCCATTAATCTCATTTATCGCAAAACGTTTTGGTCTCTCTAAAAGTCTATAAATTCTTCTATTTTCGTCTTTTGAAGATCATCAGAATCTCTGACTCTCCAGTTTTCTCCTTTCTTTCTTCTCGGTTTGGCTTGCAGAGTTCATGTGTGGTAGAGGTCATCTGTTCTTGCGAAGCAGTGACTCTCTTGAGGTTCAAGCCTAGTTGTATCTTGGGAACTCAGTCGTAACTAAACCCTTTTTCGCATCTTCGGAATTTCCGGAGTGGGGCGATTGAAGTTCTAAAGATAGCGATCTTAAGAACGTGCCTCTAGGCTTGAAATCTCTTTTCAGAAATCCAATTTTCACCAGGTTGGAGTAACATACAATACTACTCTTATATGTATATAACATTATTCTAACCAGGAATGACTCAAAATTTTCAAACAACTTTATCAATCAAGTTAGTCAAAAATTTATCGTGAAAGATCTTGGTTTTCTTCACTCTTCTTGGGAATTAAAGTTCATAAATTTAAAGGTGGTATTTTCTTAAATCAGAAAAGGTATGCATATGAACTCGTAGATAAAGCACAAATGCTTTGAGTTAAGCCTGTATCAACTCCTATGGTTACAAATGTTACAATTTCAAAAGATGGTGACTTGCCCTTTCATGAGAGTACCTTTTATAGACGCCTTGTGGGTGGATTACAATACTTGACCATGACAAAATCAAATATCTCATTCAGTGTTAATTATGTAAGTCAGTTTATGCAGAATCATATAAATCATCACTTCCAAATGGTGAAAAGCGATGTGAGTTATGTTCATAAAACCTTAGATCATGAAATTTGTCTTCTTTCTCAGTCTTCTATAATATTATGTGTTCTTTGATGCTGATTGGGCAAGTTGTTCTTGGACACGTCGGTCTACATCTGAATTTTGCACATTTTTAAGTGCTATTTGCATTTCATGGAGTGCTAAGAAACAACCAAATGTTGCTCAATCTAGTTCTGAAGCAAAATATCGATCTATGGCATCTGCTACTACAGAACTGATGTGGCTCATGTTTATTTTGAGAGATCTGAGAGTATATCTTTCTCAACTACCTACATTATTATGTGATAATGTTTCTTCTCTACAAATCACGATCAAGCCTGCATTTCACTCACAAATCAAACATATTGAAATTGATTATCATTTTGTTCAAGAAAAAAGTTGTAGTGTAAGCTCTTATGACCAAATATGTTTCAGCCTTAAAACAACTTGCAGATATATTTACTAAATCTCTCCCTCGATCTCAATTTTTGGACCTCAAAATGAAACAGGGCCTTTATGTTGCAACCATGCCCAGTTTGAGGGGGACTATTAGAGAGACATGTGGATCATAAGACTCTCTTCTATTGGCGAGATGTGTGGATCAAAAGACTCCAAACAGTTTAAAGAAAAGAAAGAAAGAAACTCTTGACCAATAGAACTCTATCAAAATCAAGATTGTAAAGACTCATGATAAAAAAAAAAAGACTCGCAAGATCAAAAGTTCAACTTTAATTAGCAAGATAATGAAGAAGGACTTGATGGGATATCCAACATAGAGGAGTCCCTTCCAGGATAATTGTAATTATCATTTCTTAATTAAGAATTGTTAATTGGTGTAAGACTCCTAATTGAATCCTTGTACAAAAGATATAAATATATCTTTCACGCCCCTCATTGAGTAAAGTTTATACCATGGATACATGGACATAGGTGATATCACCACCGAACCACGTAAATTGTGTGTGCCTATCTTTTTGTGCTTAAGCATCAATTGTTTTCACATTTGTGACTATGCCTTGCAAGTAGGGTTGGACCGGCTTGACCTGTTTAGCTGATGGGCTTGATTAGACTGTTGATCGGCCGAGTCTGGTTAAGCCCGACCCTTTGATCAACCGGGTCGGGCCTAGGTCTAATACAAAGCCCATGGGCTTAATACGGATCGGGTAAGGCTGAATTGCAAAACATCGTATATTCACAACATTTTTTTATTTGTTTCTTTGAATTTATAAGTTCTTTTAATCAAAATTTTAAAAATGCAAAAGAATAGATTGCATTCAAGATAGATCTGTTTTTTGAATCACACTTGACCCTAATATATATATATATATATATATATATATATATATATATATATATATATATATATATATATATATATATATATATATAGAGAGAGAGAGAGAGAGAGAGAGAGCATATTAGGCCTTCTTTTCTCATTTTGCCATGTTAGGCCCCATAGTTTGAAGTGTTTTATGATAGATTTGAACTGTTAGATGTGTTTTAGCATGCTTGCTTTAGTGAGAATTGACTCTTGGATCATGTTTTTTTGAGAAAAAAATATTTTTGTATAAGTCAAGAAAAATTGATGCCTTCATAGCCATTGATTTTGGATCACCGAAAAAACTGGTATACATGTCGGATTTCGGTGATCCCAAAGTTATTTTCCACTAAACAAAATCTATAGATCACATCTATGGTGTTAGATGTGAGGAAAAAAAAACCAAAAACTATGATTTTTGAAGGGGCCTAACGGAGCAGAATGAGCACAATATATATATATATATATATATATATATATAAAGCCCACAGGTAGCCCATTAACCCGCGAGCTGTGATCAGGTTCAAGCACTGTTCAGGTTAGGCCTTCTTTCAAAAACCAGGCCTAGGCCCGACCCCAATGGGTTGGGCCACGGGCCGCCGGGCCCATTGTCCAGACCTATTGCTAATATTGTTAAAATGGGTTCACTAGGTCAATTGGATTCTTCAAAACTTAGAAAGACCTGAGAATCAACAACCTTTTACCATCAGATGACTCGTCATTAAACAATAAAAATGTTAAACCATTTTTTAACCCCTTAAAAATATTTAAAAAACGAATTGAAATGACACATGAATCGGCTACTTTTGAATTGGCCAACGGCCGATTCCATCTGAATTGACCGATTCAGACTGATTTTTACAGCATTGCTTGGCGTGCATAAATTTTCTTGGTTGCTTCTCATTTACTATGGACACAGTTTTTTATTTTTTTGGACTTAATAGGGAAATTTTTTGTTCAACAAGGATTGAAAAAAAAGGGCAGTTTTAAGTTTTTTTGGACTTTCTTTTAATATGTATATGTTAATTTTTTTACTTATTTCTACTATTTTTATGTTTTTTTAATTTTTTTAAGCACCAAGATTTTGTTGAGATTTTTTTTTTTGTGATTTATCAACTAAACCTATATAATTATCACGAGAAATTGCCTTACTAAGATATAGCCGAGACTGATCTTTGTGACTATGACTAAAACACATATTTTCTAGCAAAACGTTGAAATAACAAGAACCGAATAATAAGTCTTTATCCAAAAGTCACCAAACCACTCGTCATGTTGAGAGAAACGTTTAAAACATCAAAAATTACTTACATAAAGAAAACTCAATTATGAATCCAGTTGAATCAGATCTTAGATCTCAGATTAAGATCACCATGAATCTTGAATTTGAATCCTGAAGTTCTTGTAACATATCTTGACTTTCAAGAAAAAATCACACACACACACACACAAATATATATATATATATATAAGAAAATGGGTCCGTGCTAAACCCATTTGATGCTAAACTGCCTGCTAAATGGGTTTTTCAGCCTCTCCGGTACTTTTTACGCAGTTTTGGCCGTATAAATGTGTTGGACATAGTTGATTTACTAAGAATCCACACTTGGATCATGTGTTTTCAAGGAAAAAATGATGTTTGGAACCTCAAAATTTTACAAAGACTTTGGACCGGTGATTTTTAGAACTTTATAAAACTCAACCATGTGTTGAAATCAAACGCCAACATTTATAAAAACAATAAAAAAAGACTAAAAACCCATTTTGCATGCTCATGTAGCACCTAACGTGTGAGCAGCTACCCATCACATACAAAATATAGAATAATGGGTCCGTGCTAAACCCATTTGGTGCTAAACCGCATGCTAAATAGGTTTTTTAGCTTTTGTGGCGCTTTTTATGCGGTTTTAGCCCTATAAATATGTTGAGCATGGTTGATTTACTAAGGATCCACACCTAGAAAATTAAGATTCAATTAAATACGGTATACATTGTTGGCCCATTTTTTTAATAACTCAGCTTTCATGTCCTTGTTCTCGTCTGCTTCTTTTGAATGCAAACTTTTTCAAACATTGTATTCAGTATTTAAATATATTTTTTTGTCATTTTTAAGTATTGCTAACACGGCACGTATGTCAAACATCTAACGCAACTTTCTCCCAAAGAACAACAAGTCGGCAAGGAAAAGAAAACATAAAAATAAATAAATAAAAAAAGAGAACACGAACTCCGATACTTAAAAGTTAGAAGTCCTTGCATGTTTATATTATATTTGAAGCACTCAGGTGGCCATATATGCCTTAGTTGGGCCAACTTAGTGACCTGAACTTTATTTTCTGCTCCTGGTGGTCCCAATTCCAACATCCCAAACAAGTATACTCCACAGGTTAGATTATATGATTAACCAAGAAGGAACGTCTCAATCTGAACATATCCTTTGATATCTAATATTTATATATTTATTTCGAAGGTGACGGAAGTCATGGCTTCTCTATTTTTTTTTTTTTGACAGATAGTGGACCAGGGTGGGTGCTGGGGACAAGCTCTCTACCCTCGCTTTATCTCAAAATTCCGCCTTCCATTTGCGGTTCATTCCGTGTGACGGGTTTTGATTTTTACCTTCATTATCAATTTCATATCCTCCATCTCGGCGAAGTGGGTTCAGACGTATCTCCATTTTCTCTCAAAATCTAAATGCTCATTCTTTAAAGCCCTTAGAGAAAGGAGATGGAGAGAGAAGAGAAAAGAAACCGTTTTAGTTTTAGGGTTAGAAAGTAGAAACTTAGAGTTAGAAAATATATATATATATATATATTAAATATTATTTTATAATATAATAAAAGTATATTAATAATTTCATTAACAGAGATCCTGAACAGAGTGAGGCGGGGGCCACATAGGATTAGAGTTATTAGTAGTGCTGGAAAACTAACCAAGCAGCTGATGGCTCGACTGGGTTCAGGTGGTTCATGTTCTGTACGTTTAAAGGGCTCAGCTCATCTGATAGGGACGACTTGTGAATGTCACCAAGTTGACAGGAACGTTACAAGTTATGAACCGGGGATGAAGGACATAAAACAGGGATGGAGGTTAAAATTTATACCCGTGCCGGGATGGACTTACATTTTTCCTTGCCCCGCCCTCAATTCTTTAAGGGATGATTATAAACTAAGGGGAAACCTGGCTCCATCCCACCTTAGGATGGAGGACATGAAACGGGGATGGAGGCGGGGTGAAGGTTAAAATCCATCCCCGTGCGTGAATAAAGGCGGGGTGAAGGTTAAAATCCATCCCCGTGCGAGAATAAAGGCGGGGATGAAGGTTCGGATTTTGAAACCGGGCGAAGGTGCAGACCTCGTCTCCCGCCCTGCCCCGGTACACTCCGTACCCGTTGTAGACGCTTTCTGTATTCTCGTTTCTTTTATATTTTTGTTCATAATACACGGAAAAATAATATATATATATATATTTTTTTTTTTAATATTTCAATTTTCATCACTGCGAAAATGTAATAAAAGTTACTATTAGCGGATCAAACGGTCAGGATCACATCTTTCTCAAGTAACCACAAGTACCTAGCCAATAAAATTTGTTTAAATTTTAAAAAAGGACACTAATGCGTACGGAAAAGATGAATGGTGTGGATCTTAGGAAAAAGAGAATAAAAAAAAAAAGTAAGAAAAACTAATTTCTTTCTGCTCCATTCCTTTTTGTTATTATTTGATTAAATAACTTTTTTTTTTCGTCTCCTGCTATAAACGGACGCTGAGTGGTTTTCTTCCGCGGTCTCTTTCCTCCTCTCTCTCCTGAGGGGGAGCGGTTTTCTAGGCCTCAACAAACCGATCTCCTCCCTCCTTCTCTTCCCTCCAAAAACCTCTCCTCTTCCTCCCCTAGCGCTCCAACTTCCATCCGATCGGGAAGGAAAGAACCGCCGGATCGGAAAAGAGCATTCCCGGCCGGAAATGGCTCGGTTGCCGAAGAGGAAGCTGTCCAACGGCAGGGAGTCGCAGACGCCGGAATCCAGCGAGGAACCGGTGACGCCCTCCGCGAGGTTCGAGCCGCACCCGTCTCCGGTGAGTTCGTGCCCGGATTCTTCCGCCGACAAGCCTGTCCGTGTGTACGCCGATGGAATCTACGATCTCTTCCACTTTGGACACGCCCGATCGCTCGAGCAGGCGAAGAAATCGTGAGGATTTCCGTCATTTTCTTGATTTTTGTATTTGGATCTTTTTTCTCGATTTTGTTCGGAAATTCGGTTTTCTGTTATCAGAGGGGGAGGAATCTGGTGAGTTGGACGGGATTTGATGAGATCCGGGGTTTTGAAGAGTCGAGGCATTGAGAGGAGTCGTGGAATTGAGGTTTCTGGGCTTTGATCCGTGATCGAAGTCCGAGAATAGGGGTGTGGATGGGTGATTTAAGCGAGGCATATGGAATTAGAGATTAGCTTTTTTTATTTGCTGTGGAGGAAGTATGAAATTAGTTAGTGAATTGTTTCGTTAGCTGTTCTTTTGAAGCATGAAGTTAGAGATTTCACTGTTCTTCGTTCTTGAGGGAATCGTGAATTTAGTGATTTTGTTTGATATCGCCTAATTTTCTTGGATTGCTAATCCGTGTATGGAGGCCGAAATTGGTATTTCTTGTGAAGCATCTGTAAGCATAATTTAGATCGATGGTTTGTTTGTGGAGGAAGTATGTAGTTAGTGTTTCTGAATTGCTTATTGGATTATTTCGTATGAATTATGGAATTTTAGTTTTCTTTGTTTTCTCCCGTTATTATTTATTGTTGGTCAAATCCGTAATTTCATGCTTTAAGTTAATTTGGACATAGTTTGGAACTTTTTTTTACTACAATTGCTTATACGTAATTGCCTGTACCGATTGCTTTATATGGCTTCATCGGAGGTTGATTTAAAATAAAAGATATTTCTATCTTGATCGCTATGGAACTGCTCCGTTTATCTTCATTTACGTAGTTTATGTGTTGTTCGCTTTTCCTTTTCTATAAATTTGGGTTGTGGAGGACTTCTTGGTTAAAATCACTTGATTGCTGTATGTATCTTGTCGACTGTCAACTTAAAGAGACAAATTCTCTTGAGCTTTACAATGGAATGGAACTGCCAACCCTTTAAATGGAATGAAAATACCAACGTACGGATGCTTGATTATACTTCTAATTGTAGCTTTCATTGTACCAATATCTATTATTCCTTTTCTGCACTTTATGTGGCTCTTTCTGTCACCTCTGTCTTCATTATTTTCTTGCAATTTTCATCCTCCTTTGTTTCTTCCCATTTTGAAGTAATTTTTTGGATTATTTCTCCTCTGCTAACTTACCCTTTACATTTTTTAGGTTCCCAAACACATACCTGCTTGTTGGTTGCTGTAATGATGAAGTGACTCACATGTACAAGGGGAAAACTGTAATGACAGAATCTGAGCGCTATGAATCACTTCGTCACTGCAGGTCTTATTCCTCAACTCTAAGTAGAGCTTACTTTAGCACCATTCCTTTCTTTTTTTCTTTTATTTCAAAAGATGATAATGTATTAAATCTATTTATGAAGTAATTTTATGGTTAAGATAATTCTTTCTCACCATGAACAAGCGTCCTTGGATGTTGGGCATGTAATTTCATTTTGTGCTGTAGTTATTGTTGTAGTAACTGCATGACTGAAATCTCTTGTTGGTGGAAGTTTTTTCTTTAATCATTTATAATTAACAGACTTATTAACCTCTCCCATCAGGAAAAAAACACTTTCTATTCATTGAAGTCTGTTTTTCTGTTTTTTTTCCCTTACATTGTTTATTATGTTAGGACATTTTATTTTCCTCACTTTTCATTCTCTATTTGTGGGCTTTTCGTCGGAGTGTCCTTAACATGAAATTTAATTTTGGCAAAGTGCTCTAGTTACTAGGGCTTGTTGGCAGAAGTTCGGCCAGACCACTAGAGAGTATGATGCAGTTAATTGCTTGCCACTGGTGATCCAAACTGTTGTTTCAATCTACAGCCCTTTAGCGCTAGCTGAAATCTAGGCATCATGCTTGATCCACCAGTCACAGTTGTTGCCTTAGCATCCCTTCCAATGCCTGATATCTGGCGATGCAGGAATGAAAGGAACGGTGTACATAGAATATTCTTGCATTCCTTTGTATTCGCCCTTCACCAGTTCAAGAAATCCCCACCAATCAGTATATCACTTTCACGTCTTCTGGTCAAGCGAGAAACAAGAAGTTAAGAAAGTTGTGGTACTAGACAAGAAATAGCAGTTATCAGATGGATGCGATATATTGCTGATAAATGCCTAAAATATCAAGAACTACTATGATTATTCAAAGAAATAGCAATTAAAAATAATAATAAGAAAGATATTTGCTTCATTATAAAAGCTTACGAGGAGTATTTTTTTGGGGCAAGCATTAGGAAAATGACAAGATTCTTTGAAGAAACGTGCAATTTGTTTTTTTGTTTTTTTTTTTGGCGAGGGGGGGGGGGCTGGTTAACCATGAAAAAACTGCCTCACTCACCGAGTTCATTGACGTAAAACAAGGAAAACATGGACACCAAACTGTGAGATATGGTCTGAGATTTGCTAAAAGTAACATGGAGAGAGGAGGAAAGATGGACACCAAGTTCATACTTCATAGTGTTCATAGAGAATGCTTTATTTGAAACTTGAGAAGCTTCTTAAGGAAGAATGTGAAAACTAGACATGCTTTCTCAACAATGCGGGAAACATGTTTCTAAGTAAGAAAAATGGGATAAACGAACAGGTGCTTTAGGAAGCTCTTAATTGATAAAGCAAAATGTCTTTGACATGGAGAAATATGAGAAATTCCAACAAATGCATGACAGTGGTTTGTTGTGACATGGTTTTGATTCTTTAATAATCTTTCATTGCTAAATTTTAGTACGTTGGATGTTGGTGTCTGAGCACAATATGAGGTATGAATAATCATTCAGTCTAACTGTCGCTCCAACTGTTGGACTTCATTAAGCTGAAGCCTTATAATTGCATGTTAAAAGATGTGTTTGGAGCGTAGTTTGTTAGTCTTGGTTTTTGTTCCACCAGTCAGGCAAGTAGCAAAATGAAAGCTAGCTAAGAAAGTTCCTAAATTTTTAAATAGGGTTTAGTTTCTACTAGAAAGTGAATACATTTCTTTAGTCTGTATATCAGGGGCTGTGGATAGACCTGGTTGAGTCTAGAGAAGTGCTGGAAGTGTATTGAGTATATTAGCAACCAGTGGCACACTTCAAAATGATTATTTGTAATGCATGAGAATGTTGAGAGTCTACAGTGTTCTTTTTCCCTTTCCCTGGAAATTCGAATATGTTCTATCAGTTTTTTTCAGAGTTATTACGTATAACTACTGAGCTTGTTTGTATCTGTGTTCATGGATTGAGAATGTACAAGGATTTTGTGCTCTCTTAGAATGTTCTTGTCTGAGTCCTGAAGTTCTCATCTAAGCTAGTCATGAAGATGAAGCTGGCAAAGTATGCCAAGACATGCTAACAAGTCAGTACTGGTGGTTGAACACTTGAAATAATCACATTGATTGTGTAAAATAGAAATGTCATTTGATCATATTTTCGGTTTTATCCTATCTATCTTTTGTTAGTATGAGATGTTTTGTTGTTGACATGCTTGGTGTTTTTGTTAGGTGGGTTGATGAAGTGATTCCTGACGCTCCTTGGGTCCTTACTCAGGAGTTCATTGACAAGCACAGGATAGATTATGTGGCACATGATTCCCTTCCGTAAGAAAAGATCATACTTAATAATGCTGTTGGTATTTAGGAGCTACAGTATTTGCTTCTTGGAAAATATAAACCTGTTTATATATGCATGTTTTTTTCCCGATTGGAAAGGAAGCCTTATTATCATTCTTGATCTTATGTAGATATGCAGATGCAAGTGGGTCTGGCAATGATGTCTATGAATTTGTGGGTTTCCAATACATGCTGTTTTCTCTTTAATATTTATCTTCTTTTCACCATGCAATGTGACTTCCTCCTTGGTGTAGGTTAAGGCCATTGGGAAATTCAAGGAAACTAAGCGAACAGAGGGAGTCTCCACATCAGATATTATAATGAGGATTCTGAAAGATTACAATCAGTATGTTATGCGTAATCTAGCACGTGGATATTCAAGAAAGGATCTTGGTGTCAGCTACGTCAAGGCATGCTATGACAACTTCATGTTTATAAAGCTTTTAATGATACAAAAAGATGCGCATAGGATTTTTTGTTGTCTCTGTTCACCTGTAAATGGGTGAACCGTTTTTTTCATTCAGCTCCCTGGCCTGCTTCATTGTCTGATACCTTTGATGCCAGTTTGCTGCTTGTGTTGTGACTAACAGGAGAAACAGCTGAGAGTGAACATGGGAATAACCAAGCTGCGTGAAAAGGTGAAAGAGCATCAAGAAAAAATGGGGGAGAAGGTATGCATGACCCACCTATCACTTTTTCTTGCACTGGCTATAACCTGCAGGCATGGAACTAGAATCAGCAAGCATGCCATTGATGGTTTGGGTTCTTTGATTCTAATTGCTAGAATAATTGATTGACATGGAATGATCTGAACTTTGGAATGTATTTTGATGTTTGAGGGGGAACCACCTATTTAGATGTTTTAAATGATCTCTCTCTCTCTCTCTCTCTCTCTCTCTCTCTCTCTCTCTCTTTCTCTCTCTCTTCGATTTTCATAGAGGAATCACATTGTTTTGCCCATGCTTTCTGAGTTTTGGTTTACCTTTTAAAGCTTCATAGGTTTTTGCCAAATGATATGGTGCGGTATGTGACAGAAATTGTTTGTTTTTCTTTCATTGCAGCTGAAGACTGCCGGTATGCATCACAGCGAATGGGTAGAGAATGCTGATCGCTGGGTTGCTGGTTTTCTTGAGAAGTTTGAGGAAGGGTGCCATATGATGGTGAGCCACTTGAGATGATTACTTGTCTTCAAAGAAGTGGAAAAAAGAAATGAACCAATTACTCTATGATCCTTCCCTACATTTCTTTTTTAAAGGTGATATGGTATGTTCTTTTTACAGGAGACGGCCATCAAGGACCGAATTCAAGAAGGCCTGAAGAGGCAGCAGTCGCGAAATATGGCAGATATGCTAGAATAAAACCATATAGTATTTCTTTGTGTTTTGTTGCTGAGTGAGGCCACTTTTTTATTCCAATTTGTAAAATCGGTGCTGCTGCTATTAAGCTGTCTTTGGTTTCTGCTCCTTTGTACTGCTGTTGTTACTACTAGTCTTTAACTATTGCCATTACCGTCTCCCATATGCCCTCTTTTTGATCTTTCCTTTCTCTGTCATCCCCATCCCCTCTGTCCCTCTCTCTAAGTGGAGAAGTAGGTCATCATACCAAAACAGATAATTCTATTCAGTGTGAGTGAAGTTACTATAAACAGAATTATCAGTTTGGCAATGCCATGTGAGTTTATGATCAGTTTTGTGCTAAATATATTGGCTGGAAACTTGGGCGGCCCAACTGAGGTTAAAGTGAGTCAAGTGTGGAGGCGGGTCGAATCGTGCAGCTGGTTGTGGAATAGTCCCAATGACGGTCACCACGTCCGCAATATTATGAAAATATTGTGTGATTTTTTCTAAAAGCTGATAAAAGCTTGAAAATTAATGTTGCAATGTCACTTGTTTTCAAAATCTCATAGTTTCGGTGAAAGAGTTTCCATTTTTTTTTTCAAGTTAATTCTGACCTTTCCCCAAGTGCAATAATAGGTCTTAGATGTGTGCCACTTACTATTATATTAAACATTTGGTTGGGCTCGTTATTTACACTTCGTTGATTGAATGCAGTTGGGTATACTAAGGCTGCGTTAATAACACTTTCTGCATGGGGCTAAAAAAACAAAAAGATCTTGTGTGATTTATACAAAATTAATGATGAACAAGAAACTATGCCATCGGCGGCACTAATGAGATGATAAAATCAGTACAAAACGCTACAAAAAAACATACAATACATGAAATATTATATTATATAATATAGGGTTATACAGACTTGAACTGTAGACCTTTTCGGTAAAATAAATCAAACTGATTATTATTTCGTTTCAAAGGCCAAACTTACATTTTTGTGATAAATTATTAACACTTTTTTAAAGTTTTATTTGATATATTTTTATATAAAGTGCATTCTTACACTTTAAAAAAATATATATATAAGAAAATGGCTCTTATGGTTGTAGGAGAGAAACGCCACTTTAGAAAAAAAGATTCAAAATGGCTCTTATGGTTGTAGGAGAGAAACACCACTTTAGAAAAAGATTCTCCAACTCAAGAGAGAAAAGGAGTCACCAGGTCGTGATTCAAAATCTGAGAGTTTGAGTCTTTAGGTGACTCCAAATCCACTCCTCAAAATGCTTGCAAACGTGCCCTAGTCTGAACATATTAAAATATGATTTCTTGAGGAGTGAAAAATTGGCATATTCTGAGCAAAACTCATAAAGGCAGAGTCAAGGAGGTCCTTATCAAACTTGATCTGACCATATCTATCCATCCAAATCATATTCAACATGTGTTAGAAAGTGTTAGAATAAGTTGGATTAGGACTCCAAGCCTAGGATGCTTTCTATATGGGTAATGAGTATTAGACTGGATCATGGTTGATCTTAATCTAAAGATGAATCTTAAGTGGTAAGTACAAATTTAAATTTGAAGCAGATCATATAAGTTATATTCAAATCCGAAACCAAATTGATATGGTTCTATTGGATCTGCAAAGATTCCATTAATATAATCCCAAATCCAACTCAAAACACATTCGGTTATATTTTAATATTCACATTATGGTGCAAATGGATTGAATACATTGGATATCTGATCCAAATCCATCATATTATTTCTGGATTCAGATCTTTCCAGTAAGATCTGAATGTGTATTTAGATTGGGCTCTCTTAATCGGATCATTTCCAGATTCAGGTCATTTATTTAGATCAAATTTAATCAGATTTGAATCAAAACCCAATCTGATTTTGCTTCTTACATGTTTTCGATATATTTTTACTGGATCCAATATTACCACATAATTCAATCTGGATTGAATCTTAGATCATCGAATCTTTTTCAAATTAAGATTCGGAGCAAATGCACAAAAATTTGGATTCAGATTCGGACCATGCAATGTCCAACCTTATCCGATCCGTCTGCAGCCCTAATCTACATCCAAAAATGATGGATCTGTTTTGGATCAAAAGGTCCAATTGAATCCGACCCATTTGAAGCACTAATTTGGGAAGGATAGTCTCGTCAATTTTTGTGGTTGTGCTTTATTTTATGCTCCTTATGGGCCAATCTGAATCCACCGTAGTGGATGACTAAAGCTTTAGAACGATGAAAATGCCTTTTTTTTAATCTCTTGCAACCCTGCCTGCTCCAATCTGACCAAAATAACCCCAACCCTTATATCAATTTTCGAAAATATCGTTCTCGAGAAAATCCGGTCCAAGAAAATTTTTAGGCCATGTTTGCAAGAAAAAAAATTCTCACAAGAAAAAAAATACCTATAAGAAGTTTTGATACGATAACTTTTCTAAATGAAAAAAATTCACTTATTTGTTTAATATGAGAAAAACGAAATGAAAAATGTGAAAAAAATTGAGAGAGAGCGGAGGATCAATCAACCCCTTGAGAGAGTGAGAGAGAAAAACTTAGAAATGGTGGTAGGCAGATGAAGTGGAGGAAGCTTTTCTTGTGGCAGATGAAATGTATAATAAAAAAGATTTTTTGATAGATGGAGGAATTTTTTCTATAAAAAATCATACTTTTTAGAAAAAAAATCAAATTTTTATATTTTCTGAAATAGTTGAAAAAGTTGTCATTTTTTTTCCTACTTGCATTTTTCTTACTACTTTTTTCTTTCAAACATTATCTTATATATACATGGGTGGGATTTTATAAGGTTTGAAAAATCAACTATCAATATCCTTTATTTTTTATAAAAAACACATAATTTGGGCATCATTTCCAAGTAATCGGCCTTGCCGAACACATCTATGTGGTTGAAATCGTGAAAAAACATCAAAAAAATCTGAAAAAATCATTTAGCATGTTTACATCATTCTATATATCTCCTTATTCTAAAAAATAAAGTCCCTCAGCACGTAAAAAAAATAAAAATATGTAAACTAATGTAAATTTATATACAAATTGAAAAATATGTCAAATTTTAAATAATGGCCTAGATCTAGTTCTCGAGAAAATCTCAACAAGGAAAATCTTATGATAAATTAAGAAATTCTGTTTTCTGCTTCAAAAGGTATCAACACATATGAAAACTAAATATATGTAAAATTTGTAAAAAAATATAACGAAAAACATACTAAAATTTTTATGACGTTAATATTGCGATAGAGCATGAAATTTTCAAAATAAGCAATATATAATAATATATACCGTTTTTCAAGATTATATCAACTTTTGGAAATATAACGAGAAAATCATTTGTTCAACATCTGGCTGATAAGCGGTTGAAAGACCTAAGTTAACCTCGAATAAGCGACGGAATTAAGCTTTGACCTGAACCCTTTCTACGGATCTGAATGCACGCGAAAGGGTGGTCTGGATAATTCATAAAATTATAGGGATGCTATGGTAATTTTGGAGACAAGTTGGAGGGACGATTTCGTAATCCATCAAACAAAAATGCCATATTTGCATTTGGGCGATTGCTCAGAAGAGGGCTTCAGAAAACTATTTACAAAAGAAGGGAGCAAAAATAGGGGAGAGAAATCTCTCTCTCTCTCTCTCTCTCTCTCTCTCTCTCTGCAAATCTCTCTCTACCTTCCAAGAAAAATCAATCAATTTCCGTGTCCCCAAATGTAAGTCTCTCTCTCTCTCTCTCTCTCTCTCTCTCTCTGTAGATATAAATCTTATAGTTTGATCTGTGCCCTTGATGCAGCTAGGCCCAGATATTTATTAACTTCGTTTTTCGCTGCTAATCGTTCCCATCTATGTGAAAATCCGTCATCCACCTGTTGGCTTTTCATGATTATGCAGTTCCAAGTGCGTTTTTGATGATTAGGGTTTTCGTTTTTTCCTCTTTCGGACTTGCCTGCTTTCAGATTTCTGTTCAAAATCTGATTTTTGCACTTGGGTATCTGGTATTTTGGGGTTTTACCGTTTCCTTTTTAGACTAGAATCATTCTGTTTGTTTTACTGGGGTTTCCGGGTAATGGTTGAAATTTGTATTTGGTGATCTTCATTGTTTATGGCAGCGCGTCTGAAAGTGTTCCTTTTTATGGCGTTCTTTTATCGCATCCTAGACATGATTTTGGATCCAATGTTTAAATGCAATTATATCTCTCCAAGGTGCGGCTTTTGATGTTTTAATAATATCACAACTAAGACTTTTTCAGTTCTTTGTGAAGCCTCTGTTAGATTTATTTGTGGGTATTGTCAAATCTATAATTCTTTTATGTGATTTATCTGCTGCAAATGAATCCTGCGTGTGGCCAAGTTTATCTCAGTGACCAGTGTATGTGTGCCACAGTTTAACCCCTGAATGCTGTGCACAGTGCAGTGTATGTGAAAGAAGTCCATTGGATGAAATTAAGTGTTGTCAAATTTAGATTTTGGATTGATAAATGATAATCCTTCATGTGGGTGAGTCTGCCTCAATGTGTAGCGTATGTTCCCACGATGGTTTAACTCTTCAAGGACTGTTTGCAGTATGGATGAAAACATCTATTGGATGAACTGAGCTTGAAATTCAGTATTGCGTTTCTTCTACATGGACGAGCGAAGTCGAATGGATCATCTTAGAAATTGGGGTTTTCCTCCGCAAGCGGTTAATGGGAATCCCATGTTGAAATCGTTGGCCGGCAGTGCAGTTCTAGACACTTCAGCAACCGTTGCAGAACATACAACTGCAGTCATGTTAAATGGACCTTTTGCAGATCGAAAAGCTTCGCGTGCTGAAGCTCAAGCAGGGGCATCTTCTATGGGTTTCCCAGCGCACCCTTGGGCCATGATTCCACCTAGTATGAATTCAGCTCATGCTCCTGAAGAAAACCTGGATATCAGGATCAAGGAAATGCAGAATGTTCTTGAAATGCCAACTCAAGAAGTGGATAATGGTAATACCGACACTAAACCAGCAAAACGTAGAAAGCCACGAGCTTCTTCAAAGACACCTAATAACGATGGATCAAAACCTGTAAGGCCAAAGCAGCCGAAGAAGAAGGACTCCTTATCTACCAATGGAGACAGTGGTTCTTTGCCACCTGAGAAATCTGATAAAAAGATCCTTGACATTGTTATCGATGGAACAACCTATGATATCTCAAGTATACCAGTTCCAGTTTGCTCTTGCACTGGTGTCCCTCACCAATGCTATAAATGGGGAGTTGGTGGGTGGCAGTCTTCATGTTGCACCACAAGCATGTCTGTTTACCCTTTGCCACTGAGCCATACAAGACCTGGAGCTCGAATAGCTGGAAGAAAGATGAGTATTGGAGCATATAGGAAAGTGTTAGAGAGGGTAGCAGCTGAAGGTCATGATCTCTCTACTGCAGTTGACTTGAAAATTTATTGGGCTAAACATGGTACAAACAAATTTGTTACAATCAGGTAGATGATGATGCTTTTCTAATTTTCTGTTAATATTATTCTCATGCTTTTCGTTTGAACATACTTCTCTGCTCTCTGTATCTTTTGCATGTTTAACAAACATGCTGTAAATTAAGTGTGGGATTTAAGCCCAGTGATGTGTTAGTTTATTTCTTTGACTCCTGATATTGATCAGAATTCTGGAAAGGGAAGATTACTTTCTCCCTACACGGTTGGATATCTTTCCATTGTTGGTTACAATATCTGCATTTTCTGAAAACAGTCTACATTGTAAGTATATTCACTTTGTCATGGTTTTCGAAAAATTACGAATATAATTCACATGGGGCCACTGGGAACAAATTATGCTCAGTGCCTTACAGGTAGCTACATTAATTTGTTAGTTTCTCATGATCGTATGTACTTAAACAAAATACAAATGTTCCTTTCAAGAATTTCACATCTGACTGAGAGTATATCTCACTATTTTCATGCGACCTTGGATAGAAACATGTATTTGATTAGTTTATGGTAGCAAATACTGTTTCGATCAATGCATACATGTGCAGGTTAGTGCATGCATATACACATTTCCACTCATACTTTTTTTCTGTGCTGGCATTGGTTTTGAATGTGAAATGCCTCTCATTCACTTCTGTTAATAGCCTCCATAATGGTCTCTTCACTTTCCTGTTGATGTGAAATGCCTCAATTGGCCTTACCACTTTATCCTGTGAACATCGGTCATCTAGTCATTGTCTTCCACCTCTATCTCATGGGGATTGTTAATTGTTGGGGTGTTTGACATCCAATACCTCTTAAAATTGTTGGCTTGCATGGTGTTAAATGCATGCTTACAGTGGAATGTAGTAAGCGTTTGCACAACCAAGTAGTATCTGGGTAATTTGGCTTCAAAACTAAAATTAAATATTGTCAATGCCTCCCAGAAGATTTGGTGGGACAATTTACATACATGGGTTGTAGCTTTTACCAAAAAAACCATATTTTTTTGGGCACATTGCTGAATATAGCATATTTTTTCGTAGTATACATGACTTCTTGTATACTTTATTGTCTTGTGCATCCTCTGTTTGTTCCCTACAACACCTGTTATGGCCTGCAAGCTTCTTGGTTCTATTAAACAAAGACAATTATCTGATTGACAGAATGATGTTTCCCCCCCCCCCCCCTTAATTACTGGTGGCATCATTCGTATCTTTTATTTTGTTGTTGGTGAACTGGTTTTCTTGTAGTCTTTTCGTATGCTCATTTTCATAATTCTCTTCATCTAATACTGTTGGGATTAAAACTATGTATGGTATCATTCCAGCAAGCAGAAGGCTTCTCTTTTCCCTTTCCAACATAATCGGTTTTTATCTTAAATCAGTTGACCATCCAATTTTATCTGTTAAGTCTATTTAAGGACTCTTCATATGGTTCTCACGTTATCTTCTGCATTATGCTTGTCCATGGAGGATTTTACACAAGTTTTTGGCAAGTTGAACAAATTAAGTGCATGATAATTAAAATATAAGTGCTTCTATTTGGCTTATGCCTTATTTCTTTTCTAGTCATTTGAAATCGATGCAATCCAACCATCCATATCCAAATTGTTCTATTTTTTTATTTTGTTCTTTTAGTAAAAAAATATTTAATGCTACAATATTTCGTTCATCATGAATTTTGGTGTCACCTGCACACTTGCAACGCTTGCATTCGTGAATCGTGCCGATGGCTAGAACCGTAGAATCATTTCACGTATCAATCCCCACCGGTGCTTGTTTGGTTGAGAGAGAGAGAGGTTCTTTCTAGGAGTGTGCAAATTCGGATGCAAAACCAAATGAGAGGGATTCTTTCTAGCGGTAGTGAAATCTGGATGCAAACCCGAATGACTAAAAGAAGAGAGAGAGAGACGTTCTAGCAGTAAGTGCAAATTTGGATGCAAAACCGAATGACTGAAAGGCAGGGTGAATCGTGTAAAAAATAACTAGTTTTCTTTTTGGCTGGCATGCTTATGACATGGGTATTCAGCATTGATAGGAGTCGAGAAGATTGCACGATACAAGAGGATTAACTCCTGTAGAACATTCACTAATGATCTCAACAAAAAAAACATATATAATTTACAACTGGAATTGGTTGATGTGCATCGCAAAGCTACTTTAAGATGCAACCATAAAAAGAATGCCACAGGCAAAAGTTAGGCTTGCTGTTGAGTCATGGGGAAGTATTCAAGAATGCAACCTCGACCTCAAAGACCGCTGTCATGAGCCTCATGACATTTACTAATCATGCAACGTTCCCCTTGCTATGGCTTTCCTCCAAAAAATGTCAATAGAAACACGTTTGGTTTCTAAAAGTGCACAATTTGACAACTGAAGCTTTTCTTATTTGTTCTGTTAACTCTCTCTCTCTCTCTCTCTCTCTCTCTCTCTCTCTCTCTCTCATACATGCACGATTACTGCAGATGTTGATACGGGTGGACATTGGGTGACGTGGCTGATGGTTTATCAGATCCAACCTGAGATCATCTGGGTTTGGGTTGCCTACGCAGCCCAAGCTGGAAAAGAGCAGGCCTAAGCCAGCCCAATAAAGTAAACATGCTGAGCTCGGGTACAAGCAAAAAAATGTACCAATGGAGCTCAGCCAGCCTGACCCAACTCAAGCCCACTAACACTCGGGCCAGACCAAAACCTGATAAGTGTCAGGTCAGGGTTAGGTTCGGAACTTCAACAGGTATCCAGTCGAGTCAGTTCGGGCGAGACTGATACCACCCCAGATGTTCAGCTACTGATCCATGTGTGAGCAGTGGGGATGTTGACCCAAGACCACTAGCTTGGGGGTATCACTTCTGGACCATTCTGGTAGTTGTCCAAAAGTTTAAAAACTGCTTGGAGAGGTCTTGACCGTTCTTAGTTTGATCATAAATTCAAGATAAAAATATAACAGAAGATGTAGATGCCCCAATACTTGAAATGTGAATCACTTCTTATTTTTGTCCTATGTTACAATTCTCCATGCTTCACATGAAATTCACATCACAGGCTCTAAACTGACATTAGGAACCCACATTCAACTCTAAAACATAATATCACGAACCCATATTCAACCAAAAATGAATGAAGCTAATACAAATGGTGCTCAAACATTAGGCTTTGCTTGCTTGTAATGGAGCTGTTTCTTTACTGGCCACTATTTGTTCATAGAGGTCTCTTATCTTTAACCCAATAATGGTTTGGAAGAGACCAGTTCCATTGTTGCTTCCTGGGAAGTCATCATGCTTCAATTTCAATATTTGCTGTGTAGCTTCACCATAGTATTTTGTAGAAATGCTGCTCAGATGGCTCTCAACGTAGATCAGTTCATCTAATCTATCAAATTGTCCATCCATCTCCAATACGGAGACCTAAAAGAAAAACAGTGTGAAGTATTAGGAACATTGAAGCAATATTCCGTTTCATGTCAATATGCAAAAGTTTGCTTTCTCATCATTTTACAACTCTGCTCAAATTTCATCAAGACCTTATTCAAGAAATGGGTTCAAAGCTTCAGGCATGTGTGCACACACACATGCGAGCGCAGCATTGGCATGAATTTATATGAACAATGAGATGCCATTGGTAGGATTTTTGACTGATCTGATATTAGGGGTGAGGGCAAATGGATAAAATTTTTAGTATCAGGTGATAAAAGCCTGAACATGTTATACCTCATTGGAGAAGTAGGTGTCCGGTCCGTAGAAGAACTTGATGCCTGGATACGAGCAAGTCAGCTTTCTCCCACAGGGTATCCATGAAATGGTTGAACCTTCATCGAACAGGTAAACAGGGCTAAAGTATTTCACTCCCTCTTTCATGATCAACCTCACTCTCAAGATCTTCCCTCCGTTGTCATCGGGAATCAGTTGTGTCGGCAAAACTTCAATCACTGCATCGGCATATTGCTTCTGCGGGTCTGCAAGATGATCATTGAAAACCCAGTAAGTCCAGATACTTCAAACAAGATAACAGGCAATGTGAACACATAAAAACTGATGTTTCAAGTGAATGAAGTTTCTACCAATATATGCGTCAAAGTCTGGTTTTCTTGCTTCGATGCTAGCTTTAATGCTCTCAAGACTGTGCCCACGCTCTGCCATGTCTCTCTGTAATGTTTAAACCAACTCAGATAAAATAAAGCAACCATAAACGTTACTTGCTACATCCTTCATTTAATCACAAACCTGAATTTTCCATGCAAACTTGACCTCGTTGCTGATATCCAAGTAGATACTGAAGTCAAGAAGTTCTCTTACACGAGGATCATACCTGAGAATCAGAAAATGCAGATAAATACTGGAACTACACATTCTTAAGCTTGCATTGGTGGGTATCCTAGACAATCTTGCAGATTTCAGATAATCAGACAGCTGACTGGTTCTATATTGACCCCATTAATGCCATTGTTAGCACAAGTTAATAGTGAAATGTTAGGCAGAGAGATCTAAGCGTTCAGAACCTTCTAACTTACAAGTGTCATATGGTAAAACCAAGGTCACCAAATAAGAAAGCAAGATCAAGAAACAACTCAGAGAAGCAGAAGCAAGAAGCAAGAATCAAGGGTTTTTAGGTCAATGTGACATGGAAAATAAGATAGTGACTAGGAAATACTTAAGATGTGAATTGGGAAGCCTTTTAACAGTTAGACTAAAAAATAGTTAAGATTGCTAAACATTTTAGTCTTTATAGCAGTAATCACGTACTTGAAAATAATTTTTTTATTTTCCAAATTTATAAAAAAATTGGTGTGAACGTTACATAAAATCAGTATTCACTGGCATCATAATAACCGATAAGTAGCTAATAATATCATCACTTCAGTATAAAAAAACCATAAATTATATGCAAAAGATTGCATAATAGTGAACATGCAGAAAATTTTGAACACTTCTGCCTTAATCTTTAGAAGATTATCTTCATGAATTAAATTACAATAGGTCGATTATAAGTTCTTTAAAGAACGATTCCTTAATTGTGTAAATTTATTGTCGTTCAAAGCCCCATGTCCTTGGGAATGTGCCCTCAATTAACATATAAACAAAGCCATGTAAGTGCCTAATTTTCTACTTCTGAAGCAGCTACAGATGTGTGAGCTTTCCCTGACCATGGGTAAAACAGTTCAAGTTCTAATAAACAAACTCTTAGAAGTTTTAGAACCAGCAAAGAGTCCAAAAGACTGACACAGCATTATTATACGACCACAAATTCTGCCATGGACGAAAATGTTGAGCCTCAAATGATCTGATAATCCAAAATAAGTCTTAGCTTTCTAAAGAATGAGAGTTAAGAAATAGCAAAGGTAAACTTTTAACCAAAAAAATCAAGGTTGGTTAAAGCAACACAGTAGGATCTTTCCCAATTGCGTAACCCTAGCATTATACACATCTCAAGCATGCAATGTAAAGTCAAATAAGTTCCAAACATATGCCTAGTTTTTTTATCAAACAATTACTCTAGAAATGTGAGCCCACCAAATTTTCACCCAATTCAAAATACCCTCAATGAAACACTTGTATTTAGGTTGAAGAGGTGTCACATACGACTGCTTCTGATTCCAGTTAGCAGAAAAGGATTTTTCAAATAGGATCCACAAATACAGGGCATAGTGGAAGTCATGAATAGTTTCCATTCCACGAATAAAATGTGTGTCATAGCTACACTAGAGACTGGAAAAGAATGAGGTATATAGAAATTCAGTGTTTCTCCAACCAGCTATTGATTATGAAAGTTTCTATTGTGAGGTTCCAAATCCAATATCTTTTCAGAAAGCCAACAGCAAGCACAAGAAAAAGGGGGACAAAAAGAAGAAGCTGTGCACTGATAAAGTGGTCCTTAAGAAGTGGAAGCATAGTCATAAATTCTTGATATATGCAGTAAAGACATCAACCTCAAAGAAATTGAAACAGACCAACTAAAGCTATACAAAGATGACATTCGAGATGAAAAAGACCAACTAAAAAGCCTTTAGTAAACGTCTAAAACCAGGATGCATAAAACCAACAAGACCAAAAAAGACATCATAGAAAGATTGAGAGAGCACTAACATTGGATGAAGCCCTTCAATGACCAGAATCTTGGGAGGCTGAATAACTTCAGGAGGGTCTAACAGCCCAGTGACGTGATTATAGATTGGTTTCTCCACTGGAATCCCTTCTTTTAGCATCTTCACCTGCTCATACATGAGATCAAAATTGTTGGCTCTTGGGTCTAATGCAGTCACTCCCTTCTCCTTCCTTCCTGTCCTATCCAAAGAATGGTAGTCATCCAGGCAAATCACAGCTGTTGTATCACTGATCAAGGTATTTGAGTCTGGGTTTCCTCCCTTTGGGGGTTCAGCTGTTCCCCCAAAGACACTAGTCAGCCTCCTCATGAATGTGCTCTTCCCACACCCTGAATCTGCTGCCAAACCAATGACCACGGTCTTTGCTTCCTCAGCAGAGCATGAGATCTCAGAGATCCCACAGAACCTCCTTGTTCTCCTTGTGCTTCTGTAGAAGAAAACATGGCTTTCATGCCTGTTGATGGTTTGATGAAAACCCAAGTGGGTTTTTGTTGGGGTGGTGGAAATTGAGTACACAGTTGTGCAAGCAGCCATCTTTCCTTTGTCTCTGCAGGTTTCTCCCCCTTTTTTCTCAGTTTATCTGCATTGAGTTGCTTTCAAATGTGGAAGAACACATGCAGAGGGGGAAAAATAGATGGTAGGGAGTTGATGTATATAGGAAAAAACAAGAAGAAGCAAGAATTTGTGGCTGATTGGTAGAATTGAAATATGAGAAGCAATTTTAGATTTTTGGGGTGACGAAGAAAAAAATGGTTTTTAGTTTATGTGATGGAAGCCGCACCTGTTATTTATCTGATAAGGAAGGCCTTTTTCACAGGTGGCAATACTGAGGGAGGAACATAGTTAAGAGGAAACATAGGGCGCTGCCATTTTTGCAAATTTTTACTTGTCTTTTTGTTGCAGAGTGATCAGTCTGACTATCCAAAGAAAAGTGATTACTGTGGGACTAATGGTGATTAGGCTGTATTGTCAGCTTGGTTGTCTTGCTGATAATGCGGGTCTGCCACGTGACAGGTGGAGGGTGGTGGATTGGGGATGAGAGAAATGAAGGGTGGAGGAGATGTGTGCTTGATCCAGTTAGAATGATCCTAAGGATCATGCGGAAATTTTAAACAAAATTTTAAACACTGTCTAAGAACCACATGCAAAGACTACACAATCTTTGTATACATGAGTCTACAGTCTGCACTTTGTGTCACAAACTACATGCAGTGCATGACTTGCACGCATGCATGAATGTGCCATTGAATGTGTGCATGACCCCCCCATACAAATACAAGACATGCGCACGCCCACATACTAGGCCAAACTCAAGCCAGGTCGCACTACTACCATCAACTCATTCTTGGCTTGGCTGTCAGTAATTATAGTGTAACTCTCTTGCACGCATGAGTTAGCATGGGCTGGAAAAGGATACAAACTGCTTGTGGCTCGGCTCATGTTTGGCTTATAAAGAGCTCGTTCAAACTCGTGAAATGGGTTCGGCAAGTTGAACACGAACATCAAGTTATCTGCTTGGCTCGAGTTAAATAAGCTTGTTATTTAATAATATATACACTATCGATTTTCAAACCATATAAAAATCTACTTGCGCGTCAAAATTGAATAATGAAAGAGTCCATCCCTATAAAATCAAACACTTTGAACACATCTTTTACTGTCAGATTGGAGAAACACATGAAAAAGAATCCTTCAAAATCTCCCTAAGCGAGGACCGGTGTATAAGCAGTATATATATTGAAATTAATATTTAGCTGGCAAGCAATAAGACTAGAGTTCAAATCCTTCTGTTCTTGAAACAATGTATTTGTTTTCTAAATCTATCGATCCAAACTTGGCTCAATGAATTTAGAGTTCAATTTTTTTACTAATTCTAGCATTGGAAAATATGTTTCTGTTGTAAATGAGAGCTCAAGCTTAGCCTTGTTTATCTCCAGCTTGACATTACCAGCTCTGCTTGGCTCATTACAAGAACAAGCAGAGTTTGAACACCTTCTACTTGGTTCAATCGGCTCCTTTACAACTCTAAAGTGATTGGGTATCACACAAAACATGGTCAAGTTCATTAGAAACGATCAGGTAAAGTTGAACCTGATCATTCTCCTCTGTCAACTTGGTGCTTCTTAAGTGGGTCCCTCTTTTAAAAAAATTAAAGGTGGTCTCTCCAAAAATATTATAATAATTGAAAAGACACGGCATTCTCCAACGAAAAAACTTCATGGACTTAAAAAGACGGAATGGAAAGGTATGTGCATGACTATTCATTTAAAATTAAAACAGTGGTATTGGGAAAGGGAAGTCTCACAAAGTAATAGTCAACCAAAAGATGGTATCTTTGGTTGGCCCCTTGGTTTAGAAAATCCCACATTGGTTGGTCCCACCACTCACATGTAACACGTAGATTCCAACGAAACTTTTTGTTTTTGTTCAGAATCTATCTGAACATAGTTTCTCTTCAGCCCATCGAGAGTATCGAATACAGATCTCCAAGAAAATCCAACACTATGCAATGCAGGTACATCCCATGGTTTTAGACAAAGTATATATATATATATATATATATATATATATATATATATATATATATATATATATATATATATATATATATATATATATATATATATATAATCGGAGAAACCACCTCAGGCACATAAGAAGAAGAGCTTTTTTTTAAAGTGGCTGATATGGTATCCCTGAACACCAAATCAACGTATAGGTGTCTTCGTTGGGGGTTAAGTTCTTCAATGAAATATAGTCTTACAGCCATATATAGACTCACGGTTCAGATGATGAGCTGACCTCAAGTAGATGAGTGTGAAGCTTATATATATATTCATTTCTTGCATCTCACAATTAAAAACTGAGGTCATGTCGTTTCAATTCGCAAGGCGGAGACTGTGATCTAGAATCACATGATAAGTGAGTAAAATGACCCCGAGTGTAATTTGGAATCTCACTGGTCTACTTTCTCATGTTCCTTGCACATGAGAAATGGAGCTTCTCAATTTTTAATTGCAAGATTACACGTGAAATCAGTTGTAGTCCATCACAAATTCCTAGCCAAGATCAAGTTGCTAATTGGGTAGGTTGACATCGCACCACATCTCCAACGAAACTGGATCTGGCCCAAGATGCCCAAACTTGGTATAGGTCCAATCTAAGAAGCCAACCCCCACTGGACCTAAACAACAACTGTCTCAGAATGCCAAATTTATTGGAGTATAGGTGTCACACGATCGAATATATAGAGTAGCAGAGCAGAGATGGTACGTCACCTCATCTCCACTGCCTGGCTTTTGGCTGAAAAAGATCAAAGGTAAACCGTAAACCACAGATTCGTGAGACTACTCTCCAGAGTCCAGAGTCCAGAGTCCAGAGTCCAGGGTCCAGAGTCCAGGGTCCAGGGTCCAGGGTCCAGACGTAGCATCAGTAGGCAAAAACAAAACAAAATCTGATGGTGGGTACATTAATTTCAGGGACACCAAACTAGGGGCGAAACGCAAGCATGTACCAGCAGTCAGTGACACATGTTTGGTGGAGTTGGGATTTGAAACCCAATGAATGCCCATGAAATACAGGTGGCTCTTAATTATTCTAACACCCATACGGCGCCATCGCTGACGTCAAAGTACACAAAAAAGTAGGCAAAACAAGCTAAACAAAATAATTTAAAACTTTCAGATTACCAAAAACAAAGTAAAACTTTAAGTCCCTCTCTCATTCTTCAACCCAACCGAGGGCTCTTCACAGGGGTAGCCTCTAAGGCCTTGTTCGAGTGACAAGGGGCACAACTTGGTTTTGTTTAAAAATTTTGGTTTTATTTAAAAATCAAGTTTCAAAACCCAAACTAAAGGATTGTTGATGGAGAATAGTGAATTGTGGGGGAGGGACTCTGTCAGGAGGGTCCGTTAAGATTTGAGGAGGTTGAGCAACCCAACGCTTAATGAACCTACAATTGATCATTTTTGACTAAACGGAAAAAGACCTAAACTAAATTGAGTTTTTTGCCCTGTCCATGGATACTTATCCATGGATAGAATCGCAAGAAAAGGAGACATTACTCTTCGTCTAAAAATATCCAAATTTTGATCCCTAATACTCCATAGATAGTTCGAATTGGATAGGAACAATGATCAATTTTAACTCGAATGGTCTATAAGGAAACCCTGACCTCTCTAATCCATTCAATGCGGGCAATTTCGTTTCCGTTGAGACGTCCTGCAATTTGTACCTGAATTCCCTTTGCATTTGCTTGTTCAGCTAATTCAATAGCTTTTTTCATTGTCTTATTATAAAAGGGAGAGAAAAATACTTTCAAGTCATGGTTCTGTCTAGACAAAGAAGATCCTCTTAGATTTTTTGCTCAAAACTACCTAAGTATATCTTTTATTTTTTTATTTTTTCCTAAGTATTAGGGTATAGGGTTTCCTACAAAAAGTTTAATCTCTTATTGAAAGCTACAAGAACTTTCTTTGTGTGGTGATAAACCTTGGATCTTGGATTACAAACAATTTATATTTTGATTTTGATTTTGATTTGGAGTTTTAAACTCAAACCCAATCTCTGCTCAATTCAGTTCGGTTTGGTCGGGCTACGCTTTGACCATTTTAATACTTGGATGATTTTGATCCTAAGTACATATATGTCTGTTGACCAAGCCATAATATTATACATTTGTCCCAATTGGATTTGTTCGGATATCATCCAAATCAATTTGCATGGCCTTTAAGACCCAGTCGTTCTTAAATCCATCACCCTTTGACTAGTTTAGGGATGGTTAAGGGTCTGACAAGGTCAATTTGGACCCAACCTGTACCATTTTTGTCCAAGTTTTTTTACCATACCTGTTGGGTTGTTTCACCATTTATGGTGGACCGCTTGGTCCACTTTATGACCTTTTAATGGGGCCTGGAGCCCGAGAGCCTATATAAACTGAGCTCCTCCTCTTCATTTCTCATCCCTCACTGCTATCTCCTTTCTATCTCGAGTTATGCTCTCCTCTCTCTCTTGATTTGAGATTTTCTATCTCTCTCTAATTTTGGTGCTTTTCTCTCCTGGGTTAGACCCAAATTCAGGTAGATATCCAAATTCAGTTGTGGTCCAAATCCAAATATAATTGCAGTTTGAATACATATCTGATTTCAGATCGAATCTTAAGATCCAAATTCATTATAGTTTAGATTTTTATCCAAGATCCAAATCCGATTATAGTTTGGATCATTATTCAATATCTAAATTCATTATAGTTTGGATCCTTATCCAGTATTCAGATTTGATTGCTGATAAAACCCATATCCAGTCATAGTTTGGATCATGACCTAGTTATTGTTAAAATCTAGATTCAAACACAGGATTCATACCCAATTCGACCCTAGTCAAGAGGTTATTCAAGGGTCTGTGTCGAGGTTGTTGCGCTCACACATTGCAGTGCATAGTTTGATCATTCGTGAGAAGGTGAAAGCTCGATTGTATCTTGGGAGAGTAGTTGCATGAATACCCATTGCAATGAGGACTTGATCCTAAGTGGGGCAAATATCGCTTGAAAGATAGCATGTTTATGTGTGCCTTCAAGCTCACTGGTTCAATCTTAGTTGCCTAACCCACTAAGTAAGGTAAAATTTTCAAGTGATAGATTTGCAAATGGCAACTGTGAAGGTTAGAAACCAAGAGCTGCCCAAGTTGTCCCAGTTCGATGGCACCAATTTCAAATGATGGTAAAACAAGGTGTTCATCTTCCTCACGATTGCAAAAGTAGCATGCGTGCTTACAAAAGACTATCCAGAAGAATGGGAGGACAAAACAATTGCTGAAAATCACAAGAGACTAAAATGAAAACATGATGACTTTCGTGTATCGCAGACAATTACTGAATGCACTCTTCGACACCCTGTTTGACCTCTACTTAGAAGTCATCACAACAAAGAATTTGTGGGAAGCCCTTGAAAGCAAGTACAAAACAGAGAATGTAGGAATTTGTAAGTTTTGGTTAATAAGTATATAGATTTCAAATTCTTTCATGATAAGTCACTATTATCTGAAGTCCATGAAATGCAGATCTTTTCTAATCAGATCAAGTCTGAAGGTATGAACCTTGATGAATTATTCCAGGTGGCTGTAATCATTGGAAAATTGTCCCCATCTTGGAAAGATTATCGAAATGAATTGAAACATAAGAATGAAGAGTTTACCTTAGAACAACTTCTTTAACATCTTAAAATTGAGGAGGAAGCTCGATCTCGAGATAAAAAAGATGATATGAAAGATGTTTGTGCTAAGGTAAACATGGTTGAATGCAAACCAAAGTTCAAACCTGGACTTAAGAAGAAGAACAAGAAGTCCAAATTTGGTGCTAAAAAGAAAAAGATTATTTTATGTTATACTTGTGAAAAATGGAGTCACTATGCGAGAGAATGCTAACACGGGAAGAAATTTAAAGACAATAAAGCTAACAAACTTGATGACGACCAAATGGTTGTAGTTAGTGAGATATTTATAATTAATTCGGATATATAAGGGTGGTATGTGTATTCTGAATCAACAATCCATTTATGCAATAATAGAAGTATATTCAAAACAAACGAAACCATGAGAGAAGATCATATGATCTATATAGGTGATAAACATGAAGTTAACGTTCATGGAAAAGAGAATGTGAAATTTCACTCCACCTCCGAGAAATGTTTAACCCTCCAAAATATGCATCACGTACCGTAAAAAAAAATCTTATATCTGCCTATTTGCTTACAACTCATAATTTTAAAGTTTTAATAGAATCCGACAGTATTATACTGTCAAAGAACCACAAGTTTGTAGGAAAATGTTACTTTATCAATGGGTTGTTTAAACTCAATTTGAGTAATAAAGTTGATTCTTCTTCTATTTATATACTTTACTCATATGATTTATGACATGCTAGATTAGGACATGTAAATTATAAATCTTTGATAAGTATGAATAACTTAGGATTGATTCCTAAATGCAAAATTAAATATATTGGAAAATGTGATATTTGTATTAAAGCAAAGTTTGCTAAAAAACCATTTCAGAGAGTTGAAAGAACTTTTATTAGATTTAATAGACAATGATGTGTGATTTTAAAAATACTCCAACTCATGGGGATAACAATTATTTTATAACTTTTATTGATAATTTCATAAAATATGTTTATGTCTATCTCATGAAAATAAAAGATGAATCAATTGAAATTTTTAAGATTTTTAAAGCAGAGGTTGAAAACTTTCACAATTGTAAAATAAAGTCTTTTAGATCTGATAGAAGTGGTAAATATCTTTCAAATGAGTTAATTAAATTTTGTAAAATTAATGAAATACATAGACAAAATACTGCTCCATATACTCATCAACATAATGGTGTAGTTGAACATAAAAATAAGACTCTAATTGACATGGTTAATTCAATGTTTATCAGTTCTGGTATAGATTATAACCTGTGGGGTGTTGCATTGCTTAATTCATGTCATATCTTAAATATAATTTCATATTCTAAGTCAAACACTATACCTTATGAACTTTAGAATGAGAGAAAACCAAATTTAAATTATTTAAAAGTTTGGGGTTGTATTATTTATAGAAAGCTTACTGAACCAAAATTAATCAAATTAGGTAAAAAAAACTAGAACATCTGTCTTCATTGGATATTCTCAAAATAGTATGGCATATAAGTTTATTGATATTGAAACCAAAGTAATTTTAGAGTCTATCCATGCTAAATTTAGAGAAGATTTAACTTTAAAATCACTTGAAGCTTCAAAAGTTATTAATAATAATCCACAAAAAAGAGTTTATAAGCCTGAAAATCTTGAAATTCAAAAAAGTAAAAGATCAAGAAAACCAAAAAAAGATGGTCCTGATTTTCATCACTATATGATAGATAGAGATCATGTTTCCTTTTCAAAAGTTATGTTCTATCATGATGTTCCTTCTTAGAAATAAGCTATAGAAAGTGAATTAGATTCTATTATAGAAAATAAAACTTGGGTTTTGGTGATTTACCCCATACTTTTAAACCCTTGGGATGCAAATAAATTTTCAAAAGGAAACTTCGAATTGATGACTCTATTAAAAATTTTAAAGCTAAACTAGTAGATAAAGGTTTCAAAAACCCAAACTTGATTGTTTTGACACATATGCTTATGTAAGTAAGATTGCATCTATTAAAACTATGGTTGCTTTGACATCAATTTATAATTTTGAATTTGATCAAATGGATGTCAAAATTGCATTTTTGAATGGTATCTTAGAAGAGGAAATTTATATGAAACCTTAAGGTTATATCACACCAAGCTAAGAAAAAAAAGTCTGCAAATTGTTAAGGTCATTGTTTGGTTTAAAACAACCACCTAAACAATGATATAAGAAATTTGATGAAGTAATCATTTTATATGACTTTAGAATTCATGACTTTGATAAATGCATATATAACAAAGTAGAAGATAGTCATATTATAATTATTTATCTATATGTGAATGATATCTTAATCATGAGTAATAATAAAGAATGTATAAATAATACCAAAAGTTTTTTTTCATCTAAATTTGACATGAAAGATATGTGATTAGGTGATGTTATACTTGGTATTAAACTGATTAGACATGAAAATGGTTATGCATTAACTCAATCTTACTACATTGAAAAAATATAATCATTATGATTGTAAGCCCATTGCTACTCTGATTGATCCTAGTGTTAAGCTATTGATTAACACTAAAAGAAGTATATCCCAATTGGAGTATTCAAGTATTATTGACAGTCTCATGTATTCTATAAATGAAACTAGACCAAAAATAGCTTTCAGCATGAGCAAGTTGAGCCGATATATGAGTAATTCAGGATAAGAGCATTGTGATGTAATATATTGAGTCTTGAAGTACTTGAGAGAAACTCTAGAATATAAAATATTCTATGAAAGATAACCCATTGTATGCAAACTGAAATTCTAATTCCAATGAGTCATTATCCATAAGCGGTTGAATTTTTATTCTTGAATCTAGAATAATTGCTTGAAGATCTAAGCAACAAACTGTGATAACTCATTCTATAATAAAACCATAGTTAATAGCAATAGCATCAACTAATATAGAAGCTGAGTGGCTAAAGAATCTCTTAATAGAGATATCATTAAGAGATCATCTAGTACCCTCGATAGCTATGTATTGTGATAGTCAAGCAGTTATATACAAAGCGAGAAGAAATATTTATGGTGAAAAATCTAGATATATTAATCTAAAGCATAATTATGTAAATAGTTTACTCAAGCAAAAAGTAATCTCAATTGAATATGTGAAATCTTGTCAAAACTTAGTGGATTTGTTGAAAAAGGAACTTTCTCGAGATATTGTATTTAAGACATTAAGGAAAATGGGGTTAAGATTTATAAAAGCAATTATTGTTGATGAAAACCTAGACACATGATAAAGATCAAACCATGTCGAGCGGTTCAATGAAAAGAACAAGCCTCATAGTTATTGGATTGAGTACTTAATAATTTTTTCATTCCTGATATCAAGTGCTCAAAATTTATGTAAGGTGGTTGAGCTCGAATTGAACTCTTAATAAGATCCATAAGCCTTATGGCTGGGGTGTTTCAAACATATTTACACCCTTGATGGACTTACCTATGTGAGTCCGAATGTGAGGGTCACTTTTTATGGGACTTGGATTTTGTTTCTAAATCATTCATGAAACTGTGATACAACACATAACCTTTAATGTGCAGCTTCTATATATTGATAGATACAGTATGATCACCTTAAGTGAAAGTATGTGTTATAGTGTCTCGAAGATCAATTAGGATTCTCAATGAAAAGCTAATGCTATTGAGGTCTCAGACTAACTAAGACTAAGTAACACTAACGTGGGGGGTCAAACCCAAAAGGTATTCTTGCCTATGCACTAAATCTCCACGAACAACCTCTTGAGTCATCTTCTTATAGTTTTGATCCACGTGAGGGATTGCTGGATTTTTTGCTCAAAACTACCTAAGTATATCCTCTATCTTTTCATTTTTTCTGAAGTATATGGGTATAGGGTTTCCTACAAAAGTTTAGTCCCATATTGGAAGTTGTAGGAACTTTCTTTGTCCTTTCACGAACAACCTCTTGAGTCCTCTTTTTATAGTTTTGATCCACGTGAGGAATTATTGGATTTTTGGCTCAAAACTACCTAAGTATATCTTATCTTTCTATTTTTTTCTTAAGTATATGGGTATAGGATCTCCTACAAAACTTTAATCTCATATTGAAAGTTGTATGAACTTTTTTTGTCCTCATATAGGAGGGTGGTGCCTTAAAGGGCAAGGGCATTATATTTTGGTCTTGAACAAACCTTGGATCTTGGATCGCAAACAATATATATATATATATATATATATATATATATATATATATATATATATATATTTATTTATTTATATTTGGATTTAGATTTGGGTTTGGGTTTGGGTTTGGGTTTGTGGCTTATGGTTTGTGGCTTGCGGTTTGCGGATTTGGATTCAGACTTGACTCGACTCAGTTCAGTCTGGTCTAGGCTTTGACCTTTTTGGCACTTGGATAGTTTTGGTCTCAAGTCCATATATGTCTATTGACCAAGCCATAATATTATGCATTTATTCTATTTAGATCTGTTTGGATAGTATCCAAACCAATTTTTGTGGCCTTTAAGACCCAAACGTTCCTAGATTCGCTGCCCTTATCCCTAGACCTGTTGATCATTGACTTTGGTCAGTCTAGAAATGGTTAAGGATCTGACAATGTCAATTTGGACCCAACCTATACCCTTTTGTCCAGTTTTTTATACCATACATGCTGGGTCGTTTCACCATTTATGGTAGACCGTTTGGTCCACTTTATTACCCTTTAATGGGGCCTGAGGACTGAAAGCCTATGTAAACTCAGCTTCTCATCCTCATTTCTCATTCATTACTGCTCTCTCCTCTTTATATCGAGCTCTGCTCTCCTCTCCTCTCTCTCTCGAGTTGAGAATTTTTCTCTCTCTAATTTTGTTGCTTCTCTCTCATGGGTTAGACCCAAATTCAGGTAGAGATCTAGATTTATTTGTGGTCGAAATTTATATCTAGTTGCAGTTTGAATCCAAATTTGATTTCAGATCCAATCTTAAGATCGAGATCCATTATAGTTTAGATTTCTATCCAGGATCCAGATCTGGTTATAGTTTAGATTTCTATCCAAGATCCAAATCTATTATATTTTTTATCCCTATCCAAGATCCATATATGTTATAGTTTGAATCCCTATCCAGGATTCATATCTGGTTACTGATCATACCCATATCCAATTATAGTTTAGTTCCTGACCCAATTATTGTTAGAATCCAGATCCATACCCTAGTCAAGAGGCTCTTCAAGGTGGTCTGTGTCGAGTTTGTTGGGCTCACCCAATGCAAGGCATGGTCAAATCATTCACGAGAAGGCGAAAGCTCGGTTGCATCATGGGAGCATAATTGCATGAATACCCATTGTATCAAAGACTTGATCCTAAGTGGGGCAACTATCACATGAAAGACAATGTGTTCAATCTCAGTTGCCTGACCCACTAAGTAAGGTAAAATTTTCAACAAATCTTACACTATTCATAAGGACAAGCGGCCCAAACCCTTACCACTTGATCATTGTAGAGCTTGGATAAGGTGCAATCACATTACACCCATTAAGTGTGCTACTGAACTTGAGCCTGTGGGGCCCAAGGGCAGATCTGTGGCACTTAGGTGCATTAGCACACTTAAGGTTCTGTTTGGGAGCCTTTGTTGAGAGCGGTGATGAAATTGGTGAATTTGGCAACAACATCCTGGTGAGGATATTTTTGAAATCTACTCATTTATAACACCATTTCCCTTCTTAACACTGCTCATTTCCATCTCTCTTCCAAAGGGATAACTCCAATCAGGTTGTGTTTGGGAGTCAGTGTTGGAGAGGAGATAGAGGGGTGATAGGAGTGGAGATAAAAATGGAAGATGAGGCTTAGAGTTGTCAACCACATCCTTGTGAGGATGTAATTGAAAATATTTCATCTCTACTCCCATTTCCACTCCCAACACCAGCCTCATCTCCCAATACAGGGTTCTCAATGGCATAGTTGGTATTAATTACATCCTCATTAAATATCATCTTCACTCTCATTTTCCAACTGCAGCTCTCAAAGAGAGCCTAATTGTGTGCAAGGTGATTGCACCGTATCCCGTGTCGTTGTTATTAAACCCTATTTTTTTTTCTTTTTCGTAAGAAAATGCAGACCAAGGCCATAGCATTTATACACCGTCGTTGTCAAACAGTTTCTGTCGATACAAAAGAGGAGTCAAGAGTAGTCACTGCAAGAATAAACAGTCGATGCCAAGCTTGTCATGTTCATGCTCGGCTTATTTACCTAAACAAGGTGGCTTGTAGCTCAGCTCGCCAAGCTCATTATTTACCGGAACGGTGAGCAGCTTAACTAGTTTTCCCAGCCTCATCCTATTGTTTGAATTTTATTTCATAAAATGTATGCATCCAAAATAGCCATGGATTTCTTTTTAAGATTCTGAGTAGTTCCATTAGAAAAAGATATTGTCTCAAATACATATTTGAACAAAGTTTTCCAAATTCTGTATAGTTTCACAAGAAAAAGCTAGTCTCATATTAGATTAGAAACACTATTGACACATCTGACTTCTTATAACGTGCATTACTTTCATTCAATTTTTATAAGTTTCAAATTGTGGTAACTTACATAGAAAATCAAATTCCTTCCGAGTGAATGTTCTTCAAGTTTTCCATTTTTCCAGTAGAAATTTTATATTGGCATCCTTGGCAGCAATGTCGAGAGTATGATATTTTCTTCAATTTCTTGCACTCAGTGACAAAACATCCCCTTCTTCAATCTGTGATATCTTATATCTACTAATAGTGTAACCAGACCAAAATGTTTAGATCCATGATTCAAATTCAATGTGTGAAGATAAGAAAGATCCAGATCCAACATATGAAGATAAGAAACATGGAGAGAAAAGTTTTTATCTCAAGCATGGACTCGAAGAAAATCTTGATAAGCAAGGCATTCCATTGTAATTGTCTTACCATAGAGAAACATCCAAATATGAGAACTTACCTTGTAAATGGATTTGTAAATATTCAAACATCTTGTAACGCCTAAGGTTATATATAGTCAATGTTTTTTTTTTTTAATCTTTCCTTTGTTCCTGTTCTTTTTTAAGGCGGATGAACACCGTCAGCCGCATCCAATGTTTGCTAAAAATACGATGTCTTTTTCGTCCCGTGCGACGCGCTGGACGAGCCATCAAACATATACGCCGATATTTTTCAGATAAAATACAATTATTTCAAAAGTGTCGCACTAATTCCCCGCCGACACTTTTCCGAGAACCGAGAACCCACCAACGATTTCACCTCAGAATCAAGCCGAACCAATTCAAACCCATCTCAAGACTCTGACGGTTTCAGGCGAGGACCGGCCGCTTCTTCCCCTCTCTCCGGCCACCACCGGCGGTGCTCATGGCCGAGGAAGGAGGAGGAGAGGGAGAGGCAATGGCGGGTCTAGAGTGGGACGTGGACTTCGAGTCGGCGGTCTACCAAGACCTGGACCGCATAGAGGAAGCCATGAAGGCCAAAAGGGAGGCCACCCAACCGCAGCCGTGGCAGCCGGAGGCCCAGCTGGAGGACTACATGTTCGGTTTCTCTCCTCCGAGGGAGCTCTCTCAGAGCCTTCCCGCCGATCGGCGAGGTGGGTCGTCGCCGGTGAGGAATCCGGGACGTGGGTCCGATCGGGGGAGGAGGAATTCGCATGTGGGTGGTGGGGTTTATGGAGGAAAAGACGAGGAGATCCAGAATCTGAAGGTGGGTGTCTCGTTTAATGTGGAAATATTTTGTTTCGATAGCGAAAACGACGATACCAATAATTTCTTTTTCCACTGAAAAGAGAAGAGAAACTGTTGGTTTTGAACAAGGCCGTGATTTGCTAATGGCGGGTATAATTTTTTTTAATATGATGATCGTATTTATGTATATTTTAGACTTACATTGATGGGCATCTGGTCTTCCAAAAAAGAAAAACGATGGGCATCTGGTTTTCGGATGGAGCTGTTGATGGCTTGCATTTGGGTTTCGTATAATGCGCCATAACTCGTTTTAATTTGGGGGAGAATTTTTTGTCGGAGTGTTTCAATTGATGGGTTTTATTAGTTCCTTGGAAGTTGTTATTAGGAAGATTTGGATTCAAGTTTTTATTCATTGATGTTTATGCACGGGTTATTATTGAACTCGTATTCTACTATCGACGATTACGGAAATATCTTATGTGCTATGAAAGCAGATGTGTATATATGAACACGAATTGATATATCTGTGTTAGTTTCCATGGATGATTCTTGCATAGTTGCACACTTGCATCCCTTGGCTGGTATTTTGATTTTGAACAGTCACTAGTATTGCTTTGCGGCCTGTTCAACATGGACTCATCTTTGAAAAAAGACATAATAGGTTGCAAATTTTAATATCGAAGAGGATTATCGGAAATGTTGTTAATATCTGAATGCATTATTGAAAATGATTTTTCCTGTTCAGCACCATCTCCTTTTGTGTTTGATAGAGCTCAAGTTTGTCTCAAGATGGTTGTAGTTTTCATAATGGTTTTGGGGTGCTTCTTTGCCAATGATAGTTTTGTCCAAGTAAAATTTCTGCTCAAACTTGTCTATGTTTTAGCCAATTATGGTGCCCCACAAACATTCTGGTTAACATGCATGTACAGTTATCGGTTGGCAGGGTCCACAGGATGATTCAACATTCTCAGCATCAATACTTGCAATAGTATTAAAACTATATTCTAGTTGGTGACTCTCCATCCAAGAGCGTTGGCATTAATTATTTCCTTTTTATGCATAAAATTAAATTCTAGTTGTCAGTGCTGGTGTAATACGATCAACTATCATGTGTCAGTAATCTGTAGTATAAATAAGCTTTTATTTTTAGATTTTTGTTGCTTTTATTGTTGTTGAATTAAGGACATGTTCAAAACTCTGGCCATTTGGTTTTTCGAACTAGTCATATCATACTTGAAAATATACATTGCATGCCAAAGTTCGAGACTGAATTCAAAGTTCAGTTGTTTGCATGCCTAATCATGAATATGCTTGCTAACTAGCCTCGGCTCGTAACCATCGTGCATTTGGACTATGTCATAGCTGTCATTTGATTCCTATTGGAACAGTCTTCACTCAGCACCTCCTGCCAGTTGCTTAGATAATTGCTGCACAGTTATTTTCAGCTCAATATACTAGGCAATGTAATTTCATTTCATTAGGTTGTTAGACTTGGTCGAATATTCAGGCATTTACACATGCATGGTTTGGTTATATCTTGCTTGTGTATCCTTCACATTGATCTGCTGATGGCTGGTGTTATATATATATATATATATATATATATATATATATAGCAGGGTGGGGGACCCAACAAGAGAGCGAGAGGGAGCAGGGAGGGGGGATCGGCCCCTCCCACCCAACAAGAGAGCGAGAGGGAGCAGGGGGGGTTCTGTAATGAAATATGCGGAAAAGAAATGTATGTCCTACAATGGACATTCACACATAGAAATCAAAGAACAAGTCCAAAAGAGGACATACACAAAAGCCAAAAATGGCTTGAAAGCATAAAATCTTATAAATGCACTAAAGGGCTTGTAGAAGCCACACATTACAAAGGGGGAGACCCCACTTATTTATAGGCAAGAGAGGAGTGAGGGAGAGTTAGAGAAAAGCAAGAGAGAGGGACCATTGGGAGTCCCAACAAGGAGTCGTTGGGCTCCCAACGACTCTTTGTTGGGGCCCCCAATGGCTGTGCATTAAATGCACAAAAAAAAAATAAAAAAGACAAAAAGAAATGAAAAAAATAGAAAAGGAAAAAGGAAAAAAATAGAAAAAGACTAAAATGCCCCTATTGGACGAGTTACAGAATTACCCCTTATCGGGCAGAATATATTTATATATATATATATATATTACATATATATTTTAACACCCTCCCTCAAGCTTTACGGGGATACAACGAAAAGCTTGTTGAGAAGAAACATGAAACGAGGAGCAGCAAGAGCTTTGGTGAAGAAGTCCGCCAACTGGTACTCGGATGTGACGTAGGGCAGTGTAATGGTTCCTTTTAGGTATTCATCTCGAACATAGTGACAATCCATCTCAATATGTTTAGTACGCTCATGGAAGGTGTGGTTGCTTGCAATATAGATAGCACTCTTGTTATCACAACACATCTTCGAAGGAATTGAGATGACGATGCTCATATCACAGAGGAGACTTCTAAGCCACACAAGCTTCATGGTTGTAGTGGCCATTGCACGATATTCCGCTTCAGTTGAGGACAATGATACTTTATGCTGCTTCTTGCATCTCCAAGAAATCATAGAGTCACCTAGGAAAACACAAAAACCAGTGGTTGAGACTCTATCATTGGGATTTCCTCCCCAATCAGCATCTGTATAAGCAATTAAATCAAGTGATGATGAAGAGGAAAGAAAAACTCCCTTAGTTATGGTGTTTTTAATATATCTGACAATCCTTAAGACTGCACTCATGTGCACAGTTGTAGGTGCATGTTGAAATTGACTGACGGAATGAACTGCATGAGCTATGTCTGGCCGAGTGATGGATAAGTATGTCAGAGACCCAACGAGTTGACGGTAGGGAGTAGGATTCTCGAGAAGTGTCCCATCTTCCAGCCTTAGCTTTGCATTGATAACCTCAGGGGTTTCTGTCTTTTTATCATCCGAAATTCCAGACTTAGCACAAATGTCAGCAACAAGTTTCATCTGAGAGAGAATATACCCTCGGGGTGAATATGCAACTTCAATACCTAGAAAATATCTTAAGAAACCAAGGTCAGACATGTCAAAATTTTCTTTTAAAATTTTCTTAATATCATGGATTCCTTGCTCATCATTTCCAGTGATGATCATAGTAAAATAACTACAGAGGACCCTGCACTTTTCACAAATAACGCAGTGTCAGTATAACATGAACGGAAATTTAAGCTAGTCATTACATTGCTAAATCTGTCATGCCAAGCTTTTGGAGCTTGTTTTAACCCATATAGTGCCTTTTTTAGTTTAAGAACTTTGTTTTCACCAATAGATACTCCTGGTGGAGGATCCATATAGACCTCTTCACTTAGTTCGCCATTAAGAAATGCGTTCTTAACATCCAATTGATAGATAGGCCATTTTTTAATGGATGCAACCGCAATAAGAGTCCTAACACTAGTCATTCTAGCTACGGGAGCAAAGGTTTCCTCATAGTCTATTCCGTACTCTTGAGCATATCCTTTAGCTACCAACCTAGCTTTATACCGTTCTAATGACCCATCACTTTTAGTTTTAATTTTGAAGACCCATCTACATCCAATAGACTTCTTTCCAGTGGGTAATGAAGTTATTTCCCAAGTTTTAGCCTTTTCAAGGGCACTAAGTTCTAGTTTTATGGCTTCAACCCATTGAGGAATGTTTTTGGCTTCATTATAGTGTGATGGTTCATGACAAGAGTGTAATGCAATTAGACATGCCCTATACTTAGGTGTTAGGGATTCATAGGAAACAAACCTATTAGGAGGATTGGAGATTCGACTAGATCTCCTTAAAGAGGTTTCTTCTATGTTGGAACTTTGAGAATATTTTTCTAAAGCACTTATGGGAATTTCTTGACCACGCCTAGTATAGGTTTGAATTGACCTATTTTCAACATCATTACTTCCATTTTCATCATTACTAAGAGGAGTATCCTCTAAATCATTAAGAACATCCTCTACATGAGGAGTCACATCTTCTTGAGAGAGAAGATCAAATAAGAAAGCATATTCGCTTTCATCGCTATCTTTATTTTTCTCAAAACCGTTCTCATTTTCTAAAAAAGTAACATCTTTGGATACATATAGTTTGTTGCTTTTGGGATCGAAGCACCTAAAACCTTTTTTATTTTCTTCGTATCCTAAGAACACACATTCGATAGCTTTGGGAGATAGCTTATCTCTTTTATGTGTAAGGACAAAACACTTACACCCAAAAATTCTTAATCTATTAAAATCGGGTGTTCTTTCAAAAAGTTTTTCATATGGAGATATATTTTGAAGGGATGAGGATATCATTCTATTTATCAAATAAGTGGAGGTTAAGGCGGCTTCGGCCCAATAGCATTTTGGAATTTCTTTGGAAATGAGAAGGGTCCTAGTGGTTTCCAAAATGTGTCTGTGCTTTCTTTCGGCTAGACCGTTTTGTTAGGGAGTCTTAGGACATCATGACCTTTGATGACAAATTCCATTGGTTTCCAAATATTCTTGAAATTCATTTGATAGATATTCTCCACCGGAATCGGATCGAAGAATGGAGATATTAGTTGAAAATTGATTTTTGACAATCATATGAAATTTTTTAAAAAAGTTAGAAACTTCGGATTTTAAATTGAGAAAATAGATCCACACATATCGAGTGAAATCATCAATGAAAGTAACATAATATGAGTATCCTCCTTTTGATATGACCGGAGAAGGACCCCAAACATCCGAATGAATTAATTCAAAGGGTCTTTTTGACACAAATGTTCTTTTTGGAAAGGGGGTGGATTTCATTTTTCCAAAAATACAACTCTTGCAAACAAAATGTTTCTCATTACAAAATTTCTTTCCAAAAGGAAAGGAGTACATTTTTGAGAAGCTTGGATGTCCAAGTCTTTGATGCCAAGTTTCTATATTTTTATCTTGGACATGATTACAAAAAGAGTTGGTGGGAAGTTTCAAATTGGTCATGTAGTAGAGATCTCCCCTCCTATGGCCTTGCCCAATCCGCTTCCCGGACTGGAGATCCTGTATAAAGCAATCCTTGGTTGAGAAGGAGATTTCACATCCATGATCACATATTTGAGAGACAGATAAGAAATTTAAATTAAGTTGAGGTACTACTCTTACATTTGGCACAAAAAAATCTTTTGAAAAATCTAAGGTTCCAAAGCTTTTAACTTGTAAAGAGGTACCATCGGCGGTGGAGACAAAAGAATTTTTGGAGTTGCTATATACATTGGATAGTCCATTTTCAATAGGGGTCATATGAAAAGATGCTCCAGAGTCAAGAATCCAAGAAGGCGTACCTGGAGAAGAAGAAGAGGCAATGGCGGCTCCCGAAGTTGACGGCGATTTGAGTAGAATTTGAAGTGCTTCAGATAGTTGAGCAAGGGAGAATGACTCTTTCCCTTTCATTGGCTCCTCCTTCTTTTGGGGAATTTCTTCAATAGTAGCAACTTTACCTTTTGGAGGCTCATTTATCTTTGGACAATTAGGTCTTATATGACCCGGTTCTTGACAATGATGGCAAATAGCTTTCCTATAATTGCCATTATAGTTATTTTGCCTCCCAAAGTGTGGAGGCTTATATGCTTTCATATGATTGCCGGGTCTAGACACGGCAAGAACTTCATCTCCTCCCTTAATCATGCCAAGACGAGTTTCTTTTTGGCATATTTCGGCTATGGCATCTTCCAATGGAAGCGGTTTTGATCTATGAAGAAGGGAGAACCTTACTTGTTCATATTCGGGCCTAAGCCCATGTAAAAATTGGAAAAAGTGTTCTTTCTCCATTTGTTCTCTTCTCATTTCAACATCTTCACTTGATACCCATTTGGGTTCAAGAAGGGATAGCTCATCCCATAAAGGTCCAAGAGTACTATAGTAATCTCTTACACTCATTTCACCTTGCTTAATGGTACGATTTTTTTTGCTAAGCGGAATTTGGCAATGTTGGCGCAAATCTTTAGCTTCACGTTGTTCATGAACCATGCAAGAATTTTTGCATGCTTACTTTCCCAATCTTCTACCTTGGATTGGTGATCTTCAATAGCCTTCATGCGAGCACTTCCTTCTAGATCCTTTTCTTGATCACCATCTATTTTTGTAAGTTGAAGTTGAGGTTCCTTAATGGTGCCCATCACATATCCCCAAAGCTTTTTACCTTTGAGGTTGTTTTCCATGGCGGCGGCCCACATCATGTAGTTCGTACCGTTAAGCTTGAAGGAGAGATCAATCTTTTGTTCTCCTTCCATTATATAATCAAGAATGGAGGACAAACAAAAAGAGAGAGAAAACTAGACAACTAGCTATATGAAACAAGAGCACAACCAAGGCTCTGATACCATGCAATGAAATATGCGGAAAAGAAATGTATGTCCTACAATGGACATTCACACATAGAAATCAAAGAACAAGTCCAAAAGCGGACATACACAAAAGCCAAAAGTGGCTAGAAAGCATAAAATCTTATAAATGCACTAAAGGGCTTGTAGAAGCCACACATTACAAAGGGGAAGACCCCACTTATTTATAGGCAAGAGAGGAGTGAGGGAGAGTTAGAGAAAAGCAAGAGAGAGGGACCATTGGGAGTCCCAACAAGGAGTCGTTGGGCTCCCAACGGTCACAATTGTGACCGTTGGGGGCCCAACGACTCTTTGTTGGGCCCCCCAATGGCTGTGCATTAAATGCACAAAAAGAAAAATAAAAAAGACAAAAAGAAATGGAAAAAATAGAAAAGGAAAAAGGAAAAAATAGAAAAAGACTAAAATGCCCCTATTGGGCGAGTTACAGAATTACCCCTTATCGGGCAGAATATATTTATATATATATATAAATATATATTACATATATATTTTAACAGGTTCGGCCCCCCTCCTCTGCTGACCCAACAAGAGAGCGAGAGGGTACCTGCGACGAGGGAGAGGAGGAGGTGACGTCGGGCTCCCTTGCGAGACGTCGAGAGGAGAGGAGGCGAGCGAGAGAGTGGAGCTGCACGGGAGAGGAGAGGATTAGGGCAAAAAAAATTTGCCCTAATCCTCTTTCGTAGACCCTTTTGATCAGGCAACACATTTTTTTTTACGTTAAAAAATTGAACAAAAATGACCCTGGGTGTGTTGACCGCACCTAGGGTCATGTTGACCGCACCGGGTGCCGCACCCGCACATGCACCCACAGCGCGTCGCGTCGACGCGGGTGCGGCACCTGCTTTGTCGAGTCCCTCTGACTTAGCTCGATAGGGGTATTTTGGTCTTTTCACAGTATAATATAAGTTGTGTATAACTTATTTAGGTTTTTTATTTTCTTAATTTTTTCTTTTTTATTTTCTCCTTTGTTGGGACCATTGGGGGTCCCACTTGTATAGACGTTGGGGTCAATGACCGTTGGGGCTTCCCAACGTCTATCTATTAGGAGCCCCAATGATCCCCTCTTACTCTCTCTTCCATTATGTATATATAGGGGTTTCTCTCCTCATTCAATGGAGAAGAGAAGTTCTCACAGATTCTCTTAATAAAATTATTTATTTTGCCTTTTGGCATTACCCCATTTTGGGTTTATGTATTTGCACTTTATGTGCTTGTAATTTCCCCTTAATGGGTTTATGTATTTGCACTTTATGTGGTTGTGATTTCTTGTCTATTATTGGATATTCAAGTGTTATCACTTGTTATTTGTATTTTCGCCTATTTTCTTACATGGTATCAGAGTCCGATTGTGATAAAGCTATTCTTTCAGTATATCAGGAACCGTGTTATTCAAAATTTGAGAAGGTGGTGAAGTATTCGTTGCCTCTCCTTTCTTCTCTTCTCCTTGGATTTACTCGGTATGAATTTTACATTTCTTAAGTATTCATTTGTGTTATTTAGCTCATGCATTATGCATGAGAAAAACATCTATTTTTTTATCGTTATATATATATATACTCCTCTATGTTATTTCTTTTAAATTAAAATAACAACAAAATATATGCTTTGAAACTTTTAAAAAATGGTATTTTAATTATCGTTGAACTTGTTTTTCTTATTTTTTTGCTTATCTTAAGAAAACTAGATATATTATCGTGTTTGTGTAACGATCCCAACTCATACCCCTTGAAAATGCAGATTTTTTTTTTCTTTAAACCCATTGCAGAAATCTTCCCAAAGACTCGGGGCCTTTAAAGTTCCACTCCCAATTGGACAACCAAATACACCACAATAGAGCTTACACTTATCACTCATACCAAACCAAACCAAACCAAACCATTATTCATTTATTTGAAAGAAAAAATGTTTAAGCAATAATTGCAAGAGACATATCAGAGTTATTTAAATGACATAAAAGTAAATAATGAAAAACTGAGCCACACTGTTCCTCTGTAAACCGTCTAGAAAGAATGTGACTCGTAACTCTCCCAGCAACCAGTCGCTTTACTGATCACCTGCGACTGCAAAAAACCATACAAGTAGGGTGTCAAAACTGAAATCCTGAGCACAAATACTTCTAATAAAACAAGTGAGCATAACGAATACAAATAAGATTTCATGTAATCATTTAGAGAAAAGCAATTATGACAAACTTCATAATTTCAATTAAGCATTCATGCAATAGGGAATAATTTATAAGCATGAAGAATTATTAAGCAATAGCATGGATCACAATTTAAATAAGTAGGACATTTAGCATGCATTAGAAATTAAACCTCATGCATTCACCATCATGTAACGATTAAGGAAACGGGTAAAATATGTGTGTTCTAATGCTTAGTAGGAATATGCATGATTTATGTGCAATGTATGAACATTTCATTATCTTTCATTAAAATTTTTCTTTCCATATGCATGTCCTATTAAATGCATAGAATTTAAGTTCCTCTTTTTAATTATTGTTGCCCGCAGATACATCAAACAGGTAAAATCCCCGAGGTCAAGTTAGGTTCCCAGGATAGCTTAACACACAAGATGTATTTTATTATTTGGTTCTAAACTTAGCCCTCGATCGATATCAAGAATCAACACCATCCATCGAAACATTAGAAATCAACATCCAATATCGGGGATACCATGAAAATCAGCATCCCTTGGCGCCGCTTTCTTGGTATACCAAAACAACAGTTGTGTCTACACACCACACCCAGACAAAGTGGCAGACTCTCCTTAAAACCGTGGTCAGGAGAAAAATCTCAATATCGGGTTCAGGGGCAACAACAACGCACATGTAGTTTTTGTATCCTCACGTTTTTTCTAAAACCGCAATATCCAAAATTCTCACACTAAAAAAGGGACATCAAAGAAACATAAATTACACTGTTCTTTACTTTCTTTTTATCTTGTTATTAATTCATCTCTTTTATATTTACAAATCAATATGCAAAATTAATAACATAAGCTTGCAAATCAACATGCAACCATAAGCTCGCAAATCGGCATGCCACCTATGGCAACAATAGAAAACACAATTAAAACCATAATATAAATGTGATTTTTGTGATGCATTTAAACAATTAAAGAAAGAGCAACCAAAGCTCAAGGCTCTCCAGGCTTGTGATGATTCATTTAGACCATCGATGTATCATACGCAAAAACCATAACGACTTGCAATCATGCTTCCAAATGCATATTTATATATGTCAATTTAACCATGTACATGATATGTTACATTCATATGCATGTGTTCACCGTTCATGTGCATGTGCCTTTACAAAATCATTCCACATACATGCATTCACTCATGAATCATCTTAATTGGGACAAGTGAACAACTCATGCATTTATGTACATGCAAAACACACATCAATGCATGTATGCACATGCATTTGAAACAAACTTCATATAATTTGATGCTTAAGCATGTCACATCAAGTCAAAGCATATAAATAATTCCAAATCTTGACATGTCTCGAAAACCAAAATATATGCACACCACACATTCTGGAAAGTTATATGCATATTCAGAAATGCAAACATGTATCATGTGTATGCCACAAAAATATTCATAAGCGTGTCTTTGTTTAATTCGGATGCATACTCAAGTCAAATGCATACTTTTGTTCATGAACCAGTTTCAATTAAAATATGTGAACAGGCACGCCATGAGGTACGTGTCAAAATACATCAATTCCATGTATGCATATGCAAGCAACCTTGCACTAATGTCTTAATCAAGCATAACATGTCGATTCTAAGCACAAGAAAAATATCATTCTTTCCTTGATTCACCTCTAGTAAAACATGCATACAAGTATATAAGCATGCGAGTGCAATAACAATAAACTTTCATGATCCATGTTTTCAATACATGCACATGTCCATACATTCACATGCGTAGAAAGAAAAACTAAATCTTTAACACATGTAGATCAGGGGATAACATGAACACTTTTTATATGAGAATTTGTATATAGCCATATGCAATTTGCTGAATCAATGAACTTGAAAACAATTTTGCAAACCTAATCATCACTTAAGCATTGATCTTAACTGTGCCTAAAAAAAAAATCAGTTTTATAAGCATCGATCAAGTCATTCAAACCCAGCATGAACCCAATTCAAGAACGGAAAACGCAGATTAAGGTATATATATACAAGCATAAATCTTGATCATAACAAACATAAATAAATCTCGATTATAACCCAATATGAGTCCGTTTTTGTATAAAAACCTCATACACAAAATTTTTATGTGTAAAGAACAAAAAACACCCATATAAAAGAGGATCTATGAATCCTCATCCACGTAATCTAGAGTGAACACATAGAATCACTCTTTAACCATGGATTTGCACTAAATATTGCATGGAAATCGAATCGGTATTTGATTTCTCACATGGTTCAAAAGAAAGAACCCGTACCTCAGAATCGACGCTTGGGAAAAGCTCAGGGATGCTGATGGCGAGGAACGACTCAATCATGCATTGTTGGAGTGTCTGCCGAACATAGAAAGAATATCACATGAGGGAAACGACTAAAAGAAAGGAAAAGAGAAGCACGGGGAGGCTGCATGAGCGAGTTCGGCCACCAGGCGAGTCCGGACCTGCTATCCAACCCCACCATTGGGTTTTGAACTTGCAACGCCCCAATACAGGGTGACGAGCACCCACTCTTCCTGTCGGATTAACGGAGCCCCCATTTGTCGTCGCAAAGAGCAACATGTGTCGCCGCAGCCACTGTTGTGCACTGTGCCGCAGCTGTGCGCATCAAGTGCACGCAACTGCAACCACAAGTACTGCAGCCACGCGAACCATGTGCCGCAGCTGCAGCGCACTGCATGCCACGAGGATCGATCAGACGCTATGGTCCCCCCATTGGCTTTCCCGAAAAAAAATCCGGCAGATCCCTACCGGTTATACAACCATACCATGGGTTTCGAACTTGAAACACCTCAATACCAGGTGATGCGCACTAGCTGTCCTACCAGACAAGCAGAGTCCCTAGTTGGTCTCCCCGAAAGAGAATCAGGCAGAGGCATCGCCCCTGCCTGGCGGCCGGAAAAGAGAGGCGGCAGGGGCGTGCCCCTGCCTGCTGAAATTACAAAAGCGACAGGGGGCGAGTCCCTGCCTGTCCAGAATAGAGAGGCGGCAGGGGCATCGCCCCTGCCTGCCAAAAACTGAAAGGTGGCAGGGGCCAGCCAAAAACAGGAGGGCGGCAGGGGCGAGCCCTTGCCAACCAGAAAAGTGAGAGGCGGCAGGGGCATAACCTCTGCCTGCCGGAATCCCAAAGGCGGCAGGGGGCGAGCCTTTGCCCGTCAGCAACAGAAAGGGAGGGTGCGGCTCCCAGACGGGAAGAGGGACGGGCGAAGAAGATAGAGGTAGAAAAAGAAGAAGAACCAAGGAAGGAGAGTAGAAGAGAGGGAGGGTGTACCTGTGAGGTCCTCGGTGATGGCGGCGGCGTTGATCAGAACACGAGGGTGGGGGCGGCGTCGGCTCCCCTGAGAGGCGTTGGACACGAAATCATTGGCGTCGGGGGTTCGGTCGCACACCGGGTGTGATGAACGAGGAGGAGTCGAGAGGTGGAGGAGAGGGAAGAGTGCAGGGATGAGGGCTCCTCCCTCACCCTTGCGTGCTCTTAAAGGCACCGGGGGATGTAATTCGGGAAACCCCTTTGGGGTTTCCTTTTTCAGTCGAGGGGGAAAGAGGAGAGCGGCACAGGGGAGGAAGAGGGTTTTAAAAAAAACCCTCGCCCTGTTAAAATATATGTAATTCATATATATATATATATATAATACCCGATAGGGGTATTTCTGTCATTTCACAAGTACCCGATAGGGGTACTTATTTTTCTTAGTTTATTTTTCTCTTTATTTTTTGTAAAATGTATTTTTTATTTTTTGTTTTTTGCTCACTAAAAGGGGGCCCCACCATGTAGTCGATGGGGCCTCCAACGGTCACATTAGTGACTGTTGGGGGCTCCCAACGACTACATGGGGAGCCCCCTAGGTGGCTCTCCTTTTAAGGCCTCTTGGCCCTCTCCCTCTCCTTCTCTTGTGTATAAATAGGGGTGTTCCCCTCTTGTATTTCTTACTCTTGAGAGCTCTCTCTCTTTCAATAAGAGGCATTTATATTTTTATGTTGTGTTGTCTCTTGTGGGTTTGGGTATTAGCCCCTCTTTGTTTGTTCATTAGTAGATGTTGTAAGTGCCTAGTGCACTCTTTGCTTTTCCGCATATTTCATTACATGGTATCAGAGCCTTGTGTATGCTCTTCTTTTTTAATATAGCTAGTGGTGTAGCTATATTTGTTTTTTCTCTCTCCTTGATATTCTCTTGTAAGTGGTTGTTATGGAAGGAGAACAAAAGATTGATCTCTCCTTCAAGCTCAATGGTTCCAACTACATGATGTGGGCCGCCGCCATGAAAAACAACCTCAAAGGGAAAAAGCTTTGGGGATACGTTATGGGCACCATTCCGGAACCACAACTCCAACTAACTAAGATGGAAGGCGATCAAGAAAAAGCTCTTGAAGGTGATGCCCGCATAAAGGCCATTGAAGATCACCAATCTAAAATAGAAGATTGGGAGAGTAAGCATGCCAAGATTCTTGCTTGGTTCATGAATAATGTGGAGCTCAAGATTTGCGCCAACATTGCCAAATTTAGGATGGCAAATGAAGCATGGTTCTTCATGAAAGGTATGTTTACACAAAAAGACCTTGCTCGTCAATTCTTTCTTCAAGAAAAAATCCGGACTATCAAGCAAGGAGAAATGAGTGTTAGGGATTACTTTAGCACTCTTGGCCCTCTATGGGATGAGCTATCCTTACTAGAACCAAAATGGGTTTCTAGTATAGATGTGGAATTAAGGAGAGAACAAATGGAAAAAGAACACTTTTTCCAATTTTTACATGGGCTTAGGCCCGAATATGAACAAGTGAGATCCTCCCTCCTACATAGATCAAAGCCTCTTCCCTTGGAAGATGCCATAGCCGAAATATGCCAAGAAGAAACCCGTCTTGGCATGATTAAAGGAGGAAATGATGTCTTGGTCGTATCCAAACCCGGCAACCATATGAAAACCTACAAACCTCCTCATTTTGGAAGACAAAATAACTATAATGGCAACTATAGAAAAGCCATTTGCCATCATTGTCAAGAACCGGGTCATATAAGACCTAATTGCCCTAAGTTGAATGAAGCACCAAAAAATAAAGTTGCTTCCGTCGAAGAAGCTACTCAAAAGAAGGAGGAAGGAATCAAAGGAACGGACTCTTTTTCTCTTGCTCAACTATCGGAGGCACTACAAACTCTACTCAAGATTCCATCAACTTCGGGTGCCGCCGTAGCTTCCTCCTCTCCTCCAGGTATGTCGTCTTGGATCCTTGACTCTGGAGCTTCCTTTCATATGACCCTCCTTGAAAATGAGCTTTCCGATTTATGTAATAACTTTAAAAACTCCTATTTTCAACTGCCGATGGTACATCTTTACAAGTTAAAAGTCTTGGAACCTTAAACTTTTCAAAAGACTTCTTTGTGCCAAACATGAGAGTTGTACCTCAACTTAATTTAAATCTCCTCTCTGTTGCTCAAATATGCGATCATGGATGTAAAATCTCCTTCTCAACTAAGGATTGCTCTATACAGGATCTCCGGTCCGGGAAGCTGATTGGGCAAGGCCATAGAAGGGGAGATCTCTATTACATGAGCAACTTGAAACTCCCCGTTAACTCTTTTTGTAACCATGTCCAAGATAAAAATATTGATATTTGGCATCAAAGACTTGGACATCCAAGTTTCTCAAAAATGTACTCCTTTCCATTTGGAAAGAAATTTTGTAATGAGAAACATTTTGTTTGCAAGAATTGTATTTTTGGCAAAATGAAATCTACTCCTTTTCCAAACCGGACTTTTGTATCCAAAAGACCTTTTGAGTTAGTCCATTCGGACGTTTGGGGCCCTTCCCCCGTCATGTCTAAAGGAGGGTACTCCTATTATGTCACTTTCATCGATGACTATACTAGGTATGTATGGATCTACTTTCTCAATTTAAAATCCGAAGTCTTTGAGTTTTTTAAAAAATTTCATATGATAGTTAAAAATCAATTTTCAAGTAATATCTCTACTCTTAGATCCGATTCGGGCGGAGAATATTTATCAAATGAATTTCAAAACTATTTAGAAGTAAATGGGATTTGTCATCAAAGATCGTGTCCTAGGACTCCTCAACAAAACGGATTGGCCGAAAGAAAGCATAGACATATCATGGAAACCACTAGGACACTCCTTATTTCCAAAGAAATTCCAAAGAATTTTTGGGCCGAAGCGGCCTTAACCTCAACTTATTTAATAAATAGAATGATATCTTCATCCTTACAAAATACATCTCCATACGAAAAACTATTTGAAAGAACACCTGACTTCAATAGATTAAGAGTGTTTGGATGTAAATGTTTTGTCCTTACTCATAAACAGGACAAATTATCTCCTAAAGCTATTGAATGTGTCTTCTTGGGTTATGGAGAAAATCAAAAGGGTTTTAGATGTTTTGACTTGAAAAATAACAAACTCTATGTATCCAAAGATGTAACATTTTTGGAAAATGAAAATGGTTTTGTGAAAACTAAAGATATTGACGAAAGTGAATATACTTTTTTATTTGATCTTCTATCTCAAGAAGATGAGACTCCTCAAGAAGAGGAAATCTCTAATGAGTCTTTGAATGACCTAGAGGAAATCCCTCTTGATAATGCTGTAGATGAGAATAATAGACCAATCCAAACATATGTTAGGCGTGGTCAACAAACTCAGATAAGTGCCTTAGAAAAATACTCTCAAGGATCCGACATTGAAGAAACATCTTTAAGGAGATCCAGTCGGATCTCCAATCCTCCAAATAGGTTTGTTTCCTATGAGTCCCTAACTCCTAGATATAGAGCATGTCTAATTGCATTACATTCATTTCATGAACCTTCACACTATAATGAGGCCAAAAATATTCCCCAATGGGTTGAAGCCATGAACTTAGAGCTTAGTGCCCTTGAAAAAGCAAAAACTTGGGAAATAACTTCGTTACCCACTGGAAAGAAGTCAATAGGATGTAGATGGGTCTTCAAAATTAAAACCAAGAGTGATGGTTCATTAGAACGTTATAAAGCACGATTAGTAGCTAAAGGATATGCTCAGGAATATGGTATAGATTATGAAGAAACCTTCGCACCTGTTGCTAGAATGACTAGTGTTAGGACTCTTATTGCTATTGCGTCTGTAAAGAAATGGCCTATCTATCAACTTGATGTTAAGAATGCATTTCTAAATGGCGAATTAAATGAAGAAGTTTACATGGATCCCCCACCAGGAGTATGTATTGGTAAAAATAAAATTCTTAAACTTAAAAAGGCATTATATGGTTTAAAACAAGCTCCAAAGGCTTGGCATGATAGATTTAGTAATGTAATGACAAGTTTAAATTTTCGTTCATGTTATACTGACACTGCTTTGTTTGTGAAAAGTGCAGGGTCTTCTGTAGTTATTTTACTACTTTATGTTGATGATATGATCATCACAGGAAGTGATGAGCAAGGCATTAATGATATTAAAAAGGTTTTGAAAGAAAATTTTGATATGTCTGACCTTGGTTTCTTAAGATATTTTTTAGGAATTGAAGTGGCGTACTCTCCTCGAGGGTACATTCTCTCTCAGATGAAACTTGCTGCTGACATCTGTTCCAAATCGGGTATCTCCGATGACAAGAAGACAGAAACCCCAGAAGTCATCAATGCAAAATTAAGGTTGGAAGATTGAACACCTCTCGAGGATCCTACTCCCTACCGGCAACTTGTTGGGTCTCTAACCTACCTATCCATCACACGGCCAGACATTGCTCATGCCGTCCACTCTGTCAGTCAGTTTCAACATGCACCTACAATCGTGCACATGAGTGCAGTCTTAAGGATTGTCAGATATATCAAAAATACCATAACCAAGGGAGTTTTTCTTTCTTCTGCCTCGTCACTTGATTTAATTGCTTATACTGATGCAGATTGGGGAGGAAATCCCAATGACCGTGTCTCAACTACCGGTTTTTGTGTTTTCTTAGGTGACTCTATGATTTCGTGGAGATGCAAGAAGCAACACAAAGTATCATTGTCCTCAACGGAAGCAGAATATCGTGCTATGGCCACTACAACCATGGAACTTGTGTGGCTAAGAAGCCTCCTCAGTGATATGGGCATTGTCATCTCTACTCCTTCGAAGATGTGTTGTGACAACAAAAGCGCAATCTATATTGCAAGCAATCACACCTTCCATGAGCGTACTAAACATATTGAGATGGACTGCCATTACGTTCGGGATGAATACCTAAGAGGAACTATAGCACTACCTTACGTCACATCAGAGTACCAGTTGGCAGACTTCTTCACTAAGGCTCTTGCGGCTCCTCGGTTTTTGTTTCTCCTTAACAAGCTTTCGGTTATATCCCCGTAAAGCTTGAGGGAGGGTGTTAAAATATATGTAATTCATATATATATATATTTATATATATATATATATAATACCCGATAGGGGTATTTCTGTCATTTCACAAGTACCCGATAGGGGTACTTGTTTTTCTTAGTTTATTTTTCTCTTTATTTTTTGTAAAATGTATTTTTTGTTTTTTGCTCACTAAAAGGGGGCCCCACCATGTAGTCGATGGGGCCTCCAACGGTCACATTAGTGACCGTTGGGGGCTCCCAACGACTACATGGGGAGCCCCCTAGGTGGCTCTCCTTTTAAGGCCTCTTGGCCCTCTCCCTCTCCTTCTCTTGTGTATAAATAGGGGTGCTCCCCTCTTGTATTTCTTACTCTTGAGAGCTCTCTTTCTTTCAATAAGAGGCATTTATATTTTTATGTTGTGTTGTCTCTTGTGGGTTTGGGTATTAGCCCCTCTTTGTTTGTTCATTAGTAGATGTTGTAAGTGCCTAGTGCACTCTTTGCTTTTCCGCATATTTCATTACACGCCCCCCTCTGTGTTGGGTGTTATAACCCTAATGGGTTATCGGATCCGACCCGGGTTCGAAAAAATTTTACGATGTTTTTCATGAGTTTACAGTTTGAATCTTGAAAATTTTCAAAACTTGCTTTAATATATATATATATATATATATATATATATATAATCATGTATTATTGACCTTAGATGGTTCATCAATCATGTTCATATCTTAAAATAATTTGATAATAATGTTGTATTTCACAAAGTATAATCTTACTTGAACTTGTGTGTATAACAATAATAATGTAATCTTGACCTTGTTATTATTAAATCAGAGATGTTTGTTGGGATGAGTTATGTCCACCTCGTGTTATGCCATTTTAGATTGTCAACTTGTAGTTTGACTCTAACTGATAGTTATGTGATCTCTGAGTGTGTTGTATCACTCATGTGTTCTTTACCCGTTGATTTTATTATGGATGCTTTTAATTATGTTTATCTGTGATGACTATCTATTTTTTTGAAACTATGGTATTTCAAAATGTGGTTAAAATTGATAATGACTGTATTAATGTGTTTTCATTACAAGCTTTTTTACCTCGGTTGTTTTTTTATGTCTCTTATCTAAGTGTCATTATATATAGACAAAAGATGTTTATTCACACATTCGTGTGTGATTTTTAGCTCATTGTTAGCTTTGTACTCTTGCTCTAGTAGTTGATACACTTGTTTTAAGTGTCATTATATGTAGACAAGAGATGTTGATTCACACCTTCGTGTATGATTTTTAGCTCATTGTTGGCTTTGTTACTCTTGTTCTAGTTGCTGATATACTTGATTTTGAGTGTCACTATATATAGACAAGATATATTTATTCACACTTTCGTGTGTGATTTTTATCCCATTGTTGGCTTTGTGCTCTTATTCTAGTCGCTGATGCACTCGTTTCAAGTGTCATTATATGTAGATAAAATGTGTTTTTACACACCTTCGTGTGTGTCTTTGGCCCTTTAGTGGCATGTTGTTTATGCTCTTGGGCTAGTCGCTGATACACTTGATATTTGAGGTTTGGAGGACTATGAGGTAATTGTTTGTGATGGTTAAACCGATGCTCTAATTTACTCATTCAAATGTTTGAGAATTTTTAATCTATTCAAAATTGTCTAACTTATCTTCTCTTCTATGAGAAATGATTGATTGAAATAATTTCATGCATCTTGCATTGTATTATTGTAGTTTGCAAAATATCACTTCTTGATATTTGTGAGAATGTAATTTTTCGCAAATTGGTGTTAATTTGTAAATAACATTTTACAAGATTTTTAAAATCTCTCTTTGAAATGTATAAACTTTTACTTCTTATTTCAATGAAAGATGTTTATAGATAAAGCTTTTTCGCATACTCATATTATGAGTCTTCTTGTGTACCCCCTTGAGGTTTTTGTGAGTATGTTCCTTAAATAAATACTTGAGTATTGTTATAACTCAAGGTACTTGTGCATTTTATTGATAACAATAGTTATCTTTTTATTATTGTTTCATGTGCATTAAAAATGCTTTAATTGCATGATGCATATATGTGTTCACATAATTGTATGCATAAAGTTAATTAGCTCTTTCTAAATCTTTTATAATGCTTACTCTCTTTCAATAAAGAACTTCTTTTTATGCCTTTGTGCATGTTTGCTCCTTTGTGAGCAGTTTCTTGTGCCTTTGTGTATATATCTTTCTTTAAGAATATATCAAGTTTATCAAGTTGTCTTTGAGCTTGATTCTCTTAACGATATTTTCACATGGTGTTTGATTGAAGTGAGTAGAATATTTTTATGCATCATCGTTTTGTCTCTTTTTTGAATCATGTTTTATGCGTGATCAATGCTATGGCTTCTTGAAAAATGAGTTGACTCAATATATTTTGTTTTTAAATTATATTCGGCAAAGATATTTTTCTTGTATACTTGGAGCTCTCTGGTTTGTTCTACAGGTTCTTAAAGATGAGATGGAAGAGTACATTTGATACATCATGGTGATAGTCAATGAAGGTGCTTGGGGATGATTACTATTAAAAACAGTTGAAGGTTGACATTTGCAAAATTCTCTAATATGCTATAAAGATGGCGATTTCCATTGAAGATTCTTGAAGACTTGCAATCCTTCCTTTTGTATTTTCAAACTTTTCGTTATCTCCACGTAAAGTTTGAGGGAGCGTGTTAAAAATATATTTATATGTATCATATATGTATATATATACATGCGTATATATATGTATGTATGTATTTTTCTGTTTTATCCAAAATACCTGATAGGGGTATTTTGGTCTTTTCACAATATAATATAAGTTGTGTAAACTTATTTAGGTTTTTTATTTTCTTAATTTTTTTATTTCTTTTTTTTTTATTTTCCCCTTTATTGGGACCATTGGGGCCTCACTTGTATAGACATTGGGGACCCCAATGTCTATCTATTGGCAGCCTCGGTGACCTCCTCTTACTCTCTCTTCCATTATGTATATATAGGGGTTTCTCCCCTCATTCAATGGAGAAGTTCTCACACATTCTCTTAATAAAATTATTTCTTTTGCCTTTTGGCATTACCCCATTGTGGGTTTATGTATTTGCACTTTATGTGCTTGTAATTTTCCTTTAGTGGGTTTGTGTATTTGCACTTTATGTGCTTGTGATTTCTTGTTCATTATTGGACCTTCAAGTGTTATCACTTGTTATTTGTATTTTCGCCTATTTCCTTAGAGGCTGGTTTACATGTTTGTACTTGTATCTATTTTGTGCACCTTATCCTTGCTGTAATTTGGCTTCTTGTCTTTGAATAGATCTAACCTCAATTAGTGAAATATCTCTATCGAATTGTCTTTGACTTGGTTTGTGTCTTTTAAAATTCTTGACTATATCTAACTTGTCTCTTGCTTTTTGTTTCAGAAAGGGTTGAAAAGCTTACATGAGAAACTTGTATATCAGGTATGCCAAACGTGGTTGCATGTGATCATGATGGAATTTGATTGTTTAGGCATTGCCTTGAACTGCTTATTTGATAATTAATGTGCCATATCACTTTTTCTTTTTAACAATGTTGATATGTCACACTCTTAAATGTATTTCTTAAGTATTCATCTTATGCTTTGAAAATGTGCTATCATGTTCTTTACCATTGCCATCAAATCATTGTTACTATGTTTTATTAAAAAAACAGTGTTATCATGTCCTGTTCCATGAGTTTACTTTATGCATCCTAAATGTTTGGTTATTAGGGCTACTTATTCCAAAAAGCCTGGTTATAATTGAATTTTTCTGTTTTTTTGTCCTTCATGCTCATTTCATAATGTGAGTGGCTGTGTGGTAATTGTAATTTGGTTATCCCTAGAGAGTGACCTGTCAAAGAAGAGATTGACTATACAAAATGCTTTGCATCATAAGTTAGCTGATATGTAACTACCCTGAAAAAAATGTCTAGAATCACCAACTTTCTAATTTCACTTGCATGACATAGGCATTAAATCAAACAAATTATTTAAGTTGCCTTTGATACTGCAATTGTTATTATTACTACTAAATTCACTGTGTAGGCATAATTCAAGCACAAAATTTTTTAAGTGGCCTTGGCTGCTGCAACTTCTATTATTCGATGAAGTAAATATATTCCTTCTGTTCTTTTTTCTCAAAAAATGGTTTGGATAGAGGTGGAGCTTTTTCCTTAAGTGAATATGTTCAGAATTATAGATGATTTACACTGCTAATTGTATTGTATCAATTTCTCAGAGTGATTTTTACAACAGGTTTAACCACTATGACTTCCTTGCAGTTATTACATCATCCTTTGTTTAAGTTGGTATTCTTAAATAAGTGCTATTTGCAAATGCACTTCCAGGAACACGAATGCTCAGAGTTATTAAAAGATAGGGGCAGGAAAGACCAACAACTTAAGAATGCTCTTGCGCAAATTGCTGGAAAAGATGTTGAAATCCAACGCTTGAAGCAGACATGCTTGTGAGTAAAACTGCTTCTCCTCTTGGTGGTCATTATTTCCTTGGGCATTTTTACTAAATACTTAAAGGAGTTTTTTCATACAAAGTTTCTTTCAAGTGTCACCATGGGATGGGCAAATATGTTTTTATTGTGTAGTTGGTCTAAAAGAATACAGTTCATGTGGCTTCTCTGTTCTTATGTGGAGGTTATAATATCTTTTTTTTTATGTTTATCATGCCTTTTGTGATGGTAGCTTAGTGTTTATGTTAAGCTTTAAATAAGTGTTGAAGTTACTATGGCTTCTCAAGGCATCTGCAATTAGCAGCCACTAAATGAAATATCCACAAGCTACTCATTAGTGCCATAATTGATAGGTGGCAAGGTCAAAATATTTAGACATAGTACTCTGCTAAACATTGATTTATACGGGTACTTACATGGACTTACTTTTCATTGTCACAAATCTTCTTTCTTATATTTTCTTTAGATTTTCATCAGATCATTTTCTTTGTACTTCATATGTTTTTCACTTTTTCTGAGCACATGGGAAAAATGGCCAGTGATGAATCTTTCTTGGATGGACTGAGATAGGAACTTCTTGTAACTTCCGCAACTCTATTCTTTGACTCTTTTATTGTATGGGAACGTGGCACTTTTCTTTTCCTCTTCCCTTTTTTCTATAAAAGTTTACTTTTCTAAGAGGAGAAAAAATTAACTGTCATGATAGTCATAGACTCTATCTTTTCATCAAACTATGCAATCAAATTGACATTGATTGGGCACTAACAGACGTCAAGAACCATTGGTTGAAGAACATGTTTCTCTGCCACATGATCATACAGTGAACTCTTCCCAAGGGAAAGAGCTTGGATATCCTAATTTTGATACTAGCACATTGAGCTCCCAATGGACCAGAGGAAGGGCATCTAAAAGATTACTTAGGGATACCAGCAACTTACCCACGCCATTGGAGAAACCTTCTTTGAGACAGTTGGAGAATCGTGATCCGAGCAAACAAAGTATTCCACCTAATGGCTCATCTATGGTTTCAGATCTCAAGGCCCGCCTCTCAGTTGATGGTGGTGAGATATAATGCTTGATTGAAGGATATCTTGTTCCTTTCTTTTTTCAAAATATGTTCCACATGAATGAAATATTATTTTGGAATTGGTTTAAATTTTGAACTATCTGTTACCTTTCGTTTTTTGTAGCTTCAACTGCTGGGAGCCATCACAAGTCTTCCATGCAGGTAAAACTGAAATTGTATGCTCTAGTATTGTGTTCCAATTCCATATTAATCAATTAGGTGTGTTGGTTACTTGGAGTTGATTTAACAGACTGGGGATCTACTAAGGTTGTTTGCTTACAGGTAGAGGAAATTGTCTGCCGGGAGACAACTGCAAAACCAAAATGTAACACAAGTGTAGGAATTCAAACAGATCCTTCCAATGGTTCTGATCATACTATCAAGAGGGAAGACCGAATTGAACAGCACACCCTTTCAGACAAGATGATTGAAATCTGGAAGCCTGAAATTGGAAAAAGTTCAGGGCAGAAGCTGGTCAGGAAGTTGTTTGCAGCTTGTGCATCTGACCTCTTTTTATTATTCGGATTCATGGGCATGGCCTCCAAAACTGCTTCAGATTCTCTGGCAGAAGAAAATTGTTCTAGTATGATTCCTAATTGCAATGATCGTGTGCCATCCATTCAAGATACTGCAGCTGCAAAAGTGGGCTGCCTTTATTTGATTCTGACAAAGGTATTCTTTCATTCCCTGCATTTGTTCATCTTTGCATTATCTATATTTTAACAGCATGTTCTGTGAATATTATTTTGCAATTGGTAAAGTTATAATACCTCTTAGGAGACTTGTTCCTTTTAGGGGACTACCAGTTCATAGGCCTTGGTTTCCTGGACCCCAGATGGCAAAGATTTGCTGAAATGTGATTGAAGGGGAACAAATGCCTGTCTTCTGTTCTATCATTGAAGAGTTAATGGGACAGTAGGTGTTCTTCTCAAAGTCTTGTCTGTGTGCTCCATTCAATGTATGTGAACAGGGTGCGAGTATATTTTGGACAAGACATAACTTTGTTGATGGTGGTTGTCTAGGTCATTTATTGTCTGAAGCATTTCGACGTCCACGTATTGAAAGTACTTGTTGATGAAGTCTCTGCTTCTTTTGCCAAAGGCAATTTCTTAATGATAAAATTGCCATGGAATATGTTTCCTTGGAACTGCAAATGGTCGATTTTCTAAATGCACCACCTTTATTGCCATGATCAATATGATTATTCATAGCGCAAGTCTTAGGCTTGCTAATCATGCTACCAATCAAAATTTTGGGATCATGACCTATGTACCAGGAGGTTGCTAAGCTTGTTATCTAACCTCAGATATCAGGGTTGAGTTGCCCTATATCTATTTTAGATGAAACCAACTAAAAATGACTCATCTATAGGAAACTCTGGATTTGGTAACTTGCATCTGGGGATCTAAAAGCTGGTATCAATTGCATATAATTTCTTGGGCATTTAATAAACATTGCCATTAATAAGTTCTAGATGGTTTAGTGACCAATTGGATTTATTCTTTGTTTAGACCGTGTAACTGTCCTCTCTGGTTGGCAGGTGATGAATGACATGGCCCAGCTAGATGCCCTGCTAGAAGCACTACTTGATCTCTGTTCTCTTCAAAATGTGAGTTGCAAGAAAATATTGTTCTGCAGTAGGTTTAGCTGTCTTTTTTGTCGATTCGTGATATCTAATTTATATTTCTCCGTCAATTAACAATCAATTAGTCTTCATTATTATATTCTTTATGAGGCTATTGCTGTGATTTGTGTTAGTTGTATGTTAGGCTTTTAATCTATATTTCCCTTTCTTAGAAAAAGGTATTCTCTACTGTTTAAGATTCCGTAATTCTAACGTGTACAATGATCCATGCCATCTTCTTGTTAAGATGTATATATATATATTGTCATGCATATATATTTGTTTCTTGTTATACATATATATATATATATATATATATATATCATTTATAATAATGTAATAGGTAAATATCCTTTAGGGGTATTTTCATCATTTTACTCATGTAATAGGGAGACCGTTCATTAAGAATAGTTTTTCCCTTTTTTATTTATTTTTCCTTTTTTTTCCTTTTAAGTAATGGCTCTATTGTCTTTTGACCATAGAGTCGTTGGAGGCTCTCCAACGGTCATAAATTTGACCGTTGGGAGCTCCCAACAACTCTATTGGGAGCTTTCATTTGGTCTCTCTCTCTCCCTTGTAATGTGTATATAAAAGGGCTTTATTCTTCCTCATTTGTTAATGCTTCTCTTAAGCATTTATGCTTAATAAAGATGAATATTCTTTACATTTTGTATTTTTCTATTTAGTTCGTTAATGTTTTATATGTACTTAGTGCTTGTGTTGTTGCTCCCTGATGGCTATTGTTTTGTCCTACGATGGACTTATGCTTATGCACATTGCGTTGCGATCTTATAAGCCCTTAATAGCATTGGTTTGTGTTTATTTACTTTTGTGATCGTAATCTTGTAAAGCCCTTAGTGGCATTGTTTTTGTATTTTCCGTTATTTCATTACATAGTATCAGAGCCAAGAAATTCTTCTTGGCATTTTGACTCTTTTAGGTCTTGGGATTCTTTGGTTCGAGTTTGTGCTTCGTGAAGGATGCATGATCGTTGTGTAGCTTGGATTCAAGAGAAATATAGAACCGGTATGATCTTATATTTTTAAGTATTTCGTGTGTTATTTATTCCATGCATTATGCATGAAAAAACACTTATTTTCTTTATTGTTGAAAATATATATATATATATATATATATTTGTTATTATTATTAAAAAATAATCTCTTTAAATGGTTTTCTTTTATTCATTGTTGGACTTGTTTTTTATTAAATATCTTATAAGACTTATTTGTTTATTTTTGAGAAATTAGATATATGTATGTTTTGAAATCACGTTTGAATCTTAATTTTTCAAAACTTGCTTTATTTGATATATATGTATATAATCGTGTATGCTTGAGTATGTATTGTTGGCATTTAGATGCTTTATTTGAACAAGACATGATTATAAATGTCAAATCAGGTTTCTATTGTTGAACTTAGTTTTGTTCTTTTTTGATAAATTGTTATACATTTTAAAATAATTTGAGATATTTCAAAATAATGATGTTGTGTGTATTTTACAAGTATAATTTTATGAAATTTTGCTTGAACTTGTGTTTAATATTTCTCTTTACTCTTGGTATATTAAAAGTAGCATATGAAGTGTTAAAAATTATGATCTATTTGATCCTTATGTACTTATGATTGCCTTACATGATGAATAAGATTGTTTGTTTGTGCATGAGGTATTGAACATAATTTTTTATGGGAAGTCATTCACTTTAATAAATGTCTTATGGGCCTTTTGTGAGACAATAGTTATGATATTAGGTGTTTATATTGTTGATCCTTTTTGTGATACTTATAATTATGTTATTAGTTTCATGGCATTATTTTACATGCTTTGCATGTGATTTAAATATTGTGTTGCATACTTAGTTTTTAATAAAATATTAAGTTGAGAATCATGAGAAAATTTTGTGTTTTTATGGGAGTTATATGTGTTTCTCTCATGGTTCACTTTAGTAGTTGTCCATTATTGATGGACATGTTTATCCACTTAGATCTTTGGTGGACATGTGTGTTCTTGATTAAAGACTCTTGGTTCATTGCATACTTGCTATTTATAAAATATAAATTTTTATATCGTGCTTTAAATCTATCATTTGTATATGTAATGAAATGGTAGGCTCCACGAATGCACTTGAATCTACTCAAAAGGAAGTATCTAAAAGATACTTTAGACAAGACCCATAAAAGAGTATAAATGGAAAAGCATAAAAATAAATAACACTTTATTTATGAGAGCAAAATGCTTAAAAAGCATTTAGATGAATGAATTACACAAAGGGATGCACCCCTATTTATACAAGAGTATTAAGGAGAGCTCATAAAGAGCTCTCCCTTTCTAGCTGTTGGAACTAGTCCAACGGCTAGAATTCTAGCCGTTGGACTAGTTCCAACAGCTAGAAAGTTGGTCAAGTTCCAACCGGAACTTGACCAAACTAGATGTATCTAGTTCTAATAGAACTAGATACCAAAAACAAAAAGAAAGATTACAAAAAAATAAAAAAGTATAAATACAAAAATGTATAATAATAATATTATTATTATATATGTGTTGTTTACATTTTAACACTCCCCTTTAAACTTACGGTACAATGAGCGAAAGTTTGTCTAAGAGGAAGTGAAATCTGGGAGCCGCAAGAGGCGTGGTGAAGAAGATTGCTAATTGGTATTCTGACGTCACATATGGGAGATCAATGGTTCCATGCAAGTACTTCTCTCTGACATAGTGACAATCCATCTCAATGTGTTTGGTGCGTTCATGGAAAGTCTGGTTGCTTGCGATGTAGATTGCACTCTTGTTGTCACAACACATTCGTGAGGCCTGTATTGCTTCAGCTTCCATATCAGCGAGCAGTCGCCTGAGTCAAAGAACTTCCATTGTGGTGGTTGCCATGGCTCTATATTCAACTTCAGTAGAGGAAAGATAAACCTTTTGTTGCTTCTTGCACCTCCATGATATTAGAGATTCACCTAAAAATACACAAAAACCAATAATTGAGTGCCTATTATTAGGATCACCTCCCAAGTCAGCATCAGTATAAGCAATTAAATCTAATGGTGACGATGCAGACAAGAAGAGTCCTCATGAGAGAGAACTCTTTAAATATCTAATAATACGTAAAACTGCTCCCATGTGAACCGAACTGAGAGCATGTTGAAACTGGTTAGCTGTGTGTACAACATGTGCTATGTCTGGCTGAGTGATGGAGAGATAGGAAAATGCTCCAACAAGTTGTCTGAATTGAGTGGGATCATCAAAATGCTCTCCATCATCAATTTTCATTTTAACAATGACCATTTCTGGAGTGTCCACCTTCTTATCATCTGTAATGTCAGACCTGAAAACAATATCAAAAGCAAATTTAGATTGAGATATCAAATACCCACGAGGGGAATAAGCAACTTCTATTCCTAAAAAGTATCTCAATAATCCTAAATCAGACATTTCAAAATGAGTTTTAAGAAGAGTTTTGATATTGGTAACTCCCTGTTTGTCGCCTCCAGTGATGATCATATCATCCACATAAAAATAAGGATGATGATACCTGCATCAGATTGCTTAATAAACAAGGCAGTGTCAGTCAAACAAGAATGAAATCCAATATCAGTCATAACATGACTAAATTTGTCATATTAGGCTTTTGGTGCCTGTTTGAGGCCATAAAGGGCCTTCTCAAGATGAAGTGTTTTACCTTTAGGAATAGTAATACCAGGCGGAGCTTCCATATAGACTGTTTCAACGAAACTTCCATTTAAGAAAGCATTTTTGACATCCATTTGAAATATAGGCCATTTTTTGATAGAAGCCAAAGCAATTAAAGTTCTAACAATGGTCATACGGGCCACAGGGGCAAAGGTTTCTTCGTAATCAATGCCATACTCTTGAGCATAACCTTTGGCTACGAATCGTGCCTTATATCTTTCTAGGGTTCCATCACTTTTGGTTTTGACTTTATAAACCCATCTACAACCTATAGGTTTCTTTCCAAGAGGAAGGTCTTGAATGAACCAAGTGTTGACCTTCTCTAATGCATCCAATTCTGTTTTCATAGCTTCAGCCCATTCTTTATGGTTTTTGGCTTTAGAATAGGAGGAAGGTTCAACATAGGATTGGATTAATGCAAGGGTTGTCCTATACGAGGGTGAAAAAGATTCGTAAGACACAATTTTTTTGGGAGGTCGAGAAATTCTAGAAGTCCTACGAGGGGGAACTTCAGAAAACCTTTCTAATGCACATGGTGGGTGTTGCTCTCCAACACTTCGTCTTGAATATTGCAGACCAACATCCCTACTGGTTTGGTCTTCGCTATCATTTTAAAAAATAATAGGACTTTGATCATTGTCAAAGTTATATTCAAAATCCTCTTCATTGAATTTTGAAGTTAAATCGATTAAAAAGGAATATTCAATAATATTTTTGGATTTTTCACTTTCAATAGAACTTTCTTTTTCTAGAAAAGACATATTTCTTGATACATATAATTTGCCATTTTGAAAATCATAGCACCTGTGGCCTTTTTTATTTTCAGCATATCCTAAAATGGCACATGGGATTGCACGAGGGGAGAATTTATTATTTTTGTTTGTAAATACAAAACATTTGCAACAAAAAACTCTTAATCTAGAGTAGTTTGGAGTTAAATCATAAAGTTTTTCAATTGAAGATATATTTTTTAATGAAGAAGATGGCATTCTATTGATGAGATAGGTGGCAGTTAGAGCGGCTTCAACCCAAAAACCTTTTGGAACTTGACTTGCAATTAGCAAAGTCCGAGTGGTTTCCATAATGTGGCGATGCTTGCATTCCGCAAGACCATTTTGTTGAGGGGTGTGTGAGCATGATCGTTGATGAGTAATGCCATATAGATTAAGATAGTTTTTAAATTCTTCAAACATAAATTCTCCCCCTGAATCAGTGCGAAAATAGAAATATTTGAAAGTGAGCAAAAACTTCGGATTTATGTTTAAGAAAATAAATCCAAGTGTGTCTAGAAAAGTCATCAACAAAGATGACATAATACACATAACCACCTTTAGAGATAACTGGTGCGGGTCCCCAAACGTCTGAATGTATTAACTCAAGAGGTTTTGTAGAGCCAAAGGTTCTACTAGAAAAAGGTAATCTTTTCATTTTACCAAGAATGCAGTCTTTACAAGCGAAATTTTCAGATTTACAAAATTTTCCCAAACTTGAGAAGTATTGGATTTTTGACATATGAGGATGGTCAAGTCTTTTGTGCCATAATTCTGTTTCTAATTTCTGAACATTTAAACAAAATACATTATTTGGTAGTTCCAAAAAGTCCATGTAATATAGTCATTCTCTATGGCCTTCCCCAATCAGCTTCTCTGACTGGCGATCCTTTATCCAGCAACCATCAGAAGATAATGATATATTACATCCATAATAAAAATTTTGTGAAATAGATAAAAGGTTCAAATTTAATTTTGGGATATATCTAACTTTTGGAATACAAAAAGTTTTGGATTTTTGAAAACTTTCAAAACATTCTATTCCTTTTATTTCAAGAGATATTTCATCTGCTATAAAGACTTTGATATACTTGAGTTATTTTTAGGACATTCGGATAAACATTTAGCATTTGAGGTCATATGAAATGAAGCAGCAGAATCTAAGAGCCAAGGGAAGTTACTTGGACCAGATACAGATGCAACTGCCGCTCCAGTTGAGGCTTCAGTTGAAGAGGATACCCCTTTGAGAAGTTGAAGAATCTCCATCAGTTGAGCCATGGAAACAGGTGCATCTTGATCTTTTGTCTCGGTTTCAACAAATGCAACCCTCTTTTCGTCTCTCCTTTTTAGCTTTGGACATTGAGGCCTATAGTACCCTGGTTCATGACAGTGGTGGCAAATAACTTTTTTTTTGTCAAACTCACCACTCTGTCTCCCAAAATGAGGCGGCCTATAAGTGCGAGTATGATTCCTTGGTCTAGACACAGCTAGAACTGAATCATCGTCAACTTTTGGAGTACTCTTTCTAAGACGATTTTCCTCCATAGTTAGTTCTTCAATAATATCCACAATAGTAGGGATTTTACCACGATGAAGTAAAGCCGATTTGGTGGATTCAAATTTCGTACTTAATCCATTCACAAATTGGTAAAAGTGTTTCATATCGAGTTGTTTTTTACGAAGCTCAATATCTTTGGCGCAATGCCATTTTGGCTCTAGAATAGCCAACTCTTCTCAAAGTTCGGACAACTCATTATAATATTCACGAATAGTTTTGTCATTTTGAGTTAATGTCCAAACTTTTTCTTGAAGATTGCACACATGAGCGGAATACATATTTTTGAGGTATTCCTATGCCTTATCGGCATGTTCAAATTTAGCGAGGCTAGAACATTTTTTAATGTCTACGCTATTAATAAGCCATGACATTATCTTTGCATGCCCCATCCTCCACTCTTTCCATTTCTTTTCATAAAGGGCTAGAGCCTTAGTCTTCTCCTCTTCCGTTAGAGGGACTTCCTTATCACCCTCTTTTCTGGTGAGAGATAGTTTAGGTTCCGAATCGGAACCATTCACTATTCCCCATGAGCCTTTTCCCCATATGTGGTGCTTCATAATTGAAGCCCACATCACATAATTAGTATCATTCAACTTCATGGGTATTATGGTGACCTTATCATGGTCGTCCATCATTTACAAAGGTGTGAAAAAAGATAGTAAGGAGAAGAAAAAAAAGGAAAATAGAGAAAAAGGGAGAAATGGATACAATATAATGTTGTTGCTCAAGTCCTTTTCTCCAAATGGATCCTCTTGTAGTTGATAGAAGAGTGATGAAACACTCATTTGCAAGTGACGAAACACTTTTTGTAAGAACAAGGTGATACCACACCGTTACACAAGAGGCATGGAAATTGAGGCGGAAGTTTTTCAAGATCTAAGAGTTCCGTAGCTTTGATACCATGTAATGAAATGGTAGGCTCCACAAATGCACTTGAATCTACTCAAAAGGAAGTATCTAAAAGATGCTTTAGACAAGACCCATAAAAGGGTATAAATGGAAAAGCAAAAAATAAATAACACTTTATTTATGAGAGGAAAATGCTTAAAAAGCATTTAGAGGAATGAATTACACAAGGGGATGCACCCCTATCTATACAGGAGTATTAAGGAGAGCTCATAAGGAGCTCTCCCTTTCTAGCTGTTGAAACTAGTTCCAACCGCTAGAAAGTTGGTCAAGTTCCAACCGGAACTTGACCAAACTAGATGTATCTAGTTCTAATAGAACTAGATACCAAAAACAAAAAGAAAGATTACAAAAAAATAAAAAAGTATAAATACAAAAATATATAATAATATTATAATAATATTAATATTATTATATATGTGTTGTTTACATTTTAACAACATATATGCTTAAACTTATTTCTATGCATGTCTTTTGTATAAGATATATGACTTTAAGTTATTTAGATTATTGCATATAAATGAGTTATTTTGATCGCTTTGTAAGAAGCCATGATTGATTGTACTTGTGTATGCACTTCGTTTTTTATATGGTTATTTGAGAATCTCTATATATATTTTGGTCATCTTTAATGGCATTGATTGTCTCATAGTAAACTCGTAATCTATATAACTTGCTTATATTAACGATGCTTATGATTACATGTGCATATGATTGCACTATATTCGGTCCAAGTTTTTCATCTACCGTTATTGGATTCGATTTAAAACTTTATTTTTTCAAATGAGTCTTATATTTGAACTCACTTGTTTGAAAAATGATTTTCGTGAGTATTTATAGCCTTCTTATGGCATATGTTGTGTCCATCACAGAATTTTATATGATGCATCATTTCTCTTGGCCTTGTTATTTTTTATTTAAAAATGTTGTTGGGGTGAGTTATGTGTCGTTCGTTTTATGTCAGTTTAGATTGTCAACTCATAGTTTAACTCTAGCTAACAGTTGTTTGATCTCTGAATTTGAGTGTGTCACTCATTTGTTGTATGACTATTGTTATTATGGATGCTTGTAACTTTGTTTATTTGTGATGGCTATCTATTTTTGAAATCATGGTGTTTCGAAAGATGGTTAAAATTGATATTTTTATTGATAACATTAGTGTGTTTTTATTACAAGTATCATTATATGTAGACAAGAGATGTTTGTTCACACCTTCGTGTGTGTGTTTTTAACCCGTTGTTGGCATTGTGATTATACTCTTGATCTAGCCGTTGATACACTTGATTTTTTAGTGTCGTTATTGTAATGAAATATGCGGAAATAAACATAATGTCCTATAATGGACATTCACACATAGAATGCGAAGATCAAGTCCACAATGGACATATACAAAAGCCAAAAATGGCTTGCAAACATAAAAATGTTATAAAAGCAAAAAATGGGCTTCAAGAAGCCTTACAATGCAAAGGGGTCTACCCCTTTATTTATAGACAAGAGACTGGGAGAGAGAGAGAGTGGGAGAAGGAGTGGGTATTGGGGGGGCCAACAAGGAGTCGTTGGGCACCCAACGATCACATTTGTGACCGTTGGGGTCCAACAACTCTTGGTTGGGAACCCCAATGCAACATGCATTTAATGCATGTATAAAATAAATAAAAACAAAAAAATAAAAATAATAAAGGGAAAAAGAAAAAGAAGAAAAGCATAAAAAAGACTAAAATGCCGTTATTGGGTAGAAATACTCTTAGTCAGGTATGATGGTATTATATATATATTTTTAACACCCTCCCTCAAGCTTTACGAGGACATGACCGAAAGCTTGTTGAGAAGGAATATAAAACGAGGAGCAGCAAGAGCCTTGGTGAAGAAGTCCGTCAACTGGTACTCAGATGTGACGTACGGCAAATCTATAGTCCCTCTTAGATATTCATCACAAACATAGTGAAAGTCCATCTCAATATGTTTAGTACGCTCGTGGAAGGTGTGGTTGCTTGCGATGTAAATGACACTTTTATTGTCAGAGCACATCTTCGAAGGTGTAGAGATGATTATGCCCATATCACTTAGGAGACTTCTAAGCCACACAAGCTCCGTGGTTGTAGTAGTCATTGCACGATATTCCGCTTCTGTTGAGGACAATGATACTTTGTGTTGCTTCTTGCATCTCCAGGAAATCATAGTCACCTAAGAATACATAGAAACCAATAGTTGAGACCTATGTCACAGGGATTCGGCTAGCAGGGTGCCGCACTCGCGTCGACGCGGGTGCGGTCAACCCGACCCTGGGTGCGTTGACCGCACCCAGGGTCATTTTGGTCTATTTTCAGATATTTTTTTTTAAAAAAATTGCCCTATGAAATGGGCTGTAGAATTTAAAAAAAAAAAATCTTGGGGGGGGGGGGACGCTGCCCCCCTATAACCCCCAGACAAGAGAGAGAGAGAGGGAAAGTCTGTATTTCTATTAGGGTTTAATCTCTACTTAAATAGAGATTAAACAAGAGCACCAAATTACAAAAATAACCCTCACACAATATATAATAACACGTAAACCCAAAATGCCCTTATAGCATGTCTCAACACTCCCCCTCAAGCTGGAGCATAGATATTGTTGAAATGTACTCCATATATATATATATATTGATTTATATATCTATATTACATCAATACCCGATAGGGGTATTTTTGTAATTTCACATAGTTGTTTTAGAAAACAACTATTTTTGTTTTTTGATAAAATGTAATTTCAGTTTTTTATTTTTTTTATTTTCTTTTTTATATTTTTTAGGAACCAAAAGGGGCTCCAACCATAGAGTCGTTGGAGCCCCCAACGGTCACAAATGTGACCATTGGGGGCTCCCAACGATTCCATGGGAGCCCCCTTTTGGGCACTTCTTTTGAGGCCCTTGGCCTTCCTTTTCTTCCACTCCCTCTTGTATAAATAGGGGGTGAACCCCTTGTATGTTAGCATTCTTGAGAGCTCTCTCTCTTTTCAATAAGAGGCTTTTTATATTGTTGCCTTCTTAAAGGTTTGTGCTTGTATTGTCCTTTAGTGGACTTGTGATATCGTCTCTTTTATTCATTGTTGTAAGTGCTTATAAGCACTTTTTATATTTCCGCAATATCTCATTACATGGTATCAGAGCCACTCGATTCTTGAAGGAAAAGTGTGGTTCGTGTGTTTCATATTTTGTGTATCTATTCTCACTTCTTGGAAACATCATGGAGGCAAAGATCGACCTATCCTTCAAGCTCAATGGAAAGAATTACATGATGTGTGCATCGGCAATGGAAAACAACCTCAAAGGAAAGAAACTTTGGGGTTTTGTCATGGGTACCGTTCCGGAACCTAAACTTATGCTCACGAAGAACGAAGGAGGTCAAGAAAAGGCTCTTGAAGGAGATGCTCGCCTCAAGGCCATTGAAAATCATAAAAAAAAAGTGGAAGATTGGGAAAGCAATCACGCGAAAATCCTTGCGTGGTTTATGAACATTGTTGAACTTAAGGTATGTGCTAATATAGCAAAATTTCGTTGGGCCAATGAGGCTTGGTCCTTTATCAAGGGCATGTATACCCAAAAGGATCTTGCAAGAGCATATTTTTTGTAAGAAAAGATTAGAACCACCAAACAAGGTGATTCTAGCATTCAAGACTATTATAGTGCCCTAAACTCACTATGAGATGAATTGGCTCTTTTAGAGCCAAAATGGGTTTCTATGAAAGATATTGAATTAAGACAAAAACAAATGGAACAAGAACGATTGTTTCAATTTCTTTTTGGGCTACGTCTCGAATTTGAGCAAGTGAGATCCTCACTTCTCCATATATCTATATTTCCTCCAATTGAGGATGCCATTGCCGAAATCACTCAAGAGGAGACAAGGCTTGGCATGAGTAAACATGTTGATGAAGTGCTTGTCGTATCCAAACCCGGTAACAATGTAAGAACCTATAAACCTCCTCATTTTGGGAAACAAGGAAACTATAATGGAGGAAGAAAAATGATTGTTTGTCATCATTGCTATGAGTCAGGTCACATCAAACCCGCTTGCCCAAAGCTTAATGGAACTTTCAAGCCTAAGGTGGCCTCTCTTGAAGAAACTACCACCAAAGAAGATGAAGGCAAGAATGGTGACCTCAAAGAGACTCTTGGGCAAATCTCTATGGTTCTTCAACAAATTCTTAAAGCTTCTTCCTCTACATCGGGTGCGGCTATTGCTTCTACATCATCACTCGGTACGTATTCTTGGATCTTTGACTCTGGCGCCTCTTTTCGTATGACCCCCCATGAAAATGTACTTGTTGATGTTTGCACAAATTCAAAGGATTCTTGTGTCTCTACGGCCGATGAAACCTTTTTAAAAATTCCAAGTATTGGCTCTTTTAAAGATTCTCAAAATTTTTGTGTTCCAAAAGTAAGAGTTGTTCCCAAACTAAATTTAAACCTTTTTTCGGTCTCCCAAATTGCCGACCATGGATGTGAAATATCTTTCTCATCTAATAGTTGCTTTGTGCAGGATTTTCGGTCCGGGAAGCGGATTGGACAAGGCCATAGGAAGGGAGACCTCTACTATATAGACCATCTAGACCTTCCCACAAATTACTTTTGTTCTTATGTCCAAGAAAAAAATATGGAAACTTGGCATAAAAGACTTGGTCATCCAAGTTATTCCAAAATGTATCTTTTTCCCTTTGGAAACAAATTTTGTAAGGAAAAAGAAATTAGTTGCAAAGATTGTATTTTTGAAAAAATGAAGTTTATTCCGTTTCCAACTAGAACTTTTCTTTCATCAAGACCATTTGAATTGGTGCATTCGGATGTTTGGGGGCCTTCTTCGGTTATGTCAAAAGGGGGTTATTCTTATTATGTTACTTTTATTGATGACTTTACTCGGTATGTTTGGATTTATTTTCTTAGTCATAAGTCGGAAGTATTTACTTTCTTTAAAGATTTTCATAGAAAAATTCAAAATCAATTCCAAAGTAACATATCTACTTTGAGAACCGATTCCGGTGGTGAATATTTATCTCACGAATTTCAAAACTATTTAACCCAAAATGGAATTTGTCATCAAAAATCATGTCCTAGAACCCCTCAACAAAATGGCATAGCGGAAAGGAAGTATAGGCATATTGTAGAAACGCTAGAACATTACTTGTTTCTAGAAATATTCTAAAGAAGTTTTGGGCCGAAGTCGTTTTAACCGCAACTTATCTAATCAATAGAATGCCCTCTTCTAAGTTAAAAAATGCTTTTCCTTATGAAAAACTCTTTAAATTTTCACCCGATTTCAATCGTCTTCGTGTTTTTGGTTGCAAATGCTTTGTCCTATTGCATAAAAGAGATAAGTTGTCTCCAAAAGCAATTGAATGTGTTTTTCTAGGATATGGTGAAAATAAAAAAGGGTATAGATGTTATGATTTTAAAAATGATAAACTATATGTTTCAAAAGATGTAACATTTCTAGAAGAAGAGAATGGTTTTGATAAAATAGAAGAAACAAATGAAATTGATTACATATTTTTATATGATCTTATTGATGACATACAAAATGATTCCCTTGAAAGCATAGAAGATACATGTGAGGCGTCCAATCTTGATATAATACCCTCACATGATAATAATGCAAATATGAATGTTTACTCAAAATGAAATCAAGAAAACCCTATTAATGCCCTTGAAAAATACTCTCAAATTTCTGAATCTACTAAGGAACCACAAGTTAGACATTCTTCTAGAATATCAATACCCCCAAATAGGTTTGTATTCTATGATTCCTTGACGCCCAACTATCAAGCTAAATCTATACCACATTGGGTTGAAGCAATGCAAGTTGAACTAAATGCACTAAAAAGGGCTAATACTTGGGAAATAGTTAATCTACCCCCACACAAAAAACCTATTAGGTGTCGCTGGGTCTTCAAAGTCAAAACTAAAAGCGATGAATCTTTAGAACGATGTAAAGCTAGGTTAGTCGCTAAGGGATACTCACAAGAATATGAAATTGATTATAAAGAAACATTCGCTCTCGTAGCTCGAATGACCAGTGTCAGGACTTTAATAGCTGTCGCATCAACCAAAAAATGACCTATTTATCAACTTGATATAAAAAATGATTTTTAAAATGGAAGTTTAAGTGAAGAAGTTTACATGGATCCACCACCCGGAATTAATATTGAGCAAGGTCAAACTCTTCGGCTTTTAAAAGCATTGTATGGCCTTAAACAAGCCCCTAAGGCTTGGTATGATCGTTTCAGTGATATCATGATAAAATTAGGATTTCACTCTTGTTATACTGACACTGCTTTTTTTATTAAAAATGCAGGTACTAGTATCATTATGTTGTTACTTTATGTTGATGATATGATTATCACTGGGAATGATCAAAATAGTATTGTTAATGTTAAAAATATGTTAAAAAATAATTTTGATGTTTGATTTAGGTTTTCATAGATACCTTCTTGGAATTGAAGTTGCATATTCTTCTCGAGGCTATATTTTGTCACAGATGAAGCTTGTTGCAGATATATGTTCAAAGTCTGGCATTTCTGATAATAAAAAAGTTGAGACTCCCGAGATTATTAATGCCAAATTACGGTTGGAGGATGAGGTTCTTCTGGAAGATCCCACACCTTACAGACAACTCATTGGATCTCTCACTTAACCATCACCAGACCAGATATCACCCATGCGGTTCACTCAGTTAGTCAATTTCAGCATGCTCCTACAACGGTGCACATGAGTGCGGTTCTCCGGATCATTTGTTACATTCGGAACACCATCAATAAAGGGTTATTTCTATCATCCTCTTCTTCCTTGAATCTTCTTGCTTATACTGATGCAGATTGGGGAGGTAATCCTAATGATCGAGTCTCAACTACTGGTTTTTGTGTATTTTTAGGGGTCCGGCGATGCAAGAAGCAGCAAAAAGTTTCACTATCATCTACTGAAGTTGAGTATCGGGCTATGACAACCACAACAATGGAACTTGTATGGCTTCGCAGTTTGCTTAAAGACATGGGGGTTGATATTACCGAAGCTTAAAAACTATGTTGCGACAACAAGAGTGTCATCTATATTGCAAGCAATCATACCTTCCATGAGCGTACCAAACATATCGAAATGGATTGCCACTATGTTCGTGACGAATACTTACGAGGAACAATTGCTCTACCGTATGTTACTTCAGAATATCAGTTGGCGGACTTCTTTACTAAAGCTCTTCCGACTCTCCGCTTCTTGTTTCTCCTTGGCAAACTTTCCCGTAAAGTTTGAGGGGGTTGTTAAAATGTACTATATATATGTATTATATCAATACCCGATAGGGGTATTTTTGTAATTTCACATAGTTGTTTTAGAAAACAATTATTTTTGTTTTTTGATAAAATGTAATTTCAGTTTTTTATTTTTTATTTTTCTTTTTTATATTTTTTAGGAACCAAAAGGGGCTCCAACCATAGAGTCGTTGGAGCCCCCAACGGTCACAAATGTGACCGTTGGGGGCTCCCAACGATTCCGTGGGAGCCCCCTTTTGGGCACTTCTTTTGAGGCCCTTGGCCTTTTCTTCCACTCCCTCTTGTATAAATAGGGGGTGAACCCCTTGTATGTTAGCATTCTTGAGAGCTCTCTCTCTTTTCAATAAGAGGCTTTTTATATTGTTGCCTTCTTAAAGGTTTGTGCTTGTATTGTCCCTTAGTGGACTTGTGATATCGTCTCTTTTATTCATTGTTGTAAGTGCTTATAAGCACTTTTTATATTTCCGCAATATCTCATTACATATATCAATCATGCTCAGCTTGTCACAACAGTGAGGGAAACTCAGCCTCGCCAGAGCCTTGGTAAAGACATCAGCTACTTGATCTTCGGAAGATACATGATTGGTGCAGATATACCCAGCCTTATTCAAGTCGCGAACATAGTGACAGTCAACTTCAATATGTTTAGTCCTTTCATGAAACACTAGGTTGTTGGCAATATATGTAGCAGCCCTATTGTCTACAAATCCAAAATTCGACATTACCTCAAATAATTTGTGAAACCATGCCCGAGGGCTTTGCTTCAGGCCAGAAATAGCCTTCTTCAACTTGCACACCTTCTGACACTCCCCCTGAACCTCGAAGCCTGGGGGTTGTTGCATGTAGACAGTTTCATGCAAATCCCCATACAAAAAGGCATTCTTGACATCCAATTGAAACAGGGGCCATCCATGGTACACAACAACAGAAAGAACGAGACGAATAGTGCCAAGACGAGCAACTGGGGAAATGTTTCAAAAAAGTCAACCCCATAAGTCTGAGTATAGCCTTTTGCAACCAACCGGGCTTTGTACCATTCAATTGACCCATCTGAGTTATATTTAATGCTATATACCCATTTGCAGCCTACAATATCTGCATCAGTGGGAGGATCAACAAAGTCCCAAGTGCCTCGAGACCATAGGGCATCTATCTCATCACGCATAGCCTGCATCCATTTGGAGTCGAGTAGAGCTTGACTGTGATGAAGCGGAACAGAGGATGCAGACAAAGCTAAAATAAAATTCTTCATAGATGCCCCAAGGTTAACTTCTGAAACAAATTGCGAGATGGGGTGGAGAGTGCACTATCTCTTTCCCTTGCGCAAAACAATGGGAACATCATCAGGAGCAGAAACTGCAGTATGCTCAGAAATACTTACCTCAGGAGAAGGAGATAACATAGGCATGGAGGTAGGTGGTACCCTATGAGAGTATACTATGGGAGGGTTTCGATAGCGAGACATCCCATACGATGGAGCCAAGGACTGAGGAGGAAGCGACTCTAACGGAAAGGGAGGAATTGGCAGAGGAAGGGAATCACCAAGGCTCTCCTGTAATTTTGGAGTAGTACTCGAAAAGTATGGAATAGACTCAAAGAAGGTAACATCCGCACTGACATATTCTTTATGAGATATAGGGTCATAGCAACGATATCCTTTTTGGTTTTTAGGATACCCAAGGAAAACACATTTAATAGATTGTGCAACAAGTTTATCTTGAACAGGACCCAGCTTATGCACAAAACACACACATCCAAAAACTTTAGGGGGGATAGGAAAGAGAGGAGCCTCCGGATGAAGAATTTGAATTGGGATCTGGTCTTCTACAAAACTTGAAGGCATGCGATTTATAAGAAAGCCGAAAGTCAAAACCGCATCGCCCTAGTATGAAGCAGGCATATTGGATTGAATCATTAGGCATCGAGCAACATTGATGATTTGTCTATGTTTCCTCTCAGTCACACCATGTTGCTGGGAGGTATGAGGACATGTAAATTGAGGTTGAATCCCATTAGCAGAATAGAATTGAAGCAAGTCTTTGGATTTGAACTCAAGAGCATTATCAATGCGAACAATTTTAACGCACACGTCAAATTGAATTTTTATCTCAGCAATTAAAGATTTAAGAATGCCTGGACCTTGAGACCGATCTTTTAACAGGAACACCCACGATAACCTTGAGAAGTCATCAACAATAACTAGATAATAACGACACTGAGTTCTACTCGGAATCCTACTCGGACCCCACACATCGACATAAAGAAGACCGAATAATCCTTGACTTGACGGACTCTGACTGGAGGGAAAAGAACTTCGACAATGTTTTCCCAATTGACATGTTTCACACTGAAAGGAAACTGAAGGAGGTATATGAGGAATGACATGACGAAGTTTTGTCACTTGAAGGTGACCCAGTCGATGATGCCACAGTAGAGGACTTGAGGATGATGAAACAGTAGAATAGGCCGAAACCTCTGGTTGATGTAGATAATACAGACCACCTTCTTTATAGCCGCTACCAATCCTTTTCCCCGTCAGCAAGTCCTGAACTGTGCACCCGATAGGATAAAAAATCATCCTACAATTCAACTCTTTTGTCATTCAACTGACGGATAATAAATTATGTGGAAACGAAGGAGCATGAAGAACATGCGACAATTGAAGGGTAGGGGAAATAAATATGTTTCCCTGCCCTACAATTGGGTAAGAGCTCCCATCAGCAAGAACTACCCCTTTTTGATCAGTCACATGATTTAAACTTAAAAAGTTACTCAAATTTCCGCACAAGTGTCTGGATGCTCCAGAATCAATGATCCACCTACCACCTTGGCCAGATAGGCCATCACTTGCCAAGCACGCAACCTTCGCAACAGAAGACTTCGAAGAGGATGAGCATAAAGCAAGAAGCTTGTTATATCCAACCCGGATAAGAGTTACATAATCATTGGAGTAATATGCATCTGATTTAACCACTTGAGCCATAAGGAAAAGTAATGGGTTAAAAACGAATAGGTACAATCACACGCACACACCAACAACCAACTATGAAACCGACTATATCTCGATTGGATTTTACAAATGAAATCTGAGATACACGATTGCCGCCTGTTTAGATCCACACTTCAAGTATAATTTTAAAGGAACTTGACCAAAACCTTCCCGAAACGACATAGGATATTCTTGTGGATGAATGAGACCACATGTCGACCTTCTACTGTGCGCAGAGTGACTGCTTCTACCCATTTAGTAAAATATTCCGTTGCGGTAAAAAAATATTTGTGACCATTTGAGGCAGACGGAGTAATGGGGCCCACGACATCAAAAGCCCAATGGCCATGGTGAGACGACAGATTGCAAGTATGTCGTTGGCGCATGAATAGAAGGTACATGCATCTGACATTGAACACACTTCTTCACAAAACGATAGCAATCTTGTTGCATGGTCCTCCAGTAATACTAATCCATAGGTGCCGCCGCCTAGGCACCTGTCACATTTCACTTATGGCACTAATGACCTTCTCGGTTTATCCATAGGAGTAACTTCTGGGAAGGAGGAAGGTCTGTGTTAATTATCTTCCTAGTATAGAGGTGTCTATTAAATGACATAAATTTTTAGCTAACTTATTTTACTAGAGATGACATATTATGTTGTCATTTTGGGAATGGATTGGCTGCATGAGCACTTTGCTAGTCTAGAGTGTCATGGGAGAAAGGTCTTGTTAGAATGACCTAGTTACCCAACTATTGAGTTCAGTTATGTATATCATTTTGAAAAGAAATGAACGATCTCTGCACTAATGGTGCAAAAGTTTTGTTTACCTTATTAATGTTATATTTTTTTCTATGATTATGAAACAGACAATTTGGAAGTAGTAAGGGAATTTAAGGATGTTTTTCTCAAGGAGTTACCAGGTTTACCACTTATGAGTGAGATAGATTTTTCTATCAATGTAATATCTAGAACTGCCTCAGTTTCGAAATCATCGTATCGAATGGCTCCAGCCCAAATGGCCAAGCTAAAGAATCTATTAGGAGAATTGATGAATAAATGATTCATTAGACCCAATGTGTCACCATGGGGTGTACCTTTCCTATTTGTGAAAAAGAAATATGGTTTGTTACAATTATGTGTTGATTACCACATGTTAAACCAAGCAACGATAAAAGGATTGCTATAGAATGTATATCAATACCACACATCCAACATGATAAAGATGTGTTTGGTTCATACCTGAAACTGCGACACTTCCAGCTAACAATGGTAGACTCAACTCTCCATCACAACAGTGAATTTGATATAAACTCAAATCAGATCCACAACAATAGACTGAATATCACGACCCATTTCATAACTGAATAATACGAATCCGAACTGATCTACTCAGCAGTTGCTACCATAGACAATACCAAGACCGTGATGCGACTGGTTCATGACGGAACTTGCAGACTTGTTCGACATCCATGCTACCACCATAGATATAATCAGAAGATTCAGACAACTAAACCCCTTTATGGATGATCTCAGCAAAACTATTGAGATGCTTATACTCCAGCAAATCAATATTTGAGCAAGCATATCAAGCTGGGAACCTAGGTGTTGACTTAAAATCAGCAAATCAATATTTGAGCAAGCAGTAGACGACTTCAATTACACCAAAAACAAATATCAGATCTGAATATGATTTGACTTAACATCACCACGTCAACCCACATTAACAGCAACCCACGTCAACTCAGAGACCGTTGATCACCAGCACCACAACGATATTAACAACAACTCACAACCACACCAGATCAGATCTGATCACAGCATCTTTAACACACCTGCAATGAAGACCGATCTGGTTCACACCATGCGACAGGCTCAAAATCACCACCAACTGCAACCTCGTCAACGCCACAACTTCAACACACAGATATCAACCTGTCGCTCCAGCTTGCCAAATCACGACGATCCATATCTTTACACAAATCTGCGTGGATCTTATGCCCACAACTACCTTACCAATCAATCAGACCCACACCCCATTCAGATCAATGACATATGTGAGTCATGCCACTGCAAAGTCAGATGTGCGACCAAATCTGATTCACTTCTACACTTTTCAGATCAGCGACAAGACCTTTTCACGACCACACAACTCACGACTACTGCACTCAGATCTGAGACTAGATCCACGACTTCAACCTCAACCTCAACCTCAACCTCAAGATTCAGATTAGATGTTAGATCTGAATCACATCCACAACATCAACAACTTTCAGATCTGCGACAAGCCAGATCTGTATTAGGTCCACAGCGTTGACGGCGGTTGCAACTTTGATGTTCTCCAGATGCCACCCATGATGATCTTCAGCTACCCAGAGATATGCCAAGCTCTGACACCATGTTTAAACCACGATTGAGTACGCAGGAACCGAGAGAGAGAGAAAGGGAAAGTCTGTATTTCTATTAGGGTTTAATCTCTACTTAAATAGAGATTAAACAAGAGCACCAAATTACAAAAATAACCCTTACACAATATATAATAACACGTAAACCCAAAATGCCCTTATAGCATGTCTCAACACATTAAATGTGCTTTAATTGCATGTTGGATATATATGTGGGTTTCATATTGATTATCTTGTTCACATTATTGTGTGCATGAAGTTAATTAGCTTTTTTTTTAGACTTTTTTTTATTATATGCATGGTTGAAATGCTTAGGATATTATTTATGCATAATTGTTTATCTCTTCTTAATGAATCATATGTCCTTTAATGATCAAATTTTCTTATGGCCAATGTTATGTTTTTTTAAAAAATATGTTGATTTTATGATTATGGTTTGATTTCATAAAAATTCATTCTTGAGGAATACTCCTCTTGTCTTAATGATTATCTAATGTTTCTAAAAACTATTACTATTTTGTTTGAAAATTCTATTCTTGTTTTAAAATATATTGGTTTTAAAACTTTATAACTATTGAGCAAGATATTTTTCTTGTGTAGTTGGAATCTTTTGGTTTGTCCTCTCTACAAGCTCTTAAAGTGCAATGGATTTTGAAAGGACATCTTTGATGCATCATGTTGTAAAGGCAGAGATAGTCGTTGCATGCGTTTGTGGATGATCACCAGGAAAGGCATTTTAAGACTTAGATCATTCACATTGATTCTTTGTTGTATTTTCAAACTTTCGATATATTACAACATAAGTTTGAGGGGGAGTGTTAAAATGTACATGTATATATATGTATGTATTGTCATACATATATATTTGTTTCTTATTGTACATATATATGTATATATTATTTATAATAATGTAATAGGTAAATATCCTTTAAGGGTATTTTCATTATTTTACTCATGTAATAGAGATTGTTCTTTAGGAACATTTTTTTCCTTATTTATTTATTTTATTAATTTTCCCTTTTAAGCCAGCGCTCTATGGTCTTTTGACCATAGAGTCATTGGAGGCTCTCCAACAGTCATAAATATGATCGTTGGGAGCTCCCAACGACTCTATTGGGAACTCACATTTGGTCTCTCTCTCTCTTGTAATGTGTATATAAAGGAGCTTTGTTTCCTTTCATTTGTTAATATTTCTGTGAAGCATTTATGCTCAATAAAGATGAATATTTTTTACATTTTGTAATTTTCTATTTAGTTAATGTTTTATATGCACTTAGTGCTTGTGTTGTTGCCCCTTGATGACTATTGTTTTGTCGTACAGTGGACTTGTGCTTGAGTACATTGTGTTGCAATCTTGTAAGCCTTTAATGGCATTGGTTTGTGTTTATGCACTTTTGTATTCGTAATCTTGTAAAGCCCTTAGTGGCATTGTTTTTGTATTTTCCGCTATTTCATTACACTTTCTCTTTTGGATGGTGAAGTTAGTTTTTTCCTGTAAATCATATGCAGCAGCTAGCTTGCTTGTGTTGTTCGTTGGCACCTTTTATATGCTTGTGTTATTCTAGAGAGGCTTTTTTCTTTGTTATTTTGAGTATGAAGATCTTATATTACAGTAGCCGACGTTAGGTGTTTGGATTAGACTGACTAGCATTTATTGTTTCAATCAAACATAAATTCCTGATGCTCTATCCTTTTAATGTGTTTTTGGCTGAATTTTTTTATTTATTGGGTAATTTACTTATAGGCACCTAAATTATGGCAAAATTATGTTTAACCGCCTACTTTACAAAATTTTTCATATAGGTGCCTGTCTTTTCAAGAAATTGCTCATATAACCGCCTTAAGTTACTTTTTCTATCACTTTACTCTATTGGCAATGTAAATTGACACATTAGCCATTTCTTTTCTTTAAATGATTGAATGCTACTTTTTGTAGTTGTCTTTCAGTAAGAGTTTAATTCTTTAAAATGTTACTGAGTGTCACTAGGTGTGACACAGTTAAGGCCAAATAAATAAATTTAACAAGAAAAGTGACATAGGTGGTCGTGTGAGTAATTTGTTGAAAACACGGGGACCTATGGCAAAAGTTTTAATAAGTAGGCGGTTAAATGTAATTTTTTCATCACTTAGGTGCCTATATGTAAAATTCCCTTATTTGTTTTAACATTACTATTAAAAAGACTATATTATTGCAAATAATGTGTGCAAACCATGGTTGCCAGTTGAGGAAGCGGGAAGCGGGAGCGGGAAGCGAGGCACTTTCAAAATTTTAGGAAGCGGGGAAGCGTGGGACCACTTAGGACCGATTCGGGAAGCGTCTCGGAAGCGACCTAGGAAGCGTCTCGGAAGCGAGGGGGAAGCGAAAAAAATAAAAAATAAAAATAAAAAATAAAAAATACAAAAAATTGAAAAAAACAGGGGAAGCGAGGGGGAAGCGTGCTTCCCATTAAAGGGAAGTGCGTCCCCCATTAAAGGGAAATGCGTCCCCCATTAAAGAGAAGCGCGCTTCCCAAAAAAGGGGGACGCTTCCCCCCACGCTTCGGAAGCGCGACGTTTTGCGCTTCCGAAGCGCGCTTCGGGGAAGCGCGCTTCCCTTTTTAGCTAGGCGCTTCCGGTAACCCTGGTGCAAACATCATTCTGCACCACAGACCAAGGTTGTAAGTATCATATCATAACCCGTATCGGTCGGGCCCAAAATAAGATACGTATCGTATAATAAAAACTCATAAATTAAAAATAAATAAAATTTCTTAAAAATCAGAAAAATGACAAAAATTCTAAAAAATCATAACACACGAAACAATGGTGGAATCCACAAAATGCAACCATAAAATCACATATGAAGCATTTATTTCTCTATGAGATGTATAAGACATCATCAAACATCAACTATCTTACAAGAACAATGCAAAATATTAAATATCTTGCAATTAAGAACATGCCACAAGACTCATATTTTCATATTACATAAACAAAAATATTATGACAATAGTTGCACTCGATTTTCAATCGGTTTTCACTTATTATTTGAGTGCCCCATTGTCATGTTGGATCATCTGATGCCATGTTTGTTGGAGGAGTGTGGAGCCCGATTTCTACATTGATATAAATCTCTAATTTTCATGGAAATTCCCCCCAGGCAGAATTTTTTTTGAGGGTAGCTTTGTAATTTTACTCATAATAAAGATTTTTTACCTTAACCCACTTTCTTGAGTGAACAAATGGTGAAAATGTACTTTTACTTTAGCAAATTATAAAAACCCTCTCTCTTGTGCACGGATCGGCCTCCAAATCATTCTCACGAGTCCTAGGGTGTGTGGATACCTCTCTAATGGATTCTACACAAATGAGGGAGTTAGAACTCAAGAGGTCTTTAAAACCCAAAACTGAAAAATTACAATTCAGTCATTTTTTAAGTGTGTTGATCATGTATTATATGATACATACAATACAGATATGATACACACTCGTATCGTATCGTATCGATATTCTTCATAGTAACAATATGTATTGTATGGTACGGTACGATAGGTACAACATTGCCACAGACCATCATCCTCTTCATGTGTCATATGACCCTCATCATTGTCAATGATGAAATATCAAGGCTTAGTGTCACGTGAACTACCACTGCTATCATGTCCCACTACCATGAGTCCATGACCTTTATGGAAAGGCATAATGACATCATGCATCACAACTAGGGCTGAGAAGCAAGACAAGCAGCTCACCATTTGCCTCGGCTCAAAAAATGAGCTCGGAGAGCTAAGCTACAAGCCAGCTCATTTAGGTAAACGAGTTGAGCATGAACATGACAAGCTCGACACGGCTTGGCTCATATAGGCTCATTTTACATATTATATATTTATATAGTATATATTGTATGCATATATTATATTTTATACAAAGAATGCTTATTATATATGTTTTATACATTTATTATACATATATTATATAAATTATACATATGCTATATATAGAGAAATGGATACATGCTAAATGTTTTTTTTTTGCTCTTCCGGTGTTTTTTTCACAGTTTCGACCCCATAAATGTGTTGGGCATGGTCGATTTATGAGGAATCCACACCTGGATAACTATGTCACATGGGTGCGGGGGTGCGGAACTTTCAAAAAACTTGGGTGCGGGGGTGCGGCAAAATATATATATATATATATATATATATATATATATATATATATATATATATATATATATATATATTGTTAAAATATGGTATGTGTATGGATCTGGATCCAGATCCATACGCACGTTATGTTTTATCTTTTAACACATGCTCAATGCCATTTCATTAATGGCATGTCTGTAATTTTTCCAGCATTTGTATTTTTCCCTATTTATAATGTTTAGGGCTGGGAGGTTCGGTTAACGTGCACCGCTCCCAGCCATCGTGAATCTCCCTCTTCTCTCTCTTTCTTTTCTTAGTTCTTGCAGTGAAGGCTGAGCCCACAGAGAATCTCATATGGTATCAGAGCTCGGTTGCGGAACCCTACCAGTAAGTTGTTCAGCGAGTCCTGGTAACTTCTGAAGGAACTGTTTTGATACAGTTTTTTCTGGTTTCTGATTTCCTCGCCCATTCCTCCTTCGATTCTTCCTTCTTCACGGTAACTTTTGCACTTCTGCAAACTGTTTTGATACAGTTTTTTTTTTCTTATTTCTGGTATCTTTTGCAAATTGTTTTGATACAGTTTTTTTTCTGATTTCTAGTAACGTTTGCAGCAACATTAACGACTGCAATTTTTCCCTCTTTAACTGCAGTTTCCCCTACGTCTGCAGTTTTCCCTCTTTAACTGCAGTTTCCCCTCTTTGATTGCAGTCTCCTTTTGATTGCAATCAAATCTACTGCAGTTATTTAGTATTTCTTTGATTTATTTCCTCTTTGATTACAGTTTATTTCCTCTTTGATTACAGAAGTTCCCTTTTTCTATTACTGTTTAATGATTTCTGTGCAACGCCTATAGGCAGGTTATCACAGTCTATATTCTCGACCCTAAAAAAAAAAGGGTTTACGTCTATTAATATCACGGGTGCATTCCTTATTAAAGTTCTATTGATTGATTAAGTGATCTTCAATTTTCTTCTCTTTCTCTTCATTCGTCTTGTTTGTTTATTCGTTGTCCCATTGATATGGATTACTCTTCGTCATCTACCTTGTCCTCCGGTCCCTCTGCAAATTTCTTGAGTCAGCTTGCTACAGAAAAACTTACTCACTCTAATTTTTTGACCTGGAAAAGACAAATACTTCCTTTTATACGAAGTCAGGATCTCGATGAACATCTGGATGGTTTGGTTCCTATACCCCCACGGTTTATTTTGCAGGAAACCACCAATGAGAAGGGTGACACAATTACTATTTCTTTTAAGAATCCAGAGTATACAGTCTGGAGGAAGCGAGATCAGTCTTTGGTTGCTTATATTACGTCAACACTGTCTTAAGAAGTGTTGGTTACTCTTTCAGATGATTGCACTGCGGCGGATCTGTGGAGTAAGTTGTCTCAGACATACTCTCAGATATCAGAAGCTCGAGTTATGTACTTAAAAAATGAGTTTCAAAGTTTGAAGAAAGGGTCCATGCCAGTCATGGAATACATAGGCCGCTTGAAGAGTATTACTGACCAATTGGCGGTTATTGGAAGTGCTATTTCAGATAAAGATAAAGTTAAACAACTCCTCAATGGATTGGGCCCTGATTTTGACATGTTTACCACAGCTTTGTCATGCCTTCCTCACTTGCCTACTTTTGACGATCTTCAAGCGAAACTTCTCCAGCATGAGATGATTATGAAACAAAGAGCAGAAGGAAATGAATCAGATCGTTCTCATTCAGTTTTGGCCATGGACACTTCTGTCGGTTTTGGACGAGGAAATGGAGGGCATCAAGGAGGCAGAGGCCGCGAACGTTTTGGGCAGGGAGGTCGTGGTATCTTGCCTACACCTAATATTTCTCGTGTTTTTAATACAGGGAATCAGAGGAGAGTGCCCACTTGTTTCTTACGTAACAAAAGAGGACATGTGAAAGCTGATTGTTGGTTTAATCTACAAAATAGAGGAAAGGTAAACAAAATTGAAAATAAGTCTGCTACTGCTGTGGACACGAAAGCGCCATCTACAGATATGCAACAACTTTTGTTATCAGCACTGTCACAGATGACGATCAAGCAAAATGAACAAGGCGAGTGGTATGTTGATTCCGGCGCTGTCACTCATGTTACGGGTAATATCGGTAAGTTATCTCACTTATTGCCTTATTCTGAAAAAGGTAGTATAGTTACGGGAGATGGAACTTGTCACTCCATTAGTCATACTGGCAGTGCACATATCCCTATGTCAGAGTCCTCACTTCACTTGTCTAATGTTCTCCTTGCTCCTAATATTAAAAAGAACATTGTTTCTGTAGCTAAACTTGTTGACGATATGAATTCTTCCGTCGAATTTACTCTCTCTTCTGTTTATGTTAAGGATCTATGAACGAAGGAGACGTTCGCTAAGGGGGAGCGACAAGGAAACATGTACGTCTTCAAGGAGATTCCCTCAATGTCTTCATCTTCAGCCTCAGTCCTCCAGTTGAAGTCGTCCAAGCATTCTTCAGTGTCTTCGCCTTCAGAGTCTTTGCTTTTCCCTTCGTTGGAAGTTTTTAATTCATCTCATTGTAATAAGCCAGACATTTGGCACAGTCGTTTGGGCCATTGTAGTCGGGGCTTCGTTGAAAATCTTGTATCTGATGGTCTTCTTCCAGAGTCTAGTTTATGTTCATTTTTAGATAATAATAAATGTTCCTCATGTGAACTTTGCAAAAGTCATGTTCTTCCGTTTCATATTATTAATAAAAGGGCTTCAGAGCCATTTAAGATTATTTGTTCTGATGTTTGGGGGCCCGCACCTATTCCTTCTCTTTCCGGTAGTCGTTACTATGTTATCTTTATTGATTCTTATTCCCGTTATACTTGGATATATTTCTTGAAACATAAGCATGAAGTTTTTCAAGTATTTCGGGAATTCCATTCGATGGTCAAAACAAAGTTTTCCTGTGATATTGTGCACTTATAATGTGATGGTGGGGGTGAGTATTCATCAACAAGTTTATTGCCTTTCTTCGGGATAAAGGAATAAGTCGACAGGTTTCTTGCCCTCATACACCTCAACAAAATGGGGTTGCGAAAAGGAAACACAGGCATATTGTTGAGAGTGCGATGAGCATGTTACATGATAGCAATGTGCCCGTTAGTCTCTGGACAAAAGTTTTTCATACATCTGTTCATGTCATAAATCGTCTTCCTATGGCACTTCTTGATCAACACTCTCCATATTATACTTTATTTGGGCAACATCCTTCTTATGATGAGTTGTGTGTTTTTGGTTGTGTATATTATGTACATATTGATTCATCTCTGCGAAATAAGTTTAAGGACAAGGCCGTTAAGTGCAGATTCGTTGGGTATGCGGATGAATACAAAGGCTATCGATGTTATGATCCTACTACAAAACGTATTAGGACCTCTAGGAATGTTGTTTTTTATGAACAAAATTTTCAGGTAAATGACTCTGAAGCATTGCCATCTCGAGAAGTAGAGGTATATGATCCATGGATGAGCGCAGATCTTTTTGCTAATACAGAAGAAACTTGTCAGGCGAATTGTACTTCCTTTGGCTTGAGCCGGGGGTTGGATGACTCACAGATGCGTGTTGAACCAACCCCAGTAGAACGCTTCTCTGGACAGATATACACTAGACGGGACAAAATATAAAGCAGAGGAATGTGGAAAGCATCGCTAATGATCCGGCTCAAAGGCCGCCACGCATTAGGCATCCTATTCAACGATGGGTGAGTTATGAGACCTTTTCTCTTGATTTCCAGTTGTTTATGTCTCAGCTCACAAAACAGGATGAACCCACTTGCTTTAATCAAGCTCTTCAATCTCGTCATTGGACTGAAGCTATGAATGAAGAAATGGAAGCACTTCATGAGTGCCAGACTTGGGAAATAGTACCTCGGCCAGAAGGAAAGAATGTAGTTGGCTCAAAATGGGTTTATAAAACAAAGTATAAGCCTGAAGGAAGTATCGACAGATATAAAGCACGACTTGTTGCTCGGGGATTCACACAACAATATGGTGAAGATTACGATGAAACTTTTAGTCCAGTAGTCAAAATGGGTACAATTTGTGTCATCATATCCCTAGCAGTCGACCGAGGATGGAGGCTTAGCCAGATGGATGTTAAAAATGCATTCTTGCATGGAACCTTAAAGGAAGAAGTGTATATGGAGCAACCTCCTGGTTATGCCGAAAAGGATCCTACTGCCTGGGTGTGCAAGCTAAGGAAATCTCTGTATGGGTTGAAACAGGCGTCCCGTTCTTGGTTTGAAAGTTTCTCTATGCAAATTCAAAGCTATGGTTTTAAAAGATGCTCTCTGGACCACTCGCTCTTTATTTACCAAAAGACAGGCATCGTTATACTTCTTCTTATATATGTTGATGACATTGTGATCACTGGGAGCTCAGATAATCATGTGCAAGACGTGAAGCAGTTTTTAATGAAAACTTTCAAGATGAAAGATTTAGGGGAGTTGAGGTACTTCCTTGGTGTGGAAGTTGACAGGCAACAAGATACATTGACACTCATGCAACAAAAATACACTTTTGATCTTCTAGAAAGAGCCGGGATGACGAATTGCAAACCAGTCAGCACTCCGAGTGTATTACATCAAAGGCTGAGCTCTGAAGATGGCCATCTCTGTGTCAACCCAACAACGTATAGAAGCCTTGTGGGGATGCTGCAGTACTTGACTTTTACCAGACTTGATATAGTTTATGCTGTCAATCAGGTATCCTAGTTTATGCATGCTCCAACGGAAGGTCATATGGAAGCTGTGAAGCGCATTTTACGATATTTAAAAGGAACTATAGGAGATGGACTTGTTTATCGCAAGAACGATAACCTGCATAGAGGGCATGAACTCATCACTTATACAAACGCAGATTGGGCAGGGGATCCAGATGAAAGACGATCTGTCTCTGGATATTGTGTATATATTGGACACAATTTAGTGTCCTAGAGTAGTAGAAAACAAAAGGCAGTGGCACGGTCAAGTACAGAGGCTGAATACAGGTCGATGGCTGCAGGCACGGTAGACGCTACATGGATTAGACACTTATTGAGTGATCTTGGAGAGACGATTATTCGATCATTTCTTCTATGTGACAATCAAAGCGCAATAAACATTGCATGTAATCCTATTCAGCATAGCAGAACGAAGCACATTGAGATTGATCAACATTTTATACGGCAGAAAGTCGAGATGAAGGAGATAGAACTACGTCATGTTCGAACAGAAGATCAAGTAGCAGACTTGTTTACCAAGGGGTTAACAGGACAACAATTTTGGTATTTGAAGAGCAAGTTGTACATGCTCCAAGACCACGTACAACTTGAGGGAGGGTGTTAAAATATGGTATGCGTATGGATCTGGATCCAGATCAATACGCACATTATATTTTATCTTTTAACACATGCTCAATGCCATTTCATTAATGGCATGTCTGTAATTTTTTCAGCATTTGTATTTTTCCCTATTTATAATGTTTAGGGCTGGGAGGTTGGGTTAACGTGCGTCGCTCCCAGCCATTGTGAATCTCCCTCTTCTCTCTCTCTCTTTTCTTAGTTCTTGCAGTGAAGGCTGAGCCCACAGAGAATCTCATATATATATATATATATATATATATATATATATATATATATATATATATATATGAAGAGTCTAACATGCAATCAAGTTTTCAATAGCATTCAAGTATTCACCACCACACACGTGAGCAAAGTGCTTCAAATGCACTGTTTTATTAATGACATAAGGGAGTAAAAACCCTTTTCATAAGATACATTTTACAATGGATTGAAAGCCCTTATTTATAGAGGTAAGCTAAAGATCCAAAGAGAGATAGCCGTTGGGTACAGTCCCAACGTCTCTAATTTAAATAGCAGATTGCGTAGCTGCACAGTCTGAAATAGCAAACTGTGCAGCTGCACAGTCTGTCATTACCTAATTTAAATAGCAGACTGTGCAGCTGCACAGTCTGTCATTCATTACCTAATTTAAATAGCAGACTATGCAGCTGCACAGTCTGTCATTACCTGACAGAAAACATAAAGTAAAAGAAACAAAAAATAAAGAAAAAGAAAAAGATTACAAATATATACGTATGTACTATTTTTTAACAATAAAGTCCAAAAGTTGGACATAAATGACCCTGGGTGCGGTCAACGCACCCAGGGTCAGTTTGACCGCACTGGGTGCCGCACCCGCATCACGTCGACGCAGGTGCGGCACACAGTTGTCCGAGTCCCTGTGACAGCTGGATAATGTGTTTTCGATGAAAAATGTTATTTGGAGCCTTGAAAAATTACAAAGATTGGACCGTTGATTTTTCGAACGTTATAAAAACCCACCCATGTGTCGGAATCGAACACTTCAAGAGCTGATCCCTATAAAATCAAGTACACAGATCACATCTGTACGGTCATAATGTAAAAATAAAATGAAAAAAAACTGAAAAACTCATTTAGCATGTTTCATTTATCGCGTACCCATTACTCACTATATCTATATATATGATAAAGTTTTAAAAAACACTTAAAAACATTTTTTTAGAAAACAAGCCAACCCATGATTGGCTCGTAAAGCTCTGGTTGTAATGAGCTTGGATTCAGCTTGGCTTATGACGAGCTCACGGGCGAACACGGGCAGTGGTGTACTGTTAATGAGCCGAGCACGAACAGCCCAAGCTCAGCTAATTTACCTGCCCTAACTAGGACCATGAGTCCATGGCAAGCACCATTTTCGTTACCACCAATATCTCTACAAACCATCCTTGTCATTTCATGTAAATCATCAGCAGTAAATCATGTCGTGATCATATATAGCTAGAAATCATTAGGTCAGGAGGGTTCGTTTGGATTACTTCCAAGAGATTTATTGGTCAGTTGAGTGACCTAGGTGCTCTATGTGACATGGTTTTTAAAAGAAATAATCTTATGGGCCAAGAATGGGAAGATCTATGTCTTACTTTTCTGTTCAAATGAAATGGGAAAGAATGCTATGGTCCAATGGTTCATGTCCAGTAATGTAAGTTTACACACTCTTTCATGCCAAAACAACAAAATGAGCTACTACATTTTTGTGATATTTTGTAATATTGAATTCACTCTGAATGAGATAAATGAACTTAAAGAGATGCCACTTATAGAATTAGCGGATGCTTGAAAGCTGTTCACCAGTCGACACCACAGACAAGTTCAACTTCCCAGTGCTTGTAATTTGACAACATTTTAGGGAAAAGATTTCAATCTTGTTCTCTTGGATTTCTGGAGTTTTGAATCTTGAATTTTTTCCTGAACAAAGTTTGGATCTAACTTTTGCTTTTACCATGCAAACTGGATGAACAGAAAATGCAAGCTACCTTTTGTAGTCAAAATGGATAACAGAGTGATGTAGGCTGGGCAAGAGTACTGAAGTCATGTGTTCATAGAATTGGAACCTGAATAATCACACTAATCAGAAGTCAATCTTTTTTTTTTTCTAATGAAGAGGAACCCTTGCAGCTAACCAAGTCACTTAATGGGCCTGCCTCCTGTGGGGTATACCCTTTATGGGGTAATCAGAAATCAATCTTGTTCCATGGCATTTGGATCCTTGACATCATATAAGAAAATAGTACTGGTGCAACACGTAAATGCAATTCTTGCTTTCCTTTTTGTTTGATCTATATTTTTTGAGATAATAGGAAATTGAAGATCCGATGGCATGTGCCTACCTGACTTGTTTTTAACAATATGGAATATTTTTAAAGATTATAGCCATGTGTTGTAGTTATACTCTCTCTATATATATATGTATCTGTCAAGTTCTATCTATATTAGGTATGTTCTTTTTTATTTCATATTCTTCATTTATCTTTCTGCTTTTATTGCAGGTTGACATTGTCCACAGATCACTGCGTGTGATCCACGTGATCTTGCATCATACACTTATTTTTTACTCTGAATGCAGTCAAAGGTAGCTGATTTGTATATATATTTATATGTATTCTTTTCTTCTCCTCTAAGCTGAATATTTGAACAGCAATGATTGAGTGTTGCATTGTATTACTGTTTTTAACCTATGCATCTATTTCTATCCCTTAATAGGAGCAACATTGTGGTGAACCATCCTCGGGATTCAAAAGTTGGCTTGGATGAAAGGATACCTATGTTACTAGAGTCCAGAAAATGTCAAAAAGGTTCCGCAGATTTTGTTAGCCAAGGAGCTGCATCCTCATCACTCTTGCCAACAGTGGAGTTGCTTGACATTGAGAAGTTTTGTAAGACGGAAAAGCGGTTGCCAAGCCATAATTTTAATGCCAATTGGATGGCTCTTTTTGAGAAGATGCTCCAGATTGCTGTGAAGAACACAAACCATCAAATACAGGTGGAGGCAATATCTATAATGAATCTGATCATGATGAGAAGCAGTCCTGTATCTGAAAGAGATAAGTAAGATAATTGCTGGTGTTTTTTAGGTGTCTAAAATTTGTGCCTTTTGAGTGCTCTCTGACATTATTCTGTGCAAGGCAGGTTTGGGACTGTTGCACTTTTTGGAAGCATATCATTGCTTCTGCAGCAAAGAGTTGCTTTGGTGGTGCAGTTGCAAGCAGTGCGTCTTCTTTTCCTACTCCTCAACTGTATGTTCACATTTACCGTTAAGAATCCATCTGATAGATTGAATCGTTTAAAGTTAGAATGGACACCAGGCATGCACACACATAGGCATAGTTGTGTCAGAAAATCATCATCCATTACCTCTGGTCTGCCTAAAGTTTATTTAGGAGTGCTCACTTTTCTTAGAAAACTGACCAATTTGTTATGCTATATTTTGAAATAACCTCTTGACCTTGCTACTTTGCAACTGCAAAATAAAAAAGCTGCAGTTCAGTTATTTAGATAAATAACCAGAGATACCAACTGCTGAAAGAGGAATTGTTAGTCAACTAATTAATTAGTGAATTTTTTTTCATAATGAGCAATAGTGGACAAATTTCTTGGCTGAGTTATGAAGGTGACATAAGGACATGGTAGGTGTTGAAGCTAGAGTTTGGTAGTTATGTGATTTCTGCCAATGTTGAAGATGTGTAGTTTGTAGGAATGATCCAGTGACTAAGAAAGGGTGAAAAAATATCCTGGCTTAGTCTTGAAAGAGGCAAGATGAGGACATGGCAAATATTATGACAGAGCTTGTGATCATGGCATTTCTGCAATAATGAAGCTGCAGTAGTTATAGAGATGAACTAATAGTTGCTTATGCTCAGTTAGATCTTGTTATAATTCTCTTGTAGAATCTATGGTATCACCTTGTAATGAAAAGAGGCGGAAGCACCAATAGGGCAAAAAGTCACTCTTTAAGAGTGACTACAAGAGCCAAGAACACAAACATCAAATGTGCACACACAAAAACTCACAAATATAGAAAATGACTTAAAGTCATAAGTTGGATTTATTGAAGAAAGGAAGAGAAGGGTGTAAAAACCCATGCTTACAAGAGGGGAACACCTCCTCTATTTATAGAGGAGGAGGGCACAAGAAGGGACCACAAAGGGGGCTCCCTTGTAGTCGTTGGGAGCCCCCAACGGTCAGAAATCTGACCGTTGGGGCCCCAACGACTACAAGAGTGGGGCCCCTTGTGGTTCAAACAAAAGGAAAAATAAAAAAAGAAAAAGGTAAAAAAGGAAAAGGAAAAAAGAAAAAGTGAAAAAATAAAAGGTACATTTGCAGTTTTACAAGAATACCCCTATCGGGTATTTCACTAAAAAGAATATGTATATATATACGAATGTATATATATAAGTATATGTATATATATATATATATTTTAACACACCTTCCCCAAGAGATGCCACATCCCAAGGACAAATGATGTTTGATTGATTAGTAGCCGTATCTGCTACGACCTATGTCACACGGACTCGGCTCCAAGGTCGCCGCACCCGCATCGACACGCACCGACACAGGTGCGGCTCGGACTCGGTCAACCCGACCCTGGGTGTGGTCAATGCACCCAGGGTCATTTTGGTCCATTTTTTGGAAAAAAAAAATTTGAAATTTTTTTTTTTAAATTTTCTGGGCTACATCTGTAAGGAAAAAAACCCATCACAACTAAAAAACCTGTACACTTTCAAGTTTTAAGTACAGAATGGGCACAACTCAAGTTTTTGTGGTTTTTTCCTGTACGAAGAAAGTGAATTATTACAGTGTATGAAGAAAGTGCCCAAAAGTGAATTATTCTTGTATGAAGAAAGTGTACAGAATGCCTTCACAACTCATCACCTGTCCCCTAATGGGCACAACTTTGACCGAGTCTCATATATATATTTTTTTTTATTTTTTTTTTAATATATATATAGCCGAGTCCCCGTGTCCAAAATTTTTGAAATTGCGCCGCACCCGTGTCGCACCCGCACCCACACCCGCACCCATGTGACATAGGCTACGACCCATTGGTCGTCACATAGTTTAGTATGCTAGGCCGTGGGTTTTTAAGTGTGCAAAAGATTGGTATCCTGGAACCCTCTCTTGCTCCTTCCCTCCCCTCTCCGTCTGCCGCAGCACCAACACCCTCCTCTCCTCTCCCCCCGCGCCCCCACCCACCCGATCCCAAATGCAAACTCCCTACACATGTACATGCTGCCTTATAAAGGATTTCATTGGCAACTAGGGCCCCCATCCTTTCCCTGGATCCTTCTTGTGACCCTCACTTGATGCATTACGTGGGCAAGGTGATATGAATATGCAATGGATGATATGGATAGGTTTAACAGTTCAGATTAGAAGATAAGGCAAAACATATGCATGCATGTAATCTTTTTTCTTCTTATCAAAGGCCTAGCACTTCAGGCTATTTCAACCATTTCTTCATTGGCTTCTGTTTCACTCAAATATTTTGTGGTGCTTGTTTTGTGAAGGTGAAGAAGTGATGAAGCTTTTCTGTGGCGGTTACAAAGATGATGTGGACTGTGTCCGCCCTGCTGATAATACTCTAGATGCTCCATCATTGCCAACATACTGCAGTAGCATTTTGCAAGGCTTGACTGAATGTGTATCTTGCACTGGCGAAGGTGTGCAGGTATATCTTCATTTTGTATTGTATTTTGAATTTTCTTTTATCTATCAGGGTGACCTCTGGGCCATGCAGGCCCTCTTCGCTCATTCTGTTGCTTTAAAGAGGCTTGGGCAGGATCTTTTGCTGCTAAATTATGCTGCTGGTTTCATTGATCATGAAGATGAACTTATATTTCCAGGAACTTGTATTACGTAGGCATGGGATCCATGTGTTGGCATTTATAGTGGCTTCAGGTGAAGCTGCCACTAAAATCCTAAATTCAAGGGTGTTTGGGAGGACTAATATGTTGGAGCTACTTGTGAAAGCATTGATGTCAGAGTTGGACGCTCAAGAGGCAGAGTTCTTCAAAACTAGTACTAGCGTTTCAGAGAGTCTCTGCAAAGAAAGGTATCTAATACTGCTATGTTTTTCTTTAAAAAAGGCCATTTAGTCTCTCAACTTTTGAAAAAGACTTCCGAGGAATGCTTAATAGGAAATTAGAGCTTTCACATTAATGAAAAACCATATACCTTGTTTCTGGTGGACAACGTTGCCCTTATTGATCTTGCACAGCCTGACTTCTTGTGAGTTCGAAATGGGAGGCATCCTTGATTTCCTCTAATATCTCTTAAAGAATTTGTTCCTTGGTCCTGCTACGCTTTTATGGACCATGTTCAAATTGTGGTGAGCTTCACCATGGCCGCTGGTGATCACTAAGGACCAGTTGTGGTATCTGAAAAGTACTCTTTGGGCATCTCTGGCACTCAGAAACATCCATGAGCTTTGTGCCTGAAAGAATAACACCCTGTTTATCTGACTCTGAAGAGTCATTAGCAGGATGTTGGTATCATGATTGTACATGTGATGTGGACCACACAACTTTTGTATTTGTCGGTTTTGAAGTTTGGCAGCACAGATTATATGTTCATCCAACTTATATAGAGAGGATTGTGGTAGTGATAAAAATGAATTAAGTATACTTGCTAGAACCGTGCTTCTGAACTGGGAAGATGAACATAACATTGAATTGCACCCAGTTCAAGCCCCACACTGCTTCCTGATCAAAATTTAGAAATGCCATAATTAATCTGTACTCATTATTTAACCCGTATTTTTATGCAGGACATCACTTATTCGGGAGGCCTTGATACTCTTATGTCGATTGGTGTCGCAACCCATTCATTCTGCTGCTGTCTTGCAAGCATTAGCAAGCAGCAGAATGATGTTAAGATCAACAATTGATATAGCGCACAGGATCATTGCAGGAGCTGGGGGCTCGGGGAAAGTTAAGGGCACAAAGAGAACAGGCACGAACCAGGCTGACATAATCGATTTAGCTCGTGTACTAAGATCAAGAACTTCACCATTACTAGGAAGCATCTCATGATCCTTTTTTTTTTGGAATCACAATCTCATGATCAAATGAGACATTTTCACACCTTAGGGAGCAAACTGGCAGAGGCTAAGGTGAAGAAATTTTGGACATAGGTCTCATGAGCAAATCCTGTGGCACAGGGAAAGCTTTGTCAATTATTTGATTGCCTATGTTATTTAAGGCCCTCCTGCTTTAACTAGAAATGTATAGCGTGAATTGGCTCGGGGCCTGATCCCTTGGCCTTGGGGAGCTATGTAACGAACGATGAGTATGTTAAGAATGTAAATTAAACAATTTTGGTCATACATCTTGTCAGCAATACCAGAAATCTCTCTCTCTCTCTCTCTCTCTCTCTCTCTCTCTCTCTCTCTCTCAAGCTTGGGGTTCTTCCACCCAACCCGGATCCAGCACCCCCCGACCCCCCCCCCCCCCCCCCCCCCAATTTTTTTTCTAGAAAAAACCTCTTACCAGGGTTTGTCCTCACCGCCTCTCTCTCTCCCTGCTCACCGCCTCTCCTTCGTGCATTGCCACCCATCGGACTCCTGGTGAGTCCCCCTCCTTTCCTTTTCATCTTTTGTTTTCTTCTCTGCCCCGTCCAACACCTCCCCCCCCCCGGCGCCAGCAGCAGCAAACTTGTTGATGCCACTGGCCGGGCGGAAGGGGGCTGGCCGGAGGCCCCCGAGCTCGGGTGCCTTCGCCGCCATACCTCCCTCTCCGGAGGGTCTTCTGGTCGAGCCCAGCTGCAGCAGCCCAAGGCAGCTGCCGGTTTGAACTGGCCCGAGTAGAGCTCAGGTTCCCAGCCCCATTGTTGTGTCGCCTGTGGCGGGCAGGGACCTTTGCCCATGACAGAGGAGCCATGGTGGCACCTACGTCATCGTGGCACCCTCCCTCACCCCCCTTTCTCGTTGGGCTTCTTGAGGAGCCAGGAGCCACGGTTGTTGCTGCTGCTAGGGTCAGCCAGTTGGGGCTGGTAAGAGGCCACCCAAGTTTCAGTGCCTTTGCCGCACCCCGACCACCTATCGTGCCTCCCTTCCCTCTCTGATCTGCCTCTCGGGCAGATCAACCAAGCTCGGCTCGGTTCCTTCCATAGGGGGACCAAGCCAGGCTCGATTAGAGCTTTCCCTTCCCCCTTCGTTCCCCGTAACCGAGCTAAGCTTGGCTAAAACTGAGCCCAGTTCTGTTCTTCCAAAATTGAGCCAGACTCGGTTTGATCTAATCGGGCTGGCTCGGTCAAGCCCCTCTAACCGAGCCTAGCTCGGTCTATTTTTTCCTCGAGCTCAGTTCGGTTTCCCAAAACCAAGCCAGAGCTCGGGTTAATTCTTAACTAAGCTCAGCTCGGTTAAACCGAGCACAGCTCAGTCATGGACCCCTTGGGTCTCTTTATCTTTTTGGACCTAGCTCGGCTCAGCTTAGTTGAGTCCTAGCTAAGCCAAACCCCTCCTCTTCTTGTTTTTGTTCTGGCTCAATTAAGACTGTCGATTCTGCCGTAGAATTTGCTCCACATTAATTGAGTCAAACTTGATTTCCTTAAAACCAAACTTGACTCGGTTCACCATTACTAAGATCGGCTCAATTTTTTGCAAACCGAGCCAAGCTTGGGTCTTTTGCGCACGAACTAGGCTTAGATAAGTCTTAGCCAAGTTGCGCATCGGCTTATGAACGCCTCTGAGCCAACTCAGTCATTCTGATAACTGAGTCACTCGGGTTAGCCGCTTCAAGCCTGGTCAGCTCGAACATAGTTAGGGTTCAACTCAGCAACACAATAGTCGCCTCTTTTTGCCAGAGATAGTTTGTAACCTCGTTCTTTACGCAGCTTGATAAAAAACTTTTGAGCCCACCACATCAGCGCAACTGACGAGGCTTCGTACCTCTGACATTTTTATCGAGGCATAAGCAAAACTTGCACCACTCTCGGAATCATTGAATATTCAAACTATCTCTGAGGTAAGGAAATTTGCATACGATGACGGTGGTTGAACATTTTGGATATATGTATTTATATTTATCCTAAATATAAATATAGTATTGTATATGTATATATATATGTGTGCATTTATTTTAAGTATGCAGCTTTGCATAATTTAGCTTTATTTGAATTACGTATTTATTTCAAGTACATTGTTTCATGTACTTTTGCATTATTTATGATAGCCTTTTGGCGTATGGTGTTTTGATATACGTATAATTATATATATTTATATAATTATTTAGAGTACACAATTTTATGTATTCTTGTCATATTTGAATTATGTATTTATTTCAAGTATGTAGTTTTGTGTAATGTTGCATTATTTACGATGGTATTTTGGTGTATGATGCTTTGATATACGTATAATTATATATACATATATAATTATTTAGAGTATGTAATTTTGCATATTCTTTTTTTATTTAAATTGCATATTTATTTCAAGTATGCAGTTTTGCGAACTTTTGCTTTATTTATGATGATTTTTTATGGAAGCTGCTTTGATATATGTATAATTATTCAGAGTATGCAGTTTTGGGTACTTCTGCTTGTTTTAAATTATGCAAGTATTTATTTAAAGTCAAAGTTTTGTACACTTTTATTTTTAATTCAATTTCAAAAGGATCACATGCGATATTCTAAGTCTGCATGCCTACGACGTCTCATAAAAACAAGTGTTTTACATTCATATGTTTTGCATAGTAGGCATACACTTGCACCGCTTATGCTACAAACAAAATAAGGCTCTCGGACAACCTTCAAGTGTAGGAGTGTTCTTTGGAACATTACTTCAACCTGGTTTGAACTTTAAATAAGTTGAGATTGTTATGACTCAGGTATTCGCAAGTGAGTCTTCTCTTCAAACCATTAAAACACAAGACTTCGACAATGTAGACTTCGATTGTACTTACATCAAGTCCTTCTGTTTTGCATCCGAAGATGACCTGAATATGCCCCCAACCTGAGGTTTGAGAAATCATGAATTTTTAGAGTTTTTGATTGGTCTTCTTTCTGAGAAACCAGTTATTCTTTCATCGCAGTAGTACTATCAAACATGCATGATATGCTCATATGTCGATGAATGAATGGAGGTTTATAAACAACCTCGTTGTGTGATAGTGCATTGTATTATAGGAAAATCAAGTACAGATATATGATCACCTTTATAGGCAAGATGCTCGATTCGGTTTAAATGACCAAAGCATGATGAATGGGTTGTTAGATAAAAGCAGACCTGACACACTCATTCATTCTTTAGTTTTATCAAGAGAGGATATGAAGTACAAACTCTGATGGACAATGTTAACAATTACACTCCTCGAGTGGCAATGACTCAGCATCCCCGGTCATCGAAGTTAAGAGACACAACTACCAATTATTATCTTACGTGGTAAATCTCACAAACTTATGCAGAAGTTAGGATGCATTCTCTGTTTATTCCTGCCTTTTGGAAATTCTCTCTTGGTCTTCAAAGTCATCCCCTTTGGATCAGACTCAACTAGTTATTGAGGTTATCAATTTACATAAAAGAATAAACTCCTAAATGATCTCAATTGTTTCTACGATTTTATCCTGTAAGTACCCATAGGTAGATAATTATCGAAACAAAATTATAATATTTATATTGTTTCTTCGAACTAGAAACCATACACTGCTTATACCAACCCACAATTTGTCTAATTGGGTACGATTGAATGTTTTGAAGCACGATAAATATTGTCATTAGTCTTATTCTTTTGTCTAATATCGTTGCACCTACCAGGTTTTCATGAGTCTGAACTATATTATGGGATACAAGTGACGAACAGTCATATGTTGCAAGTGATGGTGCAATGACATATGATATCAAGAATTTATTCCCTCTGTTGTTTGTTCTTGAGTACATTTTATTATTTTGTATAATATTGTTTATATATATAAACTTTATTTTTAATCTTCATGTTTTTAATGGATGTATGAAAATGTGGACCCAAATCCAAGACATTTGGGGACCCAATTTGTTTGTTATAAATTTTGCCTGAAATCCGCCTATGATTCGCTGACTTGTTCTTTTCAAACTACTATTTTTGTTGAACTATCGTTTTAACTCTAAAAAATGATTGATTATTAAAATTACAAGTTAAAATTTTTTGGGCGTTACAGCTTTGGTATTAGAGAGACATAATACAATGATTCTTGATCATCCGATATCTGCATCACATTATAAGTGTTTTTGCTTAATATTTTTGTATTTATCTTGATTAAGAGAATCTTTTTTCAAATAGATGGCATACAATGAGATGGTTGAGACTATGCACACCTTGACCGGAGCCATTGAACAACTTCAAATGTTTGTCCAAAACATAAATCATCGGGTGAGTAGGTTGCTTTATGAAAACACCAACATAGAACGATCTAGTGACGGGCTCGAATGTTGTTGATGCCACCACGCCCATCCGGGTCAGATGTGCCATTGAGAATCAGAATATCATTTCTTCTGTGGAGAGGTGAGTCATTCTCAAGCATGGTCACGACAAGATGCATTTGGTCATGCAAGGCCTTGTGGATGAAGCTTCTTCAGTTAGAGGTTCTCTCGATATACCCAAACTTGTTGAGATCTCATCAGGTACACGAGATAGCAAGTCACCCAATTATTTGCCAGACTCGCCAGTCTACATTCTGACTTCACCCCTTTATACGTAAGACTCACCTTTTTATATGCCAAATATGGTCCCTACATGTCAAAATCATCTTTGGGCACTCCAACCTTACCTTCCTCTCCTCCACACAAGCTTAGGGCCATGGGCAATACATAGAACTATGTTAGGCAGTACTCGAATCATTCTTAGGAGGAGTATGGAATGTAAGAGTTTTTTATTTTTTATTTCAGAGTCAGTAAACTCTTGTCCGACAGATTTTCTCTCTACAAGGTCAACCAACACTGTTGGGTTTTTATAACATATTTAGTTGTATAGTATAATATTGCCTTGTCTGTATGCCTCAAATGCTTTATCGAATCCTGACTTAATCATCATTTGATGCAAATAAAGGATGACTCGATGTACCAATGGTGAATCACCCAACGAATGGTCAGAACAATGGAGATTCGTCATGGATTCCCTTAACACCTTGGTCATAACCATCAGGAGCCAAGTACATGCCCAGCAAGAATATGCTACAATCACAAGAATGAGCCAACATCAGAACGTGGTTCTGACCAGTATGCCCCTCGAGTTTTCCTGTCGCCATTGTAGCAGCCGCCCTTTTGAGCGAGGAATGGGAGTGCTCCAGGGGTGTTTTGAGCAAGAAGCCAATTGTGGCTGGTGGGAATTCAAAGAAACCACCTACAAGTGGCCAAGTTTATAGGACACCTTTTTAGAAGAAGAACCATGGAAGGAAGAAGTTTATTCCTTCGGCCAAAAGGCAAAGACCATAAGGTGGTCCCCAACTCTGTCAGCTGTCTAAAAATATGTGCCTCATCTACAATCGGTCACACAACATGCAACCATGTGCCCACGAAACAGGAGGTTGTCTTTATTGCAGCAAGATGGGTCATTATGTTTGTGAATGCTACAAGAAGGCGACATGTTAACTAAAAAGAAACACTGGAGGACCCCAACCTCCTCGACTACCTCAACCCCCACAGTAGCAATAGGTTGCTCAGAAGAAGGTGGTCGAACGAATCTATGTCACCTCGATTGAGCAGCTAACCAAGGGAGATCTCATTTAAGGTACCATTTTGGTCGCTAGCCAAGCGACTTTCATACTTTTTTATTATGGTGCCACACATTCTTTCATTTCTATTGGCTTTGTTAAATAATTGAGTGTACACGTAGAACCCTTGAAAAATGTTTTAGATGTGTAAAACCCAATTGGGAAGAATGCGATTTGTGTGACCTACGTACCAAACTTGAACGTGATTTTAGCATGCCAGCATCTGCCTGCTAATACAATCCTGGTCGATATAAATGAATTTGATGTCATATTGGGTATAGACTGGTTACATAAGTATCATGTCATGGTTTTATGTCGTGATGGAAAGGTTTTTTTGACTCAACCTATAGCCCCTAAAGTGGAATTCAAACTCTCTAAGTCCGTCCTTAAGGACCAAGTAATATCAACGTTAAAGGTGTAGAAGTACTTGTGGAATGGATGCACTGCCTTCCTAGTCAGTGTCATCTTAACCGAACCAACAATTGTGTTGATCGAAGAATTAGAAGTAGTTTAGAAATTTTTAGATGTGTTCTCGAAGGAATTGTCAGAACTTCTCTCACTTTACTTGGTAGAATTTAACATCGAGTTATTGCGAGGGACCGCACCAATCTGTAAACCACCATATCAGGTGGTGCCTGCGAAACTCGAGGAGCTCAAAAAGCAATTGCAAAAATTTATGGATCAAAGATTCATTCAACCTAGTGTATCACTGTGGGGAGCGCCAGTTATGTTTATGAAAAAGAAGAATGGATTGTTGAGGTTGTTAATAGACTAAAGGATGCTTAACCAGGCCATCATAAAAAAAAATACCCACTACTCTGTATCCAAGACTTATTCGATCAACTGTAGAAAGCTAAGATGTTCTCAAAGATCGACCTTAAATCTGGGTATCATCAACTCAATAATAAGGATGATGATATTTCAAAAATGGTGTTATGAACAAGATATTGACATTATGAGTTCGTAGTAATACTTTCAAACTCACTAACGTGCATGCATCCTTTATGGATCTAATGAACAAGGTATTCAAGCCATTCTTAGACACCTTAATGATAGTATTCGTCGATGACATCTTGGTGTACTCTGAGAATATGGAGCAACATCAGAAATACTTGAGAGTTATTTTGTAGATCTTGAGAAAGCAGTGGTTGTTTGCTCGATTCTCTAAGTATGAGTTTTGGCTCAAGGAAGTTATGTTTTTTAGATACGTGATTTTAAAATATAGAGTGTTTGTAGATCCTGCCAAGGTGGATGTCGTGCTAAGCTGGGAGCAACCAAAGAATATTAGTGATATTCATAGTTTCCTTGGTTTGGTCAGATATTATCGAAAATTTATCCAAGATTTTTCAAGAATTGTTTTGCCTATGACTAAACTCTTGAAAATGGGAGTTAAGTTTGAATGGAATGACAAGTGCGAGAAGAGTTTTTAAATTTTGAATAAAAGACTCATGATCACCCCTATTTTGGCCTTACCATCTGGTTAGGGTGGTTATGTGATATACACTAATGCCTCATAAACATGCTTAGGATGTGTACTGATGCAAAACAGGAAAGTTATCTCATATATATTGTGATAACTGAAGATCCATGAGAAGAATTATTCTACTCATGACTTGAAATTGACAGTAGTAGTGTTCGCACTAACGATATGGAAACACTACTTGTATGAAGAACAGTTTGAAGCTTTTATCTATCACAAGAGACTCAAGTATATGTTCTTACAAAATTAATTGAATAAGAGATAACGTTGTTGGCTGGAGTTCCTCAAAGACTATGACTTCACCCTCTTCTATCATCCGAAGAAGGCAAATGTTTTACGCGATGCCCTCAACCGCAAAGTTTGTGACACTTTGATCAGTCTTATGTGCACGAGATGGAAGCTAGTTAAAGACTTCATTGCATCAAAACTTTTTTCTAAGGAGCAGGGTACTATTGGATTATCAAATCTGACTGTCCAACCCGAGATACTCACCAAAATTATTGCAAGTTAGAAAGATGATACGCAATATGAGAGATTGAAAGCACCATCCCAACAGAAGGATACCTCCTTTTATCTTAAGGAGGATGAAAGCATATGGTTGAGAAATCGACTGTGGGTGCCAAATGACCCTAAGTTGAAAAAAGGAATTTTTAAAGAAGCTTATAAGTCCAAATACATCATACATCCTAAAAGCACGAAGATGTTCAAGGACCTTCAATTAAAGTATTGGTGGAACAACATGAAGTAAGAAGTGACAACCTTTGTCTCAAAATGCTTATCCTGTCAGCAGGTCAAAATAGAACACAAGAGGCCTGGCGGAGTGATGCAACAAATAAAAATGGGAAGACATGACCATGTACTTCATTGTGGGTTTGCCAAAAACTCAAAAATAGCACGACATGATTTGAGTGATCGTAGATAGACTCACCAAATTTACTCATATCCTGCTAATTTGAATTAATCATTCGCTGAAAAGTCTGGAAGACCTCTATGTCAGAGAAATCGTTAGGTTACATGAGGTACCAATCTCAATCATCTTCGATCATGACCCACATTTCACCTCTTAATTTTGAGGCCAATTGCAACAAGCACTGGGTACAAAGTTAAAATTCAGTATGGCTTTTCATCCTCAGACCAATGGACAATTTGAACGAACGATACAGATTCTAGAGGACATGCTTCGAGCATGTATGATAGACTGAAAGGGCGATTGACATTCTCATGATACTTGTTGAGTTCGCATATAAGAGCAGCTACCACGCTAGCATCAAGATGACTTCATACAAAGCACTGTATGGAAGACCTTGTCGATCGCCTGTCTATTGAGTTGAAGTTGATGAGCGAACAATGGACTCTTTAATTGTACTGCAGCACTACACTCAACAAATCCAAATGATCCGAGAAAGGCTGTGAACCGTGCAGAGTCAACAAAATAGTCATGTTGATCAACGGCATAGAAAACTAAATTTTTCGATAAGGGATAGAGTGTTTGCCAAGGTAACTCCAACCAAAAGTGTTTTTTGATTCGAAAGGAAAGAAAAGCTAAGTCCCAGATTCGTCGAATATTTTGAGATCCTATATTGGATCAGTGAGACAGCTTATCGTGTGACACTACCTCCATAATACGTGCAAATCCATAACGTATTTCACATATTTGTGTTAAGAAAATACATTCATGACCTGTCGCACGTCATTCAATATGGGAACGTGGACGTTCGAGAGGACCTAACTATTGAAGAAATGTTATTTGAGATCATGGATCGACGAGAATAAGTGATGAGGAAAAAAATCATTCTTCTAGTTGAAGTTCGATGGCAATACTATAGGATCGAGGAATGTACTTGAGAACCGGAATCAAGTATCAAGAAAAAATACCCTGACCTGTTCGAATAATTTTAGCTATTGTATTTTCGAAGACAAAAACCTTTTAAGAGGGGTAGGATGTAAACTTCGTGAATTTTCTTGATTTTTCATAAATGATACGGGATTATTCTTGATATTTTTATGAAAAATTCATCGATTGTAAATAAATAAATGAACATTTGAATGTTAAAAAAGGTATCTAGCTCATACTACATTTATATAGATCTAGATCTCGATACAGGATCCGCAAGGATCAACCCCTTTAAAACTTAATTTCAACTATACATTTAAAAATACGAAGCATCCACTGAATTTTCTGAGTTAGACAATTTTGAATCCAGTGTATGCTCTGAATCTAAAGTAACCTCATAACAATGACTCATATCCATTTAGTTGACCTGGTCCGGGTACATAATAATTCAAAGACGAATCTCTGAGGAGATCTGGATCACTCAAAACATGCAAGACATAGGACTAGATATGTTAGGTGAATTCGATCTCAAAACAGAATTAGATCCAAATGTTATCCACATAGTTGGATATGTTAGGTGCATTTTAAAGTCCCCAAATGGTTCCAAAAAGTTGGATCATTTCTCAATCATAAGAAAACATAGTTTTATATATATATATATATATATACCAAACTACGTTGATACTCATATTTGGATTCAAGATCCAAACGAGACCCAAAATAAGTAATTTAAAAATGGGTTTGAACTTTTGATCCAAATCCAAACCACACCTACATTATATATATACACTAGGTTGAGTCCAAATGGATCTGGGTCAGGGTGTGGACCTCGGTTTGCACTTGGGTTGGACCCAATCGGATCCAAACGAGGTCCACATCCTGACCCGGATCAGGCACCCACCGACGCCCCCGATTTTTTTTTGTTATAAAAACCCACTTACGGGTGGGAGGTTCTTCCTCACCGCCTCTCTTATCCTCAGATCTCTCTCTCTCACACACTCTCAGATTTCTCTCTACCTACCTGCTCACCTCTTCTCCTTCGTGCGCCGCCATCGGGGAGCACCGCCGCCACCCGCCGGACTCCAGTGAGTCCCCCTCCTTTCCTCTTCTTCTGTTTTCTTCTTTCCGTCCGCCCCCCCCCCCGCCCGCCGGCGCCAACAGCAGCAGCAAACCTGCTTCTGCTGCCACCGGCCAGGCGGAAGGTGGCTGGACGGAGGCCCTTGAGCCCTTCCGCCATACCTCCCTCTCCGGAGGGTCTTCCGGCTGAGCCCAGCGGCAGCAGCCCAGGGCTGCTGCCGGTCTGATCTGGCCCGAGCAGAGCTCCGGTTCCCAGCCCCCCTGCCGCGCCGCCTGTGGCGGGCAGGGTCCTTTGCCCATGACAGAGGAGCCACGGCAGCACCTACGCCGCCGTGGCACCCTCCCTCCCCCCATTTCTCGCTGGGCTTCTCGAGCAGGCCGACAGCAGCAGCACGACTGTTGCTGCTCAAGGTCAGCCTGTTGGGGCTGGCAGGAGGCCACCTAAGTTTGGATGCCTCTGCCGCCCCCCGGCCACCTGCCGTGCCTCCCTCCCCTCTCTGATCTGCCTTCCGGGCAGATCAACCGAGCTGAGCTCAGTTATGACTCAGCTCAGCTCGGTTCCTTCCATAATGGGGGACCGAGCCAAGCTCGGTCGGAGCTGCCCCCCCCCCCCCCCCCCCCCCCCTCAGCTAAAACTGAGCCCAGCTCGGTTTGATCTAACCGGGCCGGCTCGGTCAGGCCCCCCTAACCGAGCCACCACTCGGTTAAATCCAACTCAGCTTCGCTCGGTCCTTTTCAAACCGAGCCAAGACTAGGTTAGACCCATTCGAGCCCGGCTCGGTCCATTTTTTTCCAGAGCTTGGCTCGGTTTCCCAAAACCAAGCAACAGCTCGGGTAAATCCTTAACCGAGCCCAGCTTGGGCTCCCTTTGTCTTTTGGACCTAGCCGGCTCAGTCTTTGGGCCACAGCCCCTCCCTTTTGGTTAGGATCGGCCAAGCCAAGCCCCTGCCCTTCTTGTGTCGGGTCCGGCTCGGTTAAGACCGTGTCGGTTCCATTGTAGACTTTGTTTCATATTAACCACCTCAAACGCGGTTTCCTTGAAATAGAGCTTGACTCGATCCCGACAGCTTGACAGAGTTTGGGTTCAAGCCCGGTTATACAATAGTTGCTTTTTTTTGCTAGAGATAATTTTATAATCTCGTTCTTTATGCAGCTCGATAAAAACCTTTTGAGCTTACCACATCGCCGCAATTGACAAGACTTCATACTTTTGATACTTTTATCCAGACACCAACAAAGCTTGTACACAGGAAATTGTCTTACTATCTTCAAGGCAGGAAAAATTTGCATACGATAATGATAATTGAATATTTTTGATATATTATTTATATTTATATCAAATATAAATATAATATTATATATATGCATTTATTTAAGTAAGTAGTTTTGGATACTTTGACTTTTTTTGAATTATGCATTTATTTCAAGTATTTTTTTTGTGTACTTTTGTGTTATTTACGATGGCTTTTTGGTGTACAATGTTTTGATATATGTGTAATTATATATACGTATATAATTATTTAGAGTATGCGGTTTTGCATATTCTTTTTCAATTTGAATTACATATTTATTTTAAGTATGCAGTTTTGTGCATTGTTGCGTTATTTACAATGGTCTTTTGGTATACGATGTTTTGATATATGTGTAATTATATATACATATATAATTATTCAGATTATACAGTTTTACATATTTTTTCGTATTTAAATTATATATTTATTTTATGTATGGTATTTCACATACTTTCACTTTATTTAAGATGGCTTTTTGACATATGTTGCTTTGATATATGTATAATTATATTTACGTATATAATTATTCAAAGTATGTAGTTTTACGTACTCATGCGCTATTTAAATTATGTGTGCATTTATTTAGAGTATGCAGTTTTGCATATTCTTGTTCAATTTGAATTACATATTTATTTCAAGTATCTAGTTTCGCGCATTGTTGCGTTATTTACAATGGTTGTTTGGCATACGATGTTTTGATATACATGTAATTATATATACATATATAATTACTTAGATTATGCAGTTTTATGGATTTTTTTTATATTTAAATTACATATTTATTTTAAGTATGATATTTTGCATACTTTTACTTTATTTACGATGGCCTTTTGACATATGTTGTTTTGATATATGTATAATTATATTTATGTATATAATTATTCAGAGTATGCAGTTTTGTGTACTCATGCTCTATTTAAATTACGTGCGCATTTATTTAGAGTACGCAGCTTTGCATATTCTTGTTCAATTTGAATTATATATTTATTTTAAGTATGCAGTTTTGCGTATTGTTGTGTTATTTACAATGATCTTTTGGCATACGATGTTTTGATATACGTGTAATTATATATACATATATAATTATTCAGATTATGTAGTTTTACATATTTTTTTTGTATTTAAATTACATATTTATTTTAAGTATGATATTTCATGTACTTTCACTTTATTTACGATGGCCTTTTGACAGATACTGCTTTGATATATGTATAATTATATTTATGTATATAATTATTTAAAGTATGTAGTTTTACGTACTCATGATCTATTTAAATTACATGCGTATTTATTTAGAGTGCATCCTTTTGCTTACTTTAAATTACGTGATCCTTTATTTAAAGTCACAGTTTTATATACTTTTGTTTTTAATTCAATTTATCTAATATTGTTGTATCTATCGGACTTTCATGAGTATGCTTGTTTTATAAAATATAGGTGACGATTAGGTTGATGCTACAAGCGATGGTGGGATGACACGATGATATCAAGAATAAATTCTCTCTATTGTTCACTCCTGAGGACATTTTGTCATTATTTGTTATTTTGTATAAGAACTTTTGTATGACATCGTTTCTATATAAAAAAACTTTTTTTTTAATCTTTATGATTTTTAATAGATGTATGAAAATGCATACTCAAATTCAAGACATTTGTGGACTCAATTCGTTTGTTGAAAATTTCGCATGTAATCCGTTCGTTCAGGGATCACGACTTATTTTTTCAAACTACTATTTTCGGTGAACTATCGATTAACTCTGAAAATTGATTATTAAAATTTTAAATTTTTTTCTTAAAAATTACAAGTTAACTTCATGTATCTTAACAAAGAATTCTCCATTCATTGATTCAAGATACATCTATCATAATTCAAAAAACAAGAATCATTCTAATTCACCATGATTATTTCACGATCGTGGCCCAACCAATCAACCATCAGTTCTATTTCACTCTACTCACTGGGTGACACTTCACTCTGTCATAAAGCAATATGCAAAGTCAAAAAAATGAATCAAAGTTGAAATTTAATCAGGACAAACCTGCAGTTCATCGTTTAACAAAATTAAATCCATCTTACAGTACACGCTAAGAAACTCAAAATTCACGAGTAAAAACTATTAACCTGTGATGACTGCATATCGACGTCAAATTACACACCCAAAAGTCAAACATAAAATAAAAACTCATCTTGATTATAGAAAGACACCAAAATTGTACCAGACTTACAAATTTGAGACTCAATATGCATAAACCTAAAACTACATCTACAATCAAAGTCGATCTTTTGCTAAGATCAAGCTTTTAACTAGAGCAAGCGACAAAAGATTTTAATCTTTAAAAAACACACCAAAAAGCTCACGTCTACAACAAATCATACACTTATTTTAAGGCAGATTAATAGTGTTAATGGATCAAACCTGAAAAAAAAATCATGGACGTAAAGTTCACAAAAATCAACAAAAAACTTATCAATCTACTTGAAAAAAAAGATAAATTCATAATTATTTCAAGCATAACACCAACAAGAGCGACCCACCCCACTTTTTTCTTGCCAACAAATTGAGGTGGTGATGAAGGGGAGGCAGATGATTATGGTGGTGGTGCGAGGGCCAGCAGGGGAAGTTGGGAAGTGGGTGTTGATGGTGAATGCGAAGGGGAGGAAGATGATGATGGTGGTGGTTGTGAAGTGGAGGAAGAGGATGGTATGACATGAGAGAGGGGGGGATAGGAAAGACTTTGATAGGAAACACTCACCCCACCCCCGCTCAGGAGTGTTTTCTATAAAAAATATGCACTTTTCAAAATGTTTCTCATAGAAATATTTTCTCTTGTTTGGAAAGGTCGAAAAGACTAAGGATTTCCGACCTCGGTTCACTTCTACATGTTTCCCACTTCCAAACGTGCCCAAAAGGCGCAAAGGTAAGAAAATATTGGGTTACAACCAGTATTTGAGTATAAAATGAAAGCATTGATGCAGCCTTGCCATAACATCCAAGGTACACAAAAACAATGGCATTTTTAGAGGTTACAAAGAGATCGGACACAACGAGGCAACATCGTGTGTAAAGACTTGTTTTACACAAACAGTGAATTTGGTAGATTTCCTAAGGATCAGGAAGAAACCCCAACAGTGAAACAGACACGATAAATGAATCTAACAACTCGGTTCAGCTTGATAATGAGCTTGTTCAGAGTGGGGAAATATATTCATATTCTACAATGATAAGCATACATCATAAGCCTGCTAAGAACAAAAGATGCCTGTTTCCGTTCACGAGCAGTATGTGCATATATACATCTCTCACAACAATGCACAGAACAGTTGATTTCATCCATGTTCCTCTAGAGAAAAAAAAAACGATATATTCAAAATAACCAGTTGAGAATTGGCTAAAGATCATGATGAGGAGAGCTCAAAAACTTAAACGAGCCAAAATGAGACACTCGGAAAACACCCAATCAGCACACTTAACAGGCTAACAGCCTAGTTCGAAACCAGACTGCCTTTTCAAATGCATGGAGAACATGATATGAGAATTTACAATGTGAGGATTCCATCTAAACCAACTTCAGTGATCGTCTAACCCTTAATCCACATGTTGGCTTAAACGATGGGTCTAGTAATAAGTTCGGAAATTTTTCATAAGAAAATTCTTCACTCGCTGCATATAGCACAGGAAGATTCTATTTTTTGCATTATATACATTATCTTTCTAATTTTTTTCCTACTTACCCATGTGAAACCAAGAAAATATCCCGACCTTGAAAGCTTTAACTTCTAAAAAATGTCAAAGGGCTAATTGCATAAGCACTTTCACGTCTGAAGGGCCAATCAAACTAGAGACAGTCTGGTTCATGCATGGGGGGAAACATCAACTCATACTCCATATAGAAATACGGCATTTGGTTCTTCTAGTGTGTTTGCTGCATCTAACGAGATACTAGAAAAGGATTAGTAATGCAACTGGATAAAATTAGACAGCTACAAATTCCACCTTATTTTTTTGTTCTCATTAAATTTTAAACCTTTTGTTACCAAATACAGTACCAACTGATTGAGATAAACATAAACATGTTGCTATGATTTGCATATAAATAATTGAAGGACATGAATAAAAGAACGAAAAACCTATATTTAGCATACAATAAGAAGCCTTCCTTCCGTTCTTGGGCACCAATTAAACTGTGCACCCCAAGGTCACAAAACAAGGAAAGCCTAAGCTGTGGTCCATCTAAAGAGTGTTGGATATAGAGACCCGTCCTCACTCATTATCATAGTCGTTGAATGTGATTTTGGTAGCTTTGGGCGCATCAACCCCAATCTCTCTGAAGTGAGCACCATATAACTTTGACTCCTGCATCAAACCCACACTCGAGTCAAGCACATGCATCTCTCTCTCTCTCTCTCTCTCTCTCTCTCTCTCTCTCTCTCTCTCTCTCTCTCTCTCAGTACCTTTTTCTTCACGTGTGTGCCAAATCTGGAAAGTGCATCAGGTATAATTTGCCCAGCTTCTCTTAAAACATTGACGAGCTCACCAGCAAGCCCCTGAAAGAATGAAACCCAAAAAAGAATCAAGATATCACATTTCCATGATGGGATGAAGCATTCCCCAGAGAAAATTGCATTAGAAGCAACAATGGCAACATTAAAAATGCATGCCAAAGAGAACTATTCTCTTTGGTGAAAGGTCATACCATCAAGCTTCTTTCATACATTTTCTCCATATCTCTAGACATCACAACCTATTGCATACCTTATTTTCCTGCATAAAGAAAGTGTGTGCAACACCCTTATTGCCAGCTCGTCCTGTCCTACCTATTCTGTGCACATAGTCCTCAGTTGTAAGAGGGAAGCTGTAGTTGATTACAACCTCAACATTTGGGATATCTAATCCTCTAGAAGCCACATCAGTTGCGATCTGTATGAAGCAAACAGTAAATTAAATAGGTTAGCATACACAATGGCAGGAAGCACAATGCAAGATTACAGACCTAATGATCAAGGAAAAAAAACCCTGCACTACTTTCAATTGTTCAACATCAAAAAAATGCATCCAACTTGGTACTTTTTCTCATCAAACATCAACAGAGAGGTTTCCTTGTACATGACAAGAATTCAATGTTTTTCCCACAAGAGGCACGTTTCCAGCACCATCATGAGCCTAAATCTGCCAGACGATTTTCTAAATTCTAATGCACTTCAATCAGCTATAACAGGTCATCCATGAAGTAAACTAAAAATTCCAATCTTTGTTCCTATTGAGTATCAAGAAATAGAAGCTCGCCCACTAAAATCTTTGCTCAATACAATCACATCATGGCTAAATGGAAAAGCACATTAAATGTGGTCATGCAAAGCTGCAGCTCAACTTTTTCCTTTCTTTGAGAATCGACGTCAGGCTGCCCCTCACCAGCTCAAACCACAGAATCTTTATTTAAGGGAGTGACTGCCGTCCAACAATCACACTCCATCCTAAAAGAGTCCGAGCTTGGGAGACATAAAGCTCAAGGACTTACAATAATTTTCTTTTACCAATTGCTTTTTAAAAAACTCCCCAATAAATAAGCAATGTCAGCAATCATATAGATGATAGATTCTCACCATGAGAGGGCACTTCCCCTCCTTGAATAGTGAAAGTGCATTTGTACGTTGTGCCTGAGCTTTATCACCATGCACAGAAACGACCTTCCACCCCCTATATAAATCAGTCTCTTATGAATCCATCAGTTCTGTCTAAATACACAGCTAGCAAGACTAAAAATATCAGAATAAATAATCAGAAAATCATGCTGTAATGTTAAATTATAGTACCACACTTTTCAGAATGCTTTCAAATGCACAAAAGATAGAACTAAAGAATTTCACAAAATGATACCCTTTCTGAAGCATTGTTTCAACTCGAGAAGCTTCCTTCTTGTATAATACAAAGACTAAAACCCTATTCCTGTTGATAAGACACGAATATTAGCAACAAATATACCCATTTATCAAAATTTTCTTAAAGTGGATTATGTCCAGACAACCAAAAGCCCAACAAGAAATAAGAAAAATGTATGACATTCAAAGAATCACATAAAGGTAAGCACAGAGGAAATAAAATATTGATCACTAAGGCATTAAACAGATTACTTAAGATAGTCTTAGTGAAAAAAATGGTTGTAATTTACATTAGATTTTAAAAGCAACCTCCCAAAATTCTACTAAATAACTGACCAAAAAAATCAGATAATTTAAACTCGTTAAAAGTGGATCGCAACAGGTATGTTTCTTCCTTGTTTTAAGCAGCAGCAACATAGCAGAAAACGACATCACAACACAACAATAAGTTCATTTAGATGATACAAAGCAAAGATGGACTAAGGATGTACCTAGTCAGATAGTCAGGGGTGCATGACTGGGGCATAAACTACTATCAGGCCCTTCCATAATCCATGAGGAACATGACTTTTTTGAGAACCCAAACAAGCACAATTCTATTGATTTTCTAAGACCTCGCAATAGTGGGACACTTTTATACTCTTTTTTTAGATAGGAAACATTTCACTGTGTTCCATATATTGTTATGTTTTTTAGAAGTAAAAATCCACTTATATATGCATCAATTTAGTACACATAAGGCATAAAAGATAGGTGTGATGAGTCATCTCACCTACCATAGGAGAGAAACATAGAGGCACAAATAGACTGCCTCAGGGATGACAGCAGTACATCTGAGAACAGAAAAATTTGATACGGCCAACAACAACGTTAAGATACCACTCTATTACCCCCTATCCAGTATGTATTGTCCCCAGGGCATTTCGGCCATTTCGGACGTGCTCTATGGGTAATCTCCAATCTTAGTTGATCAAGTACAGCAGGGTTATTGCGGGAAACCCTAAATATGGTGAAAAGATCAGGTGCAATATGATTGCACAAATATTTGTGCATTAAGCGCCTGATCACCGTCCATCTTGGGGACAGGCCTGTCAGTTGTGGGAAACAAGGCCTGATTGGGGGGATCAGGTGCTTAATGCACAAAATGTGTGCCATGTGATTGCACCGGATCCGGACTTCTAAATATGTGCTAATTGTGTTTATTTTGTTTCATATAAGCTTCCACACCATAAGCGACCAGACACGCCAAATAAATTTCCAGTGCTTTCCTTTTTTATTCATGTGTGCTGCAATCAAAACAGCTCTTGGGAATATGATAATCCCCCAACTAATATTAAAGTCCCCCCATGCTTGGTTCAGCATATCTCGTATGAAGTCACATTCCCAAAATAAGTGTGATGGTGATTCCTCCCCATGTAGGCAAAGAGCACAAAGATTTGCAAGATAGAACCCTCTCATCTTGAGTCGGAGTTCGGCGTCGACTTTCCCATGAGTGAGCCTCGAAGAGGGAGTCCCCCTTCCCATATTGCTCTTTTGGGGAGCCACTGCACAGCCGGGTTACCCAAAGCCGACTAAAGAGAGGAGGCAACATAAGCACAATCATATATTGTAATGTATTAAACTAAACCATATAACTAATTGATTATGAAAAGACTGACAAGATCATTATCAGCTCCAATGCACAGACCAAAACATGGTTGTAGAAGGCTCTTTTTGGATTGAGCCAGATGGTTATTGGTTAATACATCTGCATAGATCACTCGGTGTCCAAGTCTCAAGGCATCCCAAAGGAAGGGATCTCCAAAGTGTAAGGTGCAATATTTGAGCCCCTAATAAAATTCAGCTAAGATAGTAAAGGAACTAACTTAGAACACTTCTATGACAACCGATGCTCCAAGTGATGGATAGCTTGCATGGTTCAAACCACTGGTTAAAGCACTCTCGTTTTATCATACCAAGCATGACAGTACAAATTTACAATGACCAAAGTTGAGGAATCTAAAACGGTAAAAGGAGTTTTTTTTCTATGAGAAACCCTTACATAAGATTTAATCAAAGGCCAGTTGAATTTTATTCATTGTAGCAGCTCACATTTGTAATTGGCATTGAGGGCAACCAAATTTGGGACACGGTCCCTGAAATCCATTCATATCATGATGTAAAAGAAAAAGTATGCCAGCTTAACTGTATTTATGCAAAAGCAAATAACTATAAATCTATAGTAATGCAAGATCTATCTGGATCTGATGCAATGAAAGACACCATCCACTCTTACATTATATAACAAAACTCTGACAAGTTTACCCAAATTAGACCAGATCCAGTTTAAGTTATTCAAGAGGCTCTTGTAAAAGCATCTTAAAAAGGATGATCTAAAGGCTAACATACATGAAGTAAATACCTTTGAGACTGGTGATACTTTTCAAGCAATGCTACCAGCCGCGCATCACGTGATCGGTCATCCAAAACCTATTGGTAATAAAAGATAATATCTAAAAATATTGCAAATTGTTTGAAAATTGAAGTCCAATCTGTCATTCTGAATATACCTCCACTATCTGCATTACATCATGGTTTGCAGCCAAATCCTCAGAACCCACAACAACCTGAAAATCAAAAGATTCTTCACAGTATTCATTTTCACCGGAATGAAGGGCAAAGGGGGGAAAAAGAAACTCTAGGTAATGAGATCACATCAGAACAGAATTACACCTTCACAGGGTTTGGATCCATAAATTCTTGAGCTAACTGGTGAACAGGAAGAGGCCATGTCGCACTAAACATAACCGTCTGGCGGGCTGCACAAATGAGAAATCTATCTAAATAGTTCCAAAGAAACAAGCATGACAAAAAAGTATGCAATGTCAAAAAAGTACTTCCAGAGCATAGTCACAAGTATCGGTATCAGCTATTTCTTGTGATATTATTGGTTTGGTGATAAATCTCAGGAAAATATCGGGCAAATCTCAGGACTTAAAAAATACAAAATAACAAAAATAAGTAAGAAAATTTCATGTTTAGACAAAAAAGTACATAAATAATAAAAGAAATAAGAAAAATATGTAATAAAATAAGAAAAACATATTTAAAATGTAAAAAATAAATAAATAAGTAAAACTAATTAATAATATCGCAATAATATCATGTACAAAATTTGAGAAATGCAACACTTCTTCCTATATTGCCAATAAGAAAAACATATTTAAAATGTAAAAAATAAATAAATAAGTAAAACTAAATAATAATATTGCGATAATATCATGATATATATAAATTTCTGATATTTTGAGCATATCGTGATATATATTTTACCTTGAATATCATTTTTCCATCATATCACGATAATATTGCGATATTTTTAAAATATCGCCAATATCTGTGACTATGTTCCAGAGTTACAAAATTTGAGAAATGCAACACTTCTTCCTATAACAATTGGCTTCCTCAAGTAGAGTAAATACACATCTTGTAACCCAATATGTTTAGCAGGTTTAGCCTAACTGAAAAAACAAACTGTAATTATTCATCATGCACAAAACTCCCAATGAACACAGCACAAAAGAACATGAATTTTTGGTATCATTTATGTGTAATATAATAACCCAACTTCATTAACATGAATTTTTGTACATAAGTTTGAGAACATACAGGATGCTGTTAGGGTGATCCAATCCACTTCTAATTTGATCCATGAACTGATGGATTCCATGAATCATCAAAAGAATTAAATTCTAAAAAAATTGATTTTATCTGGGTGTCTCACATTAAGCTTAAAACTGCTTCAAACAAATAAACTATTTCATGGCATAGATCTGCAAGTAGATGCATGCATGTGTATGAATGTCCACGTTTGTGACAGTAAGGATGAAATAACGCTTCATTGCTTTAAAAAAAAGAGCATTAACTGTTCGTGTAGTAAGATGTTATGCATTGAATTTTCTTGTTTTTATATTTTGTCCAAGCAACAAAGCAAAGTTTACACACTTACAAGTTTCAGGTTATCTCCATACACAACTAGCCACAATATTATGGCAAAGCCACTTGTTTTCTCTGTCCCAGTTTGAGAAGTCTGGTTATTCCTTCCACAGCAACAACCATCACCACATCTTTCAACTTTCTATGATTTTTACAACCACTGAGCCTCCTATAGTTAAATAAAGTTTCACATCCCTACCATGCTCCAACTACTACATAAACAACAGCAAGCTACAATTTCCTCACACAAGCAGCACCCATTGCTACTGAATGTGTTTTGGTTTAGAACTAAGAAAATCAAGTTTGCATTCAAAAAGGAAACTTGGAACAAACAGACTAACTAAAATTTCCTGGGTTCTGCATTTAAGTTCAGTGAACCAACCCTGCACTAGGCCCTAAAGAGCAACCAGCAATTTGCCAAGCTTCCCTCAACTAGGATAAATGCACTAATCGTTCACCAACAGCTCACAGTCCATTAACACTAAAGAGAATAATGCCTACCTGATATAGTACAACTACAACAGAAACTCCATCCCAGACAACAAGTTTGGTTGCCAGCAGATGTCTCATAACGCAAACTTCCATGCACTGGGGTTTTGCAAAGTTAGGACATTCAAAACCCTTGTCTTTGAATGCAGACCAGTAACTAAAAAAATGTTTCCATAATGAGTTCTAAATATTTATATCATAACTGTAAACAAAAAGTGACCCCATCCACATGTCATTGCAATTTGTGAGAATATCCGCTGTTATTTAAATACCAACAAAGTAATCCATAGTTTCACCAGTCGTCATGCCATGAGTATTCTATTGCATCTTTTGATGATATGTTGAATCAGTACCCATCATCCTTACGAGTCCAATCTACTCTTATTTTACAACAAACAAACCTATCCAGAATTTGTCCAGTTACATGTCCATGTTTTGTATATAAATTGTCATCATATGATATTCATTGTTTGCCACATTGAAGAGGCCATTATCAGCTCAAGTGGTTATTCAAATTAACATACCTTAGGAGAAGGAACCCTACTTCTAATAATCTACATAGGTTCATACATATGATGATATTTTAGGAGTACCTTGACATTCTTGTGTGACCCTGAAGAAATGAGCTCTCCCAATATCTTGAAAACATTAGTACATTCAAATTGTGAAAGACACTTGTATTAGGTATTAGTTATCGACTTCTGCACATCTTCTCAAGCGCTGTTTGGAAAAAAATTACTGAGTTTTTACATCAATATTCCAAGAAAAGTATTATTTATAAATCACCCAGAAATGTCCCAATACGAATATTGATGACCATATCTTAAGCCAGGTAGTCCTGGCTTAAAATTCATGAAAGCCTAAATATGTGCAAAACTAAGACGGCCCTTTAATGATAGAGATTTGAAAAATTCAGCAATTATTTGCATTAACCTAAAATCACACAACAACCATCTTCCAACCTTATAGTCACCAACAATTCAAAAAACTAGTAGGTGCCTCAAAAGTGGCAGGGTTCTCATTAATATCCACATGAATAGCAAAGTGAGACCGATAGCACTGAGGCACAGACTTCCTTACAACCCAAACACACCACATAGTTGAATTGGTTATATAGGCATTTACTTCAAAAATCTGAATTCACATCAAGCTCTTTTCAAGTGAAATAAAAAAATTTCATAACAAATATGATGGCAAGTTCAATCTTATGAAACTACAGTGAGAGTAACCTCCTATGCACACAAGTTTTTATAAACTTGAAATTCAAAGATAAAAGGAGTCGCAGATCATGGCACGTACTGGAATTTGTTTTGCTTACAATAGCACGAACTTCGGGTTCAAATCCCATGTCAAGCATTCGATCTGCTTCATCCAGAACCTACAAAGAGTCAGTAAGCATAACTTCATGAACGTAACCAAATCACCTTAGAAAGATTAACCCCATGTGACATAGCAGATGCTTCAAAACATTAAACAGATCAGAAAATGTTGTGCTCAGGAAATAAAATTTTGTATGTTAGAATGCAAAACATCAAGATAATAACTTCACAAACCAAAACACAATATAAATATCAAGAATCAAGGCTTGCTTAGCAGATATCTGCTGCAGCATTCCTGCGTATGACCATGGTTCATGGCTTAATCATGAGGAAGAGTAGAAGAAAAAAAATGGAAGTATGAGAGAGAAGGTGCTCAGTAGTCATTTTTGCTATGAATGGATATTTTTGGTGTCTTCAGTTCAGATTGTCTGAAGCTCAGATTAACGAGAGAAACATCATTGCACCTTCTACGAACTTCTGTAAGAGATTTTTCAAAGAGAGAGAGAGAGAGAGATGTGATGGGGGAAGGCATTTGGGACCAAGTCTGGCACAAACCGAGCTTAGGCCATGCCTGTCAATAGGCTAGGCAGCCCAATCCAAAATGGACATAGGCCTGAGCCAGGGTTTTGAGCCCCAACATGTTGGATGGTCACCCTATTTATGGGCATTTTCCTGTGAAAGTTTCCAAAAACTATCAAGGTTTTTTGAGTTAGGAAAACCACCCTTTCTATTACGCTAATTCCTCATCCCCAAAAATAAAATTCTATCTTGTATTTGATCGCACTGATTCTTTGGCATTAGAAGGTTGCCATGACCATGCAATCAACCTTGTACGTGTTGTAGCAAGCATAGTAAATATTAGATGGAGCAAAATATTAGAGAACCACAAGATCAAAAAAAGTGGGCATGTTGATGCATTGGATATAAGAAAATGATAGATGCAGCCCATAAAAGAGTACTTCATCTCACCAAGAATGGTCACCAATCTAGTTGGGAGCATGATGTGATGATGAACCACCATTTAGAAGATTTTAATGCTTAATATGCACCACATATTATATAGCTGTTGGTATTTCAAATGTAAATTTTTTTCATGGATTAGCATTTGTAATAGAACATCGTGAAAACTTAGATGGAAGAAGCATAGTTTCACTTCCAAAAGAAAATTCTTACACCAATCACGAATACAATGATTGGTAGATTATGGCATCAAAATAAAATATAGTGGCAAAATATCACACGATCAAATACATTTCATTTAACAAATTATCTACTAAAATTGTTGATAGACAATCTTAAATACAGATTTGACAATTGCAATTCATGTAGCAGGAACTAAGCCTTGCAACAAGCTGGGCTGGAGCTGGACAGCCTGGCCCAATTTCTAAGACTAACCAAATGAGCCAAGTTAGCAACAAAAGTGTAACCCATCATAGTACAGAAAAGGCAAAGCAAGTCAAAGAGTTTTAAAATGTTATAAAGGACTTTATGACAAGCATCCAATCAATAGAAGAAAGCTCAACAGCCAGAAGTAATCAAGGATCCATTTTCAAGTTCAAGACTTGTTTATCAGATATTGGCACCAGGATCTGTTGTATGTACCACAGCTTAATCATGTAAAGAGAGAAAACTAAAATATGAGAAAGAGAGAGAAGGTGCTCAGTAGTTGTCTTGGCTATGAATGGATATATTTTGGCGTCTTCAGATTATTTGAAGCTCAGATTAACGAGAAAAACATCATTGCACCTTCTACAAACTTCTAATAAGAGTTTTTTACAGAGAAAGAGACAGAGAAAACTTTAAAAGGGAGAAAAACTGTTTTGAGACACTGCCCGGTCCACCCAACCAGACCAAATAGATAGGTTGGCCTATTCCCCCCCTCTAATTTTTGACATTTTTGGTGGTTGTTTTCAAAAACATCAAGTTTTATAGAGCCTGCAAAACATTGTTTTCTGTTATGATACCTCTTTATTCCCAAAAATAGAAACCTTTCTAGTGTCTGATTCCAGAATGTCTTTGGTATTAGAAAACTACCATGACTGTGCAACGAACCTTGCATATGTTGTTGCAAGCATAGTAGCTATTAGGAGTAAAACATCAAAAGACCACAAGAACGAAAAAGTGGTGCTTGGTTGAGCATTGGTAATAAGAACATGATATATGCACACTATAAAATCACACTCCTAGCCAAAAATGGCCACCTATCTAGTTGAAAGCATGATGTGATCATGAACCATAGCCTTTACCATCAAAAGCAAATCATTCAATTTTCATTGATGTAACGATTGGTTGACTATGATATGAACACTCTCATAGTAGTGATTCTAGTGAATCATCACAATGTGGATAATAGACAACCCAAAATACAGCTTTTAACAATTTCAATTTGTCTAGTAAAAATTAGGCCTGCTCAATGAGCCAAGATGGTCCAACTTGGCCCAATTTCTTGGACTGGCTGGGCTGAGCCATTGCTGAATGCTCATCCCACATCCCACCAACTAATCAAAAGAAATGGCTTTGCAATTGCAAAACACTCTCATCCAACGGGGCTTTTAAGAACAAAAGTGCATGCCATAGTAAGAAAAAAACAAAGCAAGCAAATGAGTGATTTAAAATACTATAAAGGGATTTATGGCAAGCATCCAATAAACATAAAAACCTCCCTAGCAGGAAGCAATAAGAGATTCAGGACTCACTTCTTAGATATAGGCTGCAGGATCTGCTGTGTGTGCCCATGGCTTAATCATGTGGAACAATAAAGAAATAAAACAATAATATGAGAGAAAGAGAAGGTGCTCAGTAGTTATTTTATATGAATGGATATATTTGGGTGTCATCTTCAGATTATTGAAGATCAGATTAACGAGAAGAACATCATTGCACCTTTTCTATGAATACAAATTTGGTATCTACAACCATTTACTTGTGGATTGCATCAAAATATTAGCTGAAATCATCAGTCACATAAAAGACTTGATTTCTAGCATTTCCGCCAATGAAAATGTTGATGCAGAAACTTAAACAAATGCATGAATAAAAAATACATCTAAGATGAGCTAAGAAAAGGATGAACTCACCACAAAAGAAACCTCATTGAGGCGGCAGACACCCATTTCCATCAAATCTTTTAACCGCCCAGGGGTGCCAACAACAATATCCTAAAACCAGGAACGAAGATCAATCAAACATGTTCATGATGGTTAGGAGAGTGGACTCTGTAGCAGCAGTCACTGTAATTATGGGGAAAAGATAAATGAATAATGTATAGGATCATATGAAAAGTACTGAAGCAAATTCTTGTGATGTCATAATGCATAGTTTTAAACAAAGCATGAAACCCCATCAAACTAGAAAAGTTAACCAAACAAAAATAGAAGCCTAACTGGAAACAAGAAAAAGTAACCATATACAAGCATGGATTCATCATTATCAACTTATCAACTCAGTGTAGATGATTTTGAGCTTTATTAGCTTGTTTCAAATCAATTTGAATTTTGAACAACTAAACAAACATAGCTTGCTTCCAGTTAAAATTAAACTAGCTTGTTTTGATTTTATGCCCACAACTCCAGCTCAAGTGAGCCAGAGCTTGAACAGGCTCGATTTAGTATAGTTTTGGCTGAGCTTAAACCATCGTATTCAAGATCAATGTGGTCAACCACCTTTTCAAGTTTAGTTTGAATGTTTTATCTAACTGAAGCCAAGCTTGAGCATGGCTCAGTTAACATGGTCACAATAATTAAAGTAAGCTAAAACTATTTACGAGCCTGACAAGCTTTACACAAGCTTATATCTAATGCTTGTGCTTGCACATTTGAATAAACAAGCTCTATAGTGGGTTCAAGTGCAGTTTGTTTATTAAGAAAGCAAGCTAAACCCGAGCACTTACAGTGTCTTGCCCAAGCCTACAGAAAGAAGCTCTGCTCATTGTCTACATTGCAAGAAGCTCGGATCATAGACCACCTTTACCAATGATGGTGCAAACAGTTCAGTTTCTGGCATGATATCCAATCAAATCTGAAACCATTTAGTTAGATTTGGTAAGCAAAACCAGATTCAATGCTAATCGGACTCAGATTCTGGCATAGCATTCGCACATCCGAGTCTGAATCTGAATGAGTCCAACGAGATCTGACCTCATATGTATATGTCAGATGTATCAGGGTATACGCTCTAATGGAATCCGGATTCGGTATAGGCTCTATGCATCTGAATCCAAATATGATGATCATACATCTGACTATATCTGAAACAAGTTCGACCAGTTTATGTCCCTACTTGCCAACCAGTGAGTACAAAAGGACAATTACAAAAAATGCAATGATATTGAAGCAACAATGATGATTGAACAACCACAAAATAATGTTCATCCATTATAGAGAGATGCACAGTAACACCTTTTTTCAATGGCATGTGCATTTCAGAATCATAACAATAAGCAGGATGAAAAGGATAATACTATTTCCTTCCAAACCATTACAAGTTACATGCACACAAATACTTCTAACAACTGTTTGATACATCTAGCAACTGTAGCCACATCAAAGTAAAGGAAGTTGTGGTAAGGAAATCTGATGTACCTTGAAAGAAATAACCATGAGTGTGTGTTAGTGAGAGACAGAGGAGAAATTTTGAAATTCGTGACAATACTAGGTTTATCAAAACAAATGGGGTACACTAGAGGAACTACACTTGAAAAAAGAAACAGATCTGTGGAGCATGGAGGCTTACAACACCAGACTTCAAGGAAGATATCTGCGGTTGTTTGGAAGTTCCACCATACAAACAAACAGTCTTCACACCACATGGTTTACCAGCATCTGATA